>NC_048230.1:15059337-15060765 GCF_002007445.2 Ailuropoda melanoleuca
AAAAAAAACCTTAAAAAAAAAAAAAAAAAGAGCACCTAACAGAGCATGGGGGGAAGGGAATGCAGGCAGATCGCTGACAAAGGTCTGAGTGGAGGATATATGGGTGTTCTTCCTACTTACTCTTAAAATTTTTTTTCTTTAAATTTTAAGTTATTTCCTAATAAAAAGTAGGGGGAGAGGAGAAGAAGAAAGTGGGAGTAGGGTGGAGGAAGGGAGGAAGGGGAAGGGGGAAAGGAGAAAAGGGGGAGGAGGGAAGGAGAGGAGCATCCAGTGGCTAAGCCCAGGACTAGACCACCTACCGGCTTAGCACCCCATCTACCACTCCCCTTCATCCAAGATCCACTTCCTCATCTGTAAAGTGGGGCAAGATGGCTTAACCCTTTACCTCACAGGTCTTGCAGAAAGAGAAAATAATGAACACACAAAGACAGAATTTATTTTAATCCTATTTTCTGAGGGAGAGCATTACACCATGTATCCTTCTTATTTGGCATCAGATTTTGCAAGATTCAATACCAAACTTTTGCAAATTTGGCTGACTTCAGAAAAGGACTCAAGGTCACAGGACTCTTTCATTGGTATTATTAAATAAATATTTGCCTAAACACAATCCCCAAAGAAATCAATGCATCCTAAGATTGTTTCAAAATGTGTGTGCGTGCAAATGTACCTGTGTGTGTGTGTGCATGTATGCACGTGTGTGTGGGTGTGTGTAAGAATTATGAGGGCAAAAGACTGGGTAANCTCTAAATCCAGTCCCCAATCAAAGAAACCATCTCTTTGGAGCCATGACTAACTCCAGGGCTGGGGCACGGTGGACACAAGATAAGCCCGAACATCTTGTTAGGCCAGAAAGTAGTGTTCCAAAAAATGTTTGTGGGGCATGTTCTAAGGAAGCAGGTGAAAGGCTCTCCCACTGGCCAAATCTGAGACAATTTTAGCACCAAAATAATTAGGCATGGTAATGAATTATAAGCTATTGGGAAAAAAACAAAACAAAACAGGATTCCGTGAGCCCACACCTCTGTGAGTAGATCAACAGATGAATGGAAGAGGAGGAAGGGCTCTTGTTTCTGGTAGAATGCCAAGGGCCAACTGGTAAACACGATGGGGTGTAGGAGTTGAAAAATCATTTGGCAACCATCACAGTAAAGACTAGATTGGGCAAAAATCATCAGTGAAAGCTACGAAGTGGAAATTTTGATGGGTCTCNATTTAAAACAGTTGTTTAGGGGCGCCTGGGTGGCACAGCGGTTAAGCGTCTGCCTTCGGCTCAGGGCGTGATCCTGGCATTATGGGATCGAGCCCCACATCAGGCTCTTCCGCTATGAGCCTGCTTCTTCCTCTCCCACTCCCCCTGCTTGTGTTCTCTCTCTCGCTGGCTGTCTCTATCTCTGTCGAATAAATAAATAAAATCTTTTAAAAAAA
>NC_048230.1:15062491-15088883 GCF_002007445.2 Ailuropoda melanoleuca
AATCAATGCATCCTAAGATTGTTTCAAAATGTGTGTGCGTGCAAATGTACCTGTGTGTGTGTGTGCATGTATGCACGTGTGTGTGGGTGTGTGTAAGAATTATGAGGGCAAAAGACTGGGTAACACGCTAAATTTAAAACAGTTGTTTAGGGGCGCCTGGGTGGCACAGCGGTTAAGCGTCTGCCTTCGGCTCAGGGCGTGATCCTGGCATTATGGGATCGAGCCCCACATCAGGCTCTTCCGCTATGAGCCTGCTTCTTCCTCTCCCACTCCCCCTGCTTGTGTTCTCTCTCTCGCTGGCTGTCTCTATCTCTGTCGAATAAATAAATAAAATCTTTTAAAAAAATAAATAAATAAATAAATAAATATTTGCCTAAACACAATCCCCAAAGAATCAATGCATACTAAGATTGTTTCAAAATGTGTGTGCGTGCAAATGTACCTGTGTGTGTGTGTGTGCATGTATGCACGTGTGTGTGGGTGTGTGTAAGAATTATGAGGGCAAAAGACTGGGTAACATGCTAATTTAAAACAGTTGTTTAGAGTGATTGATTATAGCTTGTTCTCCCCTCCTTTCTTCCAAGTTTATACAGTGTTATTTATTTCACTTTTTTAATTTTTAAAGATAGTTTTGTGGCCACTGAAACATGACCACCCCATTTTCACCTAACTGCGGGGTACCATCAATGCTGGTGAACTTCAGGGGGGAGAAAGAACACCCCTGAGCAAGCTGACGAAGCTATTTCTGCATATGAAATGAAGAATGGGCAATCTGGACCTTTTCACCTGATTCGCTGCCAATTTCCTAGTCCAGACTTGGATCTTCTCCCTCTGACCAAGGGAAAAAGTCATCTTCCAACTCACATCCTCACTAAAATCCCGCAAATCAACGACCGGACATTTCTTCATTAGAAGTCAAACATCAGGCGAGGAAGTCTCCACTGAACTCTGCCCCACAGGGCCCCCCCCCCCAGATGATACCCAGAGGACAGAGACCCAACCCAAAGATCTGGTGAACGATCAGAAGCTCGGCAGTGGCATTCCGTTCAGAAGGTAAACTGAGTTTCAATGGCACCTCTTTCTTACCCACCAACCCGCCTGCTGATGCAGGGATAGGATGTCCATGTCCCAACGAGGTGTTTTGCCAACATCCCTCAGATCCACATCAAATATAATTTTCAAACCAATTAACTCGAAAAGCCTCACAACCAAAGCAGTGTCTCCCACATCCTCATTATGGGGCCATCCTATTCAAACCTAATGAGAGGAAAGACAAAGGCGGTAGATGTGATAGGGTCTACTTCAAAAATTCTTTTTCTTTTAGAAAACAGATCCTCTTTTGTTCTGGTTAAACACCAATTACTCTGCTCTCTCTAACATGCAAATCAGCCGAAAATAGGGCAACATGGAGCTCACTCTGGTTCCACGGGCAAGTCAGAATGAAGCAACAGAAAGGGGACAGGGAGGGACAGGGCAAGAAGCGAGGCGAGAGGGAGGACGAGAAAGGGGAAAAGATGAGCAACTCGGGCCGATCCCTGGGGGTCTTCAATTCCAAGTACTTTGTGCTCAGATAAAGCTCTTTTCAAAGGGCCTTTTTGTGTTTTCTGTGGCAGTGCCCACAAGCGGTGATGTTGTCATTATCCAAGAAAAGCAGCAGCGCATTAAGGTCTGCAATATAAGCAAGAAAAGCAAAAGTGGCCAGCAAAGCAACTTACCCCGCAGCTCCCACTGGCTACAGACACTCTCTCGTGAACCAGGGGAAGAGAACAGAGAAGGACCAAAGGACAGCCGGCGTCCTGGCCTTAGAGGGTGGCGGTGCCCATACAGGTGAGTGCGCGAGGGCCAAGCCAGGAACTCCGTCTTGACTTCATCTCCCGCTCAGGTTCCGCGTGGTGCCTGGCTTCATTCTGTTTTCCTTCATTCTAGTTAAGCTGAACTAATTTCAACCTTCTAAAAACATTATGACTTTTTCAGATTTCTTTTTTTTTTTTTTTAAGATTTTTTATTTATTTATTTAACACAGAGACAGCCAGGGAGAGAGACAGCCAGTGAGAGAGAGACAAGCAGGGGGAGTGGGAGAGGAAGAAGCAGGCTTACAGCAGAGGAGCCTGATACGGGGCTCCATCCCAGAACGCTGGGATCACGCCCTGAGCCGAAGGCAGACGCTCAACGACTGAGCCACCCAGGTGCCCCGACTTTTTCAGTTTTCTTAATGCAGGCATGTGGAAGGGTGTAATCCGAGGTCCCGACAGCTCCAAAGAAAGCCTAAGGCAGGGCTTCTCACACCTTCCCCTGCACCGTCCCTGGGGAGCATAAGGAGCTGTAGAACCTGACACTTGAGTCTGGGGTGGGGTTCTGCATGTCTAACAGGCTCCCAGGTGAGGCTGGGACCCCAATGAGTCAAGGATCACCTTCCCAGATTCTCCCCCCTGGTTTAACTGTCCTTCCAGACTCTATACTGACTTGACCCCCTCCCCTGGCTCACCCCAGCCCCAGTTCTGAGTGGGGAGCCCCTCCCTGCCCTCCCAGAATGTCTGTGTTCTAGAACAACAACAAAGAGGGCTGGGGAAAAGTCAAACCACCTTCCCATGCCAGGCCTGGAACAGTCCCGCCCCCATCCCCCAGCAGCAGCACCAGAACTTCTCTGTAATGCACCACAGAATGGGACCTTTAGAGAGCCAGGCAGAGCCAGGTTCAGACGAGAGCCTGTTCCTGCTGAGGCTCCCTCCTGGCACCGTGGCAGGGACAACTGGGGGGGGGGGGCGTCCAAAATGACAAAAGTGACCAGAGACCAGCCTCCCGCACTGATGAGAGCATGGGGTACACTGGAAATCTTGGGAGATGGGCACACGCTCCATCTCCGGGGCCCAATGCCAAGCCTACTCCAGAGTCAGGACAAACACCCAATCTCCACCCCAATAAGTCCCCAGTGTCTACCTGCCAACACTTCCTACTACATGTTCCTGCAGAAACAAGCTTCTGCTGACTACCCTGTGCTCCGGAACACCACCGGCCAGTGCTGGCAAGATTTCTATGGTGAAACAGATTGGCCGCAATCATGGGGGGCCCCCATGCTCTCCCCTTCTGGTCCTGCCCTCCTCCTAACAGCCAAGGCTGCCAAGCAGGGCATGAATGTCCCTCTGTTTCCTGTGCCTCACCCCTTGTCCCAGGGGAACAAAAGAAGGGAACGAACATTTGCTGGGCTCCCCCTATGTGCCAGGGACTGAGCCATTACATTCCATCTCATTCTATCCTCAAAAGAACCCGGCAGTACTGACACTGGGTCTCCACCCCACAGGTGGGGAAACAGAGGCTCTGAGACTCGAACCTTCGTGGCACACGTCAGTCAGGGTCACGGGGCAGTGGTTGTCAGGGTGTGGGATCTGGAGGTACAGTCCATGAATGGAGACAGCCGTCCACCCTCTGGCCATGTGAATCTGGGCCTTGTTAAGTCAAATAAAATGGAATAAAGAACAAAACCTTCCTCATAGGCTTGTGAGAGGACTAAAAGGGACATCATAAAGTGACGGTGAGCTGGCCTACGGCAAACGATCAAGAAATGTTCACTATCACACACGGTCAACAAGTGAGGCAGGGCTGGGTTCCAGCACTCTAACTGTGCATCATGGGACTCCAGGGTTTTGGGCAGGCCCACGACTTGACAGCAATAGACTCCGTTCCTGTTTAAGGAAGGGCTCTTGGGGGACCACCACGTGGGGGTGGGGGCCCTTGGGAGGTGCCTTCCAAGAGACCATGGTCTGAAACACACGAAGCACACACAGTGGAAAGCTGGAAAAGGCTCCAGGAAGGGCAGATCCAAAGGTCCCCCCTGGCAATGGAGACCACTGGCAGAAAGAGAAGCAGCTCCAAGTAAGCACAGGAGAGCCACGGGGCACGGCCTCCAGCCTCCGACACTTACAGGAAGGATCTTTCCCGGGAGGTGAAAACGGATGCGCTTGGCCTCATGGCTGTAGAGGAACAAGACTGGGAAAGCAGACTCAGCCCCTCTCCACCCCGGAGCAGAATCCACAAGAGCAGAGCCAGCACACACTGGCCCAGGACCCTGAACGAGGGAAGGAACAGAGCACACCAGATCCCCCCAACCCCCCCGGATCTCCCAGATCCTCAGCTGGCAGAGGAAGAACCGCACAGGTGGAGGCAGACACAGGGGGCTAGTCAGCACGGATCAAACACAAGAAAACAGAAATGGCTTTTACATTTCTAAGCGTCTGTGTAAGATGAAACACTTGGAAAACTGGTTGGCTTTGAAGACACTCCTGAATCAATCCACAAGACAATGACCCAAATACGCCGACCCCCCGGAGGCCGCCCCAAAGCAAAGCCACTGTGCCACAGGAGCGGCTGTGCCTGCCTGCCTTTCCCAGGAGCACGCGGGTGATGGACAGTTCTAAGGAATACCCTATAATCTGCATTTATGCCATTTGTCTCTTTGATACAGAAAATACAGATATTTGCATCATTTATTTTAACATGTGTGATTTTCTTCTGAAAGCCACAAAGAGAAAGAGAGTCAGACCCCCCCCCCACCGCCATCCCCTCTCTTCTTTAGGGGCCTCAAAACTTAAGCCTGGCACTCCTGACAAGCCAAATTGATCTGGAAAGGATCTTCACAGGCCAGTTGCATTAAAAGAACAAATAAAGGACCCTCCTTGCAAAGGCGACAAGGAAGACAAAGGCAAGTGCATCTCCTTCCCCATTGCTGGCCTCCTAGAGGTGATGGCAGGGGGGTCTGAGGGAGGGCAGGAAGTCACCCCATGAATTGCTCATCCCACATTATCTGCCTTTGTGGTAGAACTCAATGGTGCACCCTAAAACCGCAGCCTCGAACAAAAAGCCATACCGGGGGCCGAAATGAGGAAGAGAAGTCTCCTTACCACTAGGAGGGAGAGGCCTGCAGGCTCGGGTGGCTACCCGGGGTCAGTGAATGAACGAGGCAGAGGCCGGGCTCTGCATTATGCAGCCGGCAGGGTCCCTGGCATACTGGGACGCAGCAAAGGTTCCAAGGACCTGCCAGTCACTTAGTCTTTATTTTCGCTCTCACAGACACCTGAATACACATGTAGGCGTGGAATGGCCACGCGCCCCGTATTTCGTCGCCAATGAACCCCAGAGGCACCATCGTGGCCACAAGGCCGGCACATGGTCCCTCCCTTTCCCACAGACCTCCTGTTTGCCCGAAAAGGGCTCCTGTGACTCCCTGGGGAGAGAAAGCGACAAACAGGTTCTCGCCACCCCCAGCCCCTGCAGGGTGGGTTTCTCATCCTCACTCATCCAAGGAGCAACCTGAGCCCAGGGCGACTGCCTACAAGCCCCCCTCCCTCCCACAACAATCCCAAAGTCCTCCCCCTGGTCTGTACTCTAAACCTTCTTTGCCACACACTTCAGTTGCCTCTGGTTGGGCTGGTCACCTTTGTCTTTGGACGTTTTCCTTTCCTCAGCCACTCATCCAACACTCATTGGTTGAGCACCCGTTCTATGAAGAACAGCATTCTCGGCAGCAAGAATGCAGCGCAGTCAAGACAGTTGGGGGTGGGGGGAGTCCCGTCTCAGGAAACCTATCTTCAACGAAGAGAGGGACAAAAGGATCAAAATAAACAAAATCGGTCCAGCGTCACCACTCGTGAGTCCACAAATGCCGATGACATGTGCTCCTCCGTCAGCCACTGGGAGTCCACGCAGGCTCTAATTTCCCCTTCTTTTCTCTTAAGACCCATCTATGCCTGGCCCCTGCCACTGTCCCTTCTAGAAAAGCCCCAGCACAGTGCACAGGCGATGAACAGTCACAGGATGCACCCTGCTGTAGAAACACCCCCCCACACACAACCACCACCTGAGGGTCCTGCAGTCCTGCCAGGAAAGGGCTCTCTCCCTGGTTCCCTCCCCAACTCCCACCAGAGGCATGTCCAGAAAGATGATTCTCCCATTTGTCTATCTGACTAGAAACAGTGTCGGGGCACCTGGGTGGCTCAGTCATGATCCCAGGGTCCTGGGATGGAGCCCCACATGGGGTTCCCTGCTCAGGGGGGAGTCTGCTTCTTCCTCTCCCTCTCCCTCTGCAGCTCCCCCTGCTTGTGCTCGCTCTCTCTCCCTCTCTGTCAGATAAAAAAATAAAACCTTAAAAAAAGAAAAGGAAAAGAAAAAGAAACAGCGCTGACCCCCATATCAAACAAACCCCAAACCACAGTCAGGGTCCAGCCTGGACACCTCTTGCAGCACCAGCCCCACACCGTGACTCCCTGCACCTACCCTAAGCTCCCCTCCATCGTCAAAACTTCCTGGCACTACCTGCTTACCCAAGGGACGTCATCTAATCTAATAACGTATCTCCCTGACCACCCCTCTGTGACTTAAACATAACCCCCTTCAATGGGTATTCTGAAGACCACACCCAGAGCAAACAGTCAAAAGCCTTGACTCCAAAGGCATGAGTGTGGGACTCCAAAGGCAGGAGACTGACATGGAAGAAATGGAACAGTGTCTTGAACAAAAATAACACAACTTGTAGTTTACAAAAGACTGGTACAAGCAATAGCTCACTTACTCCATACACTGTAAGGTACATAATATTGTCCATGTGTGACAGATAAGGAAACTGAGAATTTACTCCTTATTAATTATATAAGGAGGTTCAGAATTGAAATCAACAGCAGCCACTTGGTGCCAAGGGGGCCATCACCACAGAACAGCCACCAGGGAGTCTCGCCACATGTGTGCACCACGGCTAGCCAGTGACACAGGGGCAAGGGCCTTCCTGGGGGACAGAAGGCCACCTGTGGGACACCCCAGCCACAAGGGCTAGAGACGGAGGAAAGAAAGTGAAGAAGACAGGGTGGGGGTTGAAGACGAAGTTGCCCTCAAAGACAACAAGACAATTTCTAAGCTGTGCCTATTGGCATGGACTACACCAAGGCCACCAAACAGCACTGGCGAGACCTGACTCCAAAGGGCTTCCTGGTGTCAGTCCTAGATCACAGCATTGGAAGAACATGAGCAACACTGTGGGGCCTTAGAAAAGAACACGAGGTCCCTCTTAGCAAGGACGGTGTCCCAGTCTAATTACCAGGCTTCTGTGTGGCCAATGTCCCTGAGCCTCAGTTTGCTCATCTGGAACCTAGCCTAAAATGCTGAACTGAGGAGATAACAAGAGCTGGCAGAAGTCGTGGTAGTGAAGCTCCAGGAGCCAGCTGCAATGCCGCGAGGATTCCCGGGGGCTCTGCAGACGCCCACATGTGGAGCGACCGAGGCCTCCAGCCAAAAACCCTGGCAGTGAACTTGGAAGCAGACCCTGCAGGCCCAGTCGAGCCTCCAGATGACGGCAACCTTCTGACTGACCTTGAGCCAGAACCACCCCACCGAACCCACTCCAGATTCCTGACCCTTAGAGGCTTTGTGAGATAACACGTTTACCACTTTAAGCTGCTAAAATCTGGGGTAATTTGTTTAGAGCAATATGTAACTAATTCAGATTTTGGTTCCAGCATAGAAGAGTTCAATAGTCTCTTGGTTTTAGCTCAGGTCATGATCTCAGGGTCGTGAGATAGAGCCCTGTGTCAGGCTCCACGCTCAACGTGGAGTCTGCTTGGATTTCTCTCTCCTTCTCCCTCTGCCTCCCCCCACTCAAAATAAATCAATCAATCTTTAAAAAAAAAAAAAGAGCTCAGTAGACAGTTCCTACAATATCTCTTCAATCCCTGTATGTCAAAACAACCATAATATGCAACACTGATTACTAACAGCTTTTTCAAAAAAAAAAAAAAAAAAAAGCCACCATATTAATTGCAAGATGCACCCAAAATGGAAAGGTTTTCAAATGCTGAGTTTCACCTCCACAGCTGTTCCCACCAGTTCTTCCCCATCAGTGGGACAGGCCTCTAGTTGCTCAGGCCAAAAACCTTGGCCTTACTTTTGATTCTCCTTTTCCCACACTTGCCACATCCCGGTCTTCAAAGAATCCCCCAGGCTCGACCTTCAAGGCATAATCTGGAATTGAACTACTTCTCACCATCGCCACCCACCATCACCCTGTCCCTGGACCACTACGGTGGTCTCCCTGCTTTCACCTTTGCCCCTCTGTAGTCCGCGTGCCACACAGCCGCTGGTGGTCCTGCTAAGGTATAGGCCGTCTCTTGTCAATCCTCTGCTCAAATCCTACTGTGGCTGCCCCCGTACATGCAGAATAAATACCCACATCCTTGCCAGGGTTTTAGTGATCTGGCCTTCTGGTCTGTCCAAGCTTGGCACCTTCCACTAGCCCCTAACCCAGTCCACACAGCCCTTCCTGCTGTTCCTCACGCAAGCCAGCCTCTGCCGCCAGGGCTCTGCCTTCCCCATGCCCTCCCCTGGAGCACTGTCCCCAGAGAGTGTTTCACTGTCAAGACGTCATGAAGCTCACTGCAGCATCGCTCCTTATACACCCCGACAGTCAGCAGCCTCTTTCATAAAAGGCCAGACAGTAAATCCCTTACAACCTCTCTTGCAACCACCCAACTCTGCTGCTGTGGCACAAAATCAGTGACAGATGATGCATAAACAAATGAGTGTGGACGAGTTCCAATAAAACTTTATTTATAAAAACAAGTGGTGGGCCACATGTGACCCTCGGGCTCTGCTGTGCCAACCCTGACATACCCGATTCATTCATTCACTCATTAAACATATATTTGCCTCTCAACCAGGACTGTTTTCCATCTTCAAGCTGGATAACACGGAAGGACGGATGGAAAACACATCTTAGGGCTCCAGGCAGAAGTCAACAAGAGCTCTCTCACAGTGAAACGGTTAATAAAAACCCAAATGGATGACTGGCTGTCTCATCACTTTTTGGGGCCTTCCAGCACAGATTAGATGCTCTCATCCAGTAGGAGGTGGCTGATCTAAAGGCAGTCTGGTGGGCCAGCTCACTTCTTTCACTGTCTCTCGAGGACTGCAAGGGAGAGCCAGGTCTAAGTTCTAGCACATCTCACCTCTGCAACAACGACATCAACCAGTTATTACATTATCCACTTCAGGAGAAAATCTACGATTTATGCCTGCTAACTTCTCAAGGATGGGGTCAGAAGGACATCAACGCAGCCAAAATACGTCCAGAGGAAAATACCCTGGCCACTGATGGGTTCCCGTGCAATGCCAAAGAACAAGCATGAAAATAAACATGCAACCTGGCAGCCCAGCTACTCGACAAAGATTATGCTTATGTTAAATTCACCACCAAGAGCAAAGGTGGATACCTACAGGGCACTGCTTAAAAGGAAAAAAAAAATGCACATACTCAAGTCTTCCTGCTTTAATTGTCGCTAAATTCACAGTTCAGTGTCTCCTACTAGCCTTAGCCTGTTTCTCTTCCCAAGCCCTTTTGCTCCAGCTCAATCCATTGGAGGATTTTAATGAGATCTTGGGGAGTGCTGCTTTCAAAGGGGCTCCCCAGCCACCCTACCAGTCCTCAGGCAGCCCCGAAAGCCGAGCCCCTGTGCACATTCACCTTCAGTGGCCGCCCAGACAGCCCCCCCGGGAAGCTGTGAGGCTTGCCATTTTTAATCACCACCTACCCAGATGGCAGGGGACCCTGATGGGCTGTTTCATTTCATCCCACTCTCAGATTTTATCAGCATTTTGCCACTGTCAAAGAGCAGGAAAGAAACAGGAATCAAAAATGCTTTCTTTCAAGGGTACTTCTGACTTTCTAAACCCACTCTCAACTTTGGTTATCTTATTTCAAACTCAGAAGAAACTCACAAGGCAGCAGAGCAAGAGGCTTAAATCTCCATCCACCCATGTGTTCTGCAAATATCTACCGAGCAGCCACTGAGTACGTGTAGGGCTGAGAGAGGATAATCCTTGCTTCCCGGGAGGTAACATGGGGGTGGAACAGATCTCCATGGTACCATAAGGAAACTAAGGCACAGAGAGGAGCAAAGTGACCTTCCAAGGTCAAGTGGCTAGTGAGGGTGAAGCCTTCACTGCCAGGCCAAAAAGATAAATGGGGGCCAGGCCAGCCACATGGTAGATGAAAACAAGGGAAGTACTTTATCATTTTCTTGATCTTCTGGAGAAGTACGTCAAACCTAGAAGACAAATCTTTTTTTTTTCCTTGCTAAAAAAAAAAATTGTTTTTAAGGTACGACCACACCTTGGCTAATTACACCAGGATAAAGTGGGCTTGGTAGATCAAGAATTAGTCTAAGAGGGGCGCCTGGGTGGCACAGCGGTTAAGCGTCTGCCTTTGGCTCAGGGCGTGATCCCGGCGTTATGGGATCGAGCCCCACATCAGGCTCCTCTGCTGTGAGCCTGCTTCTTCCTCTCCCACTCCCTCTGCTTGTGTTCCCTCTCTCTCTGGCTGTCTCTATCTCTGTCAAATAAATAAATAAAATCTTTAAAAAAAAAATTAAAAAAATATATTAAAAAAAAAAAGAATTAGTCTAAGAAAAATCAGAGTTAGACGACAAGGAAAGAAGGAATCAAATGTTATCGTGAAATTTCTAAGGAAATGGAAAAACTAATGCCAGAGAGGGGCGCCAGGGTGTCTCAGTCAGTTAAGCATCTGCCTTCCGGCTCAGGTCATGATCCCAGGGTCCTGGGACTAAGCCCCACACTGGGCTCCTTGCTCAGAAGGGAGCCTGCTTCTCCCTCTCCCTCTGCCTGCTGCTCCCCCTGCTCGTGCTCTGTCAAATAAATAAACAAAATCTTAAAAAAAAAAACAAAAAACTAATTCCAGAGAGTAGTAATTTGCTAGTAATAGATGAAATGTTTAGACCATTGATACGCGCTAAAGCACAGTTCTTAGGGTCTTGGGTGTTACCTAACTCATTAATCCTCACTGTGATCCTGTGAGGAGAAGATATTATCATCCTTATTTTGCAGATGAGAAAACTGGGGAATAGAGAAGTTAAATAATTTGCCCAGGGTCACACAGCCAATAAAGTGATAGAGCCAGGATTTGAACACTTCACTCTCTGACTCCTAAATCCATGCTCTTAAATATTACACTGATCAGGGTGCCTGGGTGGCTCAGTTGGTTAAGTGTCTGCCTTTAGCTCAGGTCATGATCCCAGGGTCCTGGGATCGAGTCCCATGTCGGGCTCCCAGCCCTGCAGGCAGTCTGCTTCTCCCTCTGCCTCTCTCCCGACTCATTCTCTCAATCTCTCTCACTCTCGTGCTCTAACTAAATAAAATCTTTAAAAAAAATATATACACTGATCAGAATTAGCCTCGGTCTCTCTCAGAAAGTTTGTGCATTTTTCCAGAAGCATGATATCTTTGCAATCTCCTTTCTATTGTGTGTGTGTGTGTTTTTTAAGTATTTTTTACCCAAACCCTTTGCACAAGGGCTCTGAGATGACGAACAAAAAGAGACATAAAACCAGCAATAAAATTTAAATTTTAAAAAAATCATGCACATGGCAAGGTATATTATTAATACACCAATAATGAGGCTAATGACTGTTTACATCTGGAGCTAAGTTTCCTGGCAGCCCAGGTAAAAAGGGCAACACGATCAGTTATAGAACTGTCTTTATCAAAAGGAGAAAAGCTTATCAGTTTCCCTAAGAGAACCAAACTTTTCTTATTACTAAATTTCCATAGAATTTCTCACTGAGTGATATGAAAAGAATACAATGAGATGGTAGACAAATGCCCTCACTGACATTTCCTTTGGAAGGATTTTAAAAACAAGGTTGTAACACTAAAAGCAATTCTAGAAGGTAATTCTATAAATAGCTGGGGTAACAGTGGGAGCAGGTAGCTCTCTGGGGAGACAGTATCACCCTAGATGCTAGAGTGGTATAAAGTTACAAAATCAAAAGAATTACAAAAAACTTTTCTCTGAAGTAAGCAGATCCTTGGGAATGGTTGATTTGCCTTCACTGCTCGAACACAGCCCCTAGCGAACACAGGACAGTAAGGTGAATAGAAAGTAAGTGTACACACCAGGCAGCCCCGTGAAATGGGGCTTCAGGAATCACTAGGGCGTTCACGCCCACATCCCTATGGCACAGATGTATCTCCCCGGTTTTCAGGTCTCGCTTGGAGGTGGCAGAAGGAAAGCTACAGCCATCTGAATGATCAGCCCCGATGTGGCTTACCCACGGTAAAGTGACAGTCTACTCATGCCACACATTCCCTTCCGTGTCATCTCAACTCTCCCACTGAAGAAGCTACTGGAAACCCAAGTTCCCCAGCTCAGGGGACTGAAAGAAACAAAGAGTCTGCATTTGGTTCAGGGTTTATCAAGAAACCCCTTGGAAATACAGATGGGAAGACTGGACAGTGTGTCCTGGGTGAGTATTTCCAGGAGTTTCATTATTTGGCTTCAAGTGCTTTGAGACACAAAGACACAGAACCTCTTTGAGCTAGGAACCGAATGTGATCCGATCCTCCATTTCACCAAGACAAGACATCAAAGTCTTATTCGATGTCACGTGCACTAGAAACTTGAACTCCAGGGTCCCTACCCCTGGCCGGTGCTCCTTCTACCACATTATGATGCTGCCTTGAAACATGAAACCCAAGTGTGTTTGAAACTCCCCATTGTCTTCAGTACTCTATTAGGATAGAAACCAAGAACTCCTAGGGCCTGGGGATGAGGAACAGCTGAGACAAAAGTCTTCCCAGGCTCTGAATCACGCAGGTGTCCTTTACCTGTTTAGAAGGCAGAAAGGAATGGAGGCTTTTTGGAGCACAAGTGGGGAGCAGAGGGCAATCAAGAGGCACAGACACGCCGTATGCAACATGCGCTCGACCCAGGGCCACAGGAAACCACTGCGGAGTTGAAGCCCACAGCTTTCCTCGGCACTGGACGCCTTCTGTCCAGTTTGCTGACTGAAAGAAGTTGGAAACTCTACCATCCACCCTCCCGAGTCATTATTCAACAACAAACAGGAGCTATTTTTAGAACTTTTTCCATGAAGGCGCCATAGGCAAAGGCCACCAACCTCTGAGACGCAGGAAGGTTAAACGAGGCTATCGGACCAAAAAAAAAAAATTAATAGGCAAGTTCCATTTCATATTCCTCTGCTCAACATAGCTTCTGATTTTATAAATGGACCTTAAAATTAACAGGAGGACAGGCAGCTTTTCCCAGGAGCCTCTGTGTCCGTTCTGCAAAATTACATAACTCAGAAAACGAAGGCTCTGATTTGATTATGCTTTCGGCAGCCTGCTGGCTGAGCGGAATTCACTGTGCACGTCGTCGGCTCCCCGAAAGGGACTCAAACACGGAGAAGCCAGGCAGGAGAGAGGCAAACAGCACAAACCCTTTTTCACTAACTCATGTAAATACACCTTTGAGAAACCTCTTTACTCCCTCAGTGACCCCTCCCCAAACACCCAGACTTACTCCCCAGTAAAACCCCACCATGCGTTTCTGGCCCACCCACACTGGGTAAGAAATGACACATTTTGGAGCTTGGGTTCACAGTGCTGTCCGCCCCTAACGGAGGTTTATACATGCCTCCCACCTAGGGGCATCGTTAGAAGGAATCAAATAATATACTGTTGAACACTCCGAGGTTAAAGGACAGAACATGATCTTGGGAATGCAAAATATTACCATTTACCTTTTAAAAAAAAAAGTTTATTTACTTGTCTTTTACGACCAAGCCAAAGGAAATACAGCTTTTTCCAAATGTAGTTGGAGGTGCTGAAAACCTCTTTAATAATCCCATTTCTATAAAATGTAGAGCTGTTTTGCAGGAAGAAATTCAAATAAGCCCCTGGAGTCGTTTTTCTCTGCAGGTGAGGTAACTCTCGTTTCCCAGCATCCTCCAGGTATCTCATGGCGGGGGGCGGGGGGGTACCACCCACAGCACAATTTCTGGGCACACACTCGCTACTGTCTCCCCTCCCTTCCTGCCCATGACAGGTCTCCTCTCTTAATCATTCACAAATATTGAAATGAGCTTAGATTCCTAGCACAGAGCCCTGAGGCCAACTGAGTGAGGAACCACCAGCAAGATAACCAAAATGCATTCGTGTAATTTGGCAGAATATATCAAAAGCCCTTGCTCCTCCCCAAAACACACAAACTTTGACCCAGCAATTTCACATAGAGGAATGTCTCCTCAGGCAATAATCAAACAAGTGGGTTGGGGGGGGGCTATTCAAGGAGCTTCACGGTCACACTGTTTATCCAGGCAAAGCTGAGCCACTCAGCTGTCCAACCACAGAGGATTAGTTAAATGAGGTTATATCCATACAATGGAGCATTCTGCAGTCACTGAAAACGTTGACAGTGAGGTGTGTACACAGGGTGAAAATGGCAGGCAAGCAACTTAGAAACTGTGTATAATGTAATCTAATTTTTTTAAGAGAAATAGATGCACATTCATGAGTCCAGGGAAGCCAGTGTGAGAACAGCCATCTACTGTATGATTCCAACTAGATGACATGTTGGAAAAGGTAAAACTAGAGAGACGATAAAAAGATTAGTAGTTGCCAGGGAGGGCACGGGGATGAATTTGTATAGCAGTAAAAACACTATGATATTTTAATGACGGCTGCATATGTCATTTTATATTTGTCCAAACCCACAGAATATACACCACCGAGAGTGAACCCTACACTGACCTATGCACGTTGGGTGATTGCCATGTGTCAGTATAAGTTTATCAATCGCAACAAATGTCCCACTCTGGTGGGGGATATGGATGTTGGGGGAATCTATGCAGCTGTGGGGACAGGGGGAATAGATAGGAAATCTCTGGATCTTCCTCTCAATTTTATTGTAAACCTAAAACCACTCTAAAAAATTAAGTCTTGGGGCACCTGGGTGGCTCAGTCGGTTAAGCGGCTGCCTTCGGCTCAGGTCATGATCCCAGGGTCCTGGGATCGAGCCCCACATTGGGCTCCCTGCTCGGCAGGGAGTCTGCTTCTCTCTCTCCCTTTGACTCTCCCCCTCATTGCTCATGCTCTGTCTCTGTCTCTCTCCCTCAAATAAATAAAATCTTTAAAAAAATAGAATTAAAAAAAATCAAGTCTTAATTTTTTTTAATTTTAAAGAAGAGAAATATATACAAAGTTGTCTCTATATTTACATTGGAGCACCTAGAAGGAGAGAAATATAGAAGACAGCTAGCCCGATGACAGATAGGTAAGAGTTGATACTGGCATTTTGGGAGATTTTATCAAAATCTTTTTATGTTACGTTACTTTTGAGCCCAGTGTATTTTTTAGAACATGAACTTTGCTGAGGACAACGGGCAGTAAAAAATATTAATAAAGATGGGGCTCCTGGCTGGCTCAGTTGGTGGGGCACACGACACTTCATCTCAAGGTTGTGAGTTTGAGCCCCACGCTGGGTGCAGAGATTACTTAAAAGTAACATCTTTGAAAAAATATATTAATAAAGAAAATGAGGGGGAAAAAATCTGTGCCCCCCTACCCCCACCAACAGCAAAGTCTCCGCGTACTGAAGTCTAAGGGTAGGGGAGAGGCAAGTTCTCACCCATTCCCGGAAAAGGCAGCTTGCCTCTCCCTGCGGAGACTGAAAACTATCTATTTGCAGTCAAGGGCAAATCTCTGGTCCTGAACAGAATAAGGAGGCTGTGCTACAGGTCCCTTTTATCTGGATCTACTCACAAACTAAGGCCTTCCCAGCGCAGCCCAATCAGCCAGTGACCTCAAGGGCATCTCGGAGAGGCTCAGGTTTTGTGACATGATTATAAAAGCAGCTGCCACTGTAACTGTTGGAACAGACACAATCAATCCTCAGTTTTGTCTGCACTAAGCTCAGAGAACAGATCCCCCCATATACACACCCCCCACACTCCTCCTTGATGCCGCAGAGAAGGCAGTGTTGAGTGTGGAACGTTTCTTGTGTTCTCAAACCCTGATGCCTATTCACGAATCAGGTGGTCAGCCAACAAACTAACCAATCACAGTGGCATTTCCACAGTCGGGGCTGAAAACCACACATCCCAGCCCTCCTCCCCAGGGACTGCCCTGAGCGGGGCATTCGAGCTGGGTCCCTGCAGTGCACCCTGGCTGTGCAACCTCAGGCAAGGCACTCTACCTCTCTGGGTCTCAGGGTTATCATCCTTCTAGATACTGGACAAGACGATCGCAAAGACAGTTGGTACTCTACATGACCTGTTTCTGTAAGTGCTGAGGTCCGTTTCATACTCAGGAAAACACTCAATGACAACTGAGATGTTTTCTTTTTTAAGTCCCACATCCAATCACTTTATTACCCTATCAAAAATGCTCCAGGGATGAAGCACACTATTACAACTCTGTGACAAGAAACCGCAGAGGACCACAGTAAGACAAGGCAGAGAGTCCTTTCAAATGCTTCCACGTACTCCTACAATGTCGCCTGAACTGCTAAGCACAACACCCCAAGCCTCCATGGAGACAGAAGAGCCCAGTGGTTGAAACTCCGGCCACCTGAATTTAAACCCCACCCCTTGACTTCCTGGCCATGCAATCCTGGGCAAGTTACCTAAGAAGCGGCTGCCTCAATTTCCCCATCTATAAAACAGGGATAAAATAAGTACCTTCTTATCAGACCGTCATGAAGATCAAATGAGTGGAAATAAGCAGGCATTTAGCACGATGCCTGGCACACAGTGAGCACTTAATAAATGTTAATAAACGCTAGCTGATATTATCCATTCATCCAATGGACTCTTACTGCGTATTTATCCTAACAGTGCCAGTTACTCTTGAAGACTCTAAGGGAACACAAAAATGGTGAACAGGACACAATCCAAGACTATTAGTGTCTAGTGGGAAAAAGCCAATTTGAACCAGTAAATACAGGTCCATGCTCCCTTATCCAAAGCCCTTGGGCTAGATAGGTTTGGGCTGAGACGTTTCTGTTCAGACAGGTAACAGGTGCACCTGCCATATATATCATGTACTGTATGGCACCCAGCACCCCTCTCCTTACCCCGCCCCAACTCCAGGGCTTGGAACAGCACTTGTGATCAAACACGTTGGGATTTCTTCGGCAAAACACTTGTACAGACATACTAAGCCAGGATCAAAAAATACTACAAAGAGTCACAAGACAGTTCACGTCAGATTTTACAGCTAAACGAGCTGCCAAAGAAGTTCTGCATTTCAGAACTTTCTGGATATCAGAACTGCAGATAAGGGTCTGCAGACTGATGCCATATAGTAACAAGGTGTTGGGGGTCTTCAAATAAAGCAAGAGCAAACAACCAAATGGGAGTGACAGAAAAGGCTTCACCAAAAAGGCACCGTTTAAGATGAAACTCGAATGGAAAACAGGAGCCCCAGTGAACTAGGAGGGTGAATATTTCTGGCTGAGGAGCTAGCAGATGCAAAAGCGGAGAAGTCAGAGCCAGCAAAGAACGTTCAGAACCAGCAACAGGTCAAAGGGTGCAACCTTAGATGTGTGTGCAGGAGGGGCAAGAGGAGAAGCTGGAAACGAGGACAGAGTCAGATCCCAAATGGCCCGGAAGCCCTGAAGAAGTCCCATCGGTGCCCACGGGCCACTGGGAAGCCAGTTTCAGAACGCGAAACAAGAAAAACAGGATCAGATTTGCATTTTTGTGAAATCCCCCTGGGTGGCCGCCCAGTAAACAGACAGGAAGAGGAAGAGAGGGAGGAGGTGCCTGGCCAGGAGACTGTGCCAGTGGTCAAGGAAGAGACAATGATGCCAACGTAGGCCACACAGGCGTGAAGGAAAGGGGCAGCCCCTGCAAGCCTGCGAGGTGCACACACTCACCTCCAACTGTGCTGCGGAGGGGTCATTAGTGCCAGACAGACCATACCCGGTCACAGGCAAGGTCTCAGCGAGGCCCTCTTTCCAGAGGCCACTTTCTGATGTACCAAGTGACAAAGTGACAATTTTAACAGCACCAGATCTGAGCTGCGGCAGCCCGAATCCTTACTCCCCTTCCCCTCCCTCCTCCAGGTTGCAGCTGGTTGGCAAAGTACACTAGTCAGGTGCACATGACCCGAGTCAATCCTGGCGCCTGCAGCTCAGAAGTCTGAGAAGACCCAGCAGTGGGTCACAGAGGTAGAGACAGCATCTGCCACCCGTCCTTCTGAGCCACAGGGCTGACATTACGTTTGCCAAGCAGGGCGACCAGGAGATACGAGAGGTGAAGGTCCAGGCCGGGATGGAGTTGGCCTCTGCTGACCGTGAGGATGACCTACAGCCGTCCACTCAGATGTGGTCACTACCCTCCCCCAATGAAAAGCAAAACCAACTAAAACAGAACACTAGCCTGAAGCCAGGGAAGAAGAGGAGTTCTTTCAGGGTGACGGGATAGCTCCGAGCGGGGGTCTGGGAGACTGCAGTACCAGCTCTGCTCCCCGCCCCCCAACTTACTGGCCGATTCCTGCTGGTACTGAAAAGCCGAGGGCTGAAAAGAAGTGTCCACCATCAGAGGACGGAGAGGATGTGATGGACCAGGCGAAGGACCACTCGGAGGAACCACTTAGTGACTGAAAAGCCCCACCTGCACCCCTGCCCCAGGCTTCAGGCTCCACATGCAAGATCTCCAGATCCTTGAGAACAGGGGCCACCCGTTCTTCCTTTTATGGTCCTAAAAATAATCCCCTGCGAAACTGAGCCATCCCCCCAAAAGAACACCTGGGGAGACCTCAGGAGAATCTGGGGGAAGAACGCTCCTCATTGAGCAGGAACCAACGAGGGCGACGAGTGAACGCTGAACGAACGCACGCACGNGAAACTGAGCCATCCCCCCAAAAGAACACCTGGGGAGACCTCAGGAGAATCTGGGGGAAGAACGCTCCTCATAGAGCAGGAACCAACGAGGGCGACGAGTGAACGCTGAACGCACGCACACACGAATTCAGAGCCTAGACAGCATTTCACAGCGAGCATGGGTGCCGCCAACAGCCAGCGCACGGTCCGCCTGGAGGCCTCTGCTGTTTCCTGCGGAGGCAGAAGGTCCGCTGGCTCCCACCCCTCTTGCCCTACCCGCCCTGGAAGCTGGGAAGAGTCCCTGCTGTGGAGGCCACAAGGTGCTGGGTTGGACAAGCGCCCTCTGCGCAGTCACGGCGGCCCCTCTCAGAGCCCATGCCCTGGCAATGCCAGGGAAGGGGTGCCCACGAGAGGAATAGCACGTCCCCCAACGGGCTGCTGGGGTGACAGCGAAGGCCTCTTCTAGAGCTGGGAACCTGGAGCTCCAGCGGCATCCACCCAGTGTGCTGCTGGCCTCACGATCTCCCTCCCCGGACATTTACCGAGCTCTGTCAACCCTGGGGGCAGGGAAAACCCAAAGTACTTCTCCAAAACCGTGGATCTCCCCAAAGTCCAATGGGACAAAGCGATGCTCTCAGTCAAAACCCTGATAAAAGTTTGTCTCAAAAGTTTGTTTCTTTCCTACTTCCCTACAGGATTTGGGACCTGCGTCTTTGAGGAGTTGGTCTGTGTAGAAGAGATGAGGAAACAGACTTATACTTGACACAAGGGGGTGATTTCTGGGTGGAGATTCTTGGGGTCAGCTGCTTCCTTTATTCTATGACCTTTTATTACAGACATTTGCATATGTTCACAAAAGGAAAGAGATTAATACGATAAACCCCCTGTACTCACCACCCAGCATCCATCAATCATTACTGAAGTGCCGTCCATCTCGCCTCACCTACCCCCCAACCACCAGATTATTGTAATCAACAGCTTCTTTATCAACCTGTCTTTAACCAACATGACCACACACAACTCCCAAGTAGGCTCTGCTCCCTGCCATGCGTCCCTCCCATTCTCACCTGGAAACCCTCCAAGTGTCCAACTAATCCAGAGACCTACGAGCTCCACAACTGGGTTTTCCAGCTTGAAAACAGAGCAGGGGTACGGAAGAGTGGGTATGCCTACGAGCACTCTGAGAAGCTGCTATCAACAGCTCCCTTGCAGGAGAAGGAAGAAAACCCAGGACTTCTCAGGTACCCAGAGCTCTCCCAGGCGACACCTCACTCTGAGAATCAGGCTGAAAACCCCACCTGCCACTAATGCCAGTGAGTTGCACGGGGCTGGCTGTTTATGTTTGATTAAAGGCTGGTTTATGTTTCCTCGGGGAGTTTTTATTTCTATGCTGTTATTTCACCCCTAAAATTTACAGTGCCTGAATTCTTCCACCCTGTTTGAGTCAACCCACTCCCTCCTCTTCCTAGTCTGTGAATGGCCAGAAATAGTTTCCATTGTCATTGACTTAAATTTCCCCTTTGATGATGGGAACAAATATTTTTCTTGCCCTTTCCTGAAACAGGAATAAATTTTTCCATTCAAGTTCTTCTAATCGGACTCTGGGCCAAAACCTGAGCAGAAAGTACAGAGGACACCCAAAGAAACAAGACAAGGTCCATCTGCCTCCTGCCCTTGGGGCTGGAGGAGCTGGCATCAGCTCCCTGCTTCGTGGCCACAGCACTTGGGATCCATTCCCCGGCTCCTGTTCTCACAAGTACTTCCCAAGCTCTGGCCTGGGTTCTGCAGGTAGAGCGGCAAACAAGTCCGAGCCTGACCTACCCTCATGGAACTTAAAATTAAAAACTACGGCAAAGCTTCCCAGCCCAACACAAAAGAACTTCTTTGGAGGCTGTTCTGTAAGAACCGCCAACAAACAGCAAGGCCCGTCCTCCTATGACCACATCTCCCTCTCCAGCTCACCTCCTCTCCCCACGTGTGCTTCTTTAGCACCGATCCGGTGGCTCCTCAGGGGAACAGGAATAAGCCAGAAGACAAAGCACCCCCCCCCCACTGCAGGGAAATCTGCAGGCCTCATCCAGGAGAAAGCACAGAATGACAGAGCTCCATGTCTCCAGAGAAGCTGGCTCTATTTCCATAACTGATATTGTGGACATTGCGCTGGAGAGCTGGGACGTCACAGGAGGGTGGGGTGCGGGGCTTTCTTGGATCGCTTTTTCTCCTTCCCTAATTCTGATCTAATGTTCTGAGTCACCTTGCCAAGCGAGGCGAATGGCGGCTCTCAAAATGTTTATAATTACCATTGCTATCTGCTTGGTGGTGCACAGTAATAACTGAGAGATTAGGCCTGGAAGCCACAGGAGTGAGCTCAACAAGAACACGGCTTTCTCAGAAGCTGAAATAAGAGGCTCCTTCATGGTCACTCTTCCCAGCCTGTCTGGCCAAGCCACACTCAGAGGGTTCGGGGGTACTCAAGGTCCACGGGAAGCAAGGTGTACCCCCAGACTCCAAATCTGTGGCTCCCCATTATAGCCCAGAGTAAGAGAACCAGTGGAACGTCCTTGCATCCTTCCCACCTTGGTCCAGGCGGGCTGGATGCAGGGCAGGAGGGAGGAAAGGGGACCCACATGGAAGCAGAGCAGCGTGGCAGGGAATGGGCGAGGGGGAGGCTTGGATGCCCCTTTTCCATGTCTGGGGAATGACCACAGGGCTCAGGCAGCTGCCAAAGCCCTTTAGGCTCCATGTCTCTTCCTGTTCCCTCCCCGGGCCACCCTCCACAGGGGCCCTGCCTAGTTACAAAACAGATGGAAGTTGGCTGAGTATTTCCTTCTCTCTGCACCTTAAGCTGGGGACCAGAGGCATCCCTCTACACGATCGCCCATTTCAACAAGAAGAAAGCACAGGAAGCTTAGGACTCAGAATTCTGGAAGAATTATTCATTCCCTTCGGGTGTCACTTAGCTCTTTGATGAGACTCTAAGAGTAGGAACCTCTGACCCTCCCCAGCTGTCTTAAAATATTACCTCCAAGCACTCTGCAAACCAGCAAGAAACATCTGACAGTGCATCCCCCTCCGGTCTCCTCCCCTGAGGGCTCTCCAAACAGCCCCAGCATACCTAACAATCCCCTCTGCTACCTTCCTACAAATTGGCTTGCACCTGAAGGAAGTGAGATATCACCTCTGCCCCAGATTCAGGTCTCCACATTAACGCCTAAATAAAAATAACTCTCTCCCCTCCCCCTGGAGAGGCACAAAGCTGACCATCCCTGTCCCTGCAATGGAGCCAAACACTGTAAAGATCATTCTCCACCCAAAGACGGCTTTCCAGTCCTCTCAAGAGAAGACACTCCAAGAAGTATTGAACAAGAAGGCAGACTGCAAGTGTTCACAATTGCCCTCAAGTCTCAGAGTAATTGTGTTTCTTTCGATCAGAACACAGTTCAGCAGCGAGTATCCTGAAAAGTGGCAGGCGGCAGCCTAGTGACCACTCGAAGTAGAAAGCATTCTCATTCCAGAGAAGCGGAGAGCAAGAGGGCACAGCAGGGGGGGCCGGAGGACTCGCACCTGCACCCCGTCTGAGGCCAGCCTTGAGGAGCAAGCCCCACGTCCCTCCGAAAGGCAGCACTGGGAGGAGGCCCCATGCTGCCACGGACCAGCAGTGTGGCTGGAAGGAGGAGCTGAGGCTTCCCTCCATCAGAAACCGGCATCAAAAACCCCTACTCAACAGGGCTCGGTTTTGTTGAGGACAGAATCGGGCAGACGCGTGCCAAGCACTGTGCCCAACACCAGTCACGAACCAAGCTCTTGATAAAACTATCCGGCTGAGTCGAAGGCAGGGATTGCCAGATTCACCATCCTGACCCAATGCCTCCTGATTCCCCAAAGCAAATGAAAATGCGTCTTTAAGTGTGGTAATCCGGTGTTTCCAGTGGGAATCTGGGCGTTCAAGTTCCTGTCTTGGCTGTGCCACCAAACCACTTGTGTGAGCTTGAGAAGCCTTCAGCCTCAGTTTCCCCAGTGTGAGCTGAAAGAGTAACCATTTAAAAATTCTAGGAGCGTCTGGCTGGCTCAGTCGGTAAAGCATGTGACTTTTGATCTCAGGGTCAGGAGTTCAAGCCCCCACGTTGGGCACAGAGCTTACTTTAAATAATATATTTCTGAAAATAACAAAAATTCTAATAAGGATCCCCAGTCACCAGTAATAACACAGGCTTTCCGTATTTCGGAACAGCTTCTTCACAACCATCTGAAGAATGATCATGATCTCAGCCCACCAGGCCAGAAGGCGCTGTTCTGCACAAGCACCAGCCGCCCTCTCACCAGTTTAGAAGGTGGCGCCACCAAGGACGCCGCTCCCACGCCCTCTTGTCCTTCCAGGGCCCACGCACCCCACGGCAGAGGGCCAAGGCTGGGGAAAGAGGGAGCCGTGGCCTTGCACTTGCCCTTCCTCAAGGCTGGTCCTGGAGCCGCATGCACCACACGAAGCCTGGTGGAGGGAGCTGTTTCCCCAGCCAGCTTCCCTGTTTCTCTCCTCCACCGGCTCCATAACCTACATTAGGACATTTACATTTAACAAATCAGCCACGGAATCCTAAGGAGCACAGCTGTTCCTGCTGCGTGCGGCATCTCCTTTGCACTTAAAAGGCAAAACAACACAAGAAAACACAAAAGGGGAAACTTGCAACTCAGACAATCCCTTTTCTCTAAGACTTGGATTTGGGGACAAGCTTTACATGCTTTGAAGTCTGGCTACCTTTTCTCCCCAAGCTCCTGAAACCCAAGACCCCCCCCCAACAGGCACCTTTTCCCACCCGGGTTTCAGACAGGAGGTCCCCACATCTTTCCTGCTCAAGCTACTAGAAAACAAGGCCAGCACCCTAAAAGCCATCCACCCGCCAAGGCCACTGGCCCCTCCAGGTCATCCATGACAAAGTAGAAGGGAAGAAAATGACACTGGAGAGGCCCCCCCAAGGCCAGAGCTGGGGGCGACCTCAGAAGTAAGGCAAGAGCCCTCAGACTGCCATTCAGAACACTGTCTCATGAGGAAGATGCAGATAAAACCAGCGAGAGTCTAGAACGGGAGAAAGGCTCCAGATGACACCCAGGGGATGCCCACCCGCCAGCAGTAAAAGCCCTCAGCAGTAAAAAACCTCCTACCTCCCCTTTGGGGTCCTCCTCGCTGACCTGCAATCCTGCTTTAAATCCTAGCTCGGGGCACCTTTCCCAAGAGGGCACAACAGAGGCCAGGGCTCCACAGCCCCACACGCCCTAGGCTCCGTGGCTTGCTAGCTGCATGGCCTCGGGAACGAAGTGCCCATCTCAGCGTCCTGACTTCTTTATCTGTCACGTAAGTCCATTTCTGTCCTATCCACTCCTTGTGTCAAAACTACAGAATGTGATTCAGTCTTAAGAGTGCGGTTATTGGGGCACCTGGGTGGCTCAGTTGTTAAGCGACTGCCTTCGGCTCAGGGCGTGATCCCGGCGTTGTGGGATCGAGCCCCACATCAGGCNAAATGTGATCCAGTCTTAAGAGTGCAGTTATTACCAAATTATGCTAATAGTGCTAATTGAGATTGTTGAAATTCTTTTAGGCATTAAGGCCTCTTTGTGCATATATTCTGCCTCCCTGACAGGACTGTAATTTCCCCCCAAGGGCAGAGGTTATGCCTCTTACTTTTTTCAAAATGCCACACATCGAAGTCNGAGTGCGGTTATTACCAAATTATGCTAATAGTGCTAATTGAGATTGTTCAAATTCTTTTAGGCATTAAGGCCTCTTTGTGCATATATTCTGCCTCCCTGACAGGACTGTAATTTCCCCCCAAGGGCAGAGGTTATGCCTCTTACTTTTTTCAAAATGCCACACATCGAAGTCTCATTTGGTGATGAGGGCTGCAGAGCCAGCAATGGAGGGCAAGTCTATTGCCACCCCACCCCCTGGCCTTGACAGGCATGACTAATCGAGTGCATGCTCCTTCTGTGGATCAGCAGCACTCTGGTAGGCAAGGCACTTCCAATCAATCAGACATGGCAGAGGGGAAGCAGAGGGAATCTAAACCCCTAGTCTAGAAGGTACCCAAGAACTCTGTCGTGCACAAGTCCCAACTGTTGACAGGCACTCCAAAAACACAGCCCACCTACACAGATGGCCTTGGGGCACGCCTATGAACGGTGGAGACAAACAGCCGGATTCTATCTACCTTTCTTTTTTGCTGCCTCAAAGCCTTTTGAGAAGATCAGCAGGATGTAAATTATTAAATTATGATGCCTGGTGTCGTATCACTAACAAGCAGCCTATAATCTCTGACACAGGAGAAAGGGAACAAAGGACAGAATTTGTGATGAATCCATAAAACTGGACCCCACGCTGTCGCTCCAATCCTACAGCTGCCTCTCAAATACCCCCCCAGTCAGATAAACCTCCCTCCCTTGCTTCATGTCCTCCAAAGACATGGGGTGTAGGGGCGAGGCAAGCTCAAGGAAAAGGAAGCGAAGCATATGCTTTTCCAAAGCCAAAAGCAGGAATGGCCCCTGGCCTCATCCTCCCGGGCTTACGAAGGAGAGAGTGGCAGAGATCGCGCTCGGAAGGTCCCTCTCAGGTCCAAGAGGTTGAAGGATGGTGCATTTATGATTGCATTATCTCCAGCTTTGTGCCTTCCAAATAGATCTCTCTTGTCGTCACCGTTGCAACCTTGGGCTGACAATACAACAGGACATCGGCCATCTTTTGAGAGGCACGTAACAAGGCCATGGTGTAGTCACAGGCTGCCCTTCTCTGAAGAACACTGCCATCCACTCGGTGGGCCCTCGGTAACTCCGTAATAAGGATGAGGATGACAAATGGCGATTTCAAAGCCCTCTCCTGCTTACTGTCTAGGGCCTCTCAATACCCGTGTGAGTCTATATTCACATATCCCGTGTACACCCTCCACCATGGCCAAGACCTAATTTAGACGGAGGCAAATTAGCTCCGTGGGGTGAAATGCATTAACCAAGTCTCCCAAACAGCACAAATCTAATTAACTGAAAATCAAAATTGCAAAGCTGCCGAAAAAGATTTCCACGGAAGAAGTCTCCTAAGGATAGAAGAAAAGTTGTGGGCCATGTGACCTGCCTAATCCAAGTCTCACCGCTAAACTGGGATAAACGCTGTTTGGGTGTTTGGGTCTGTTTGCTTTTTCACTCATGTTTGTTTTCTCTAGATCACCTTTATCACCAGTGGGCTTTAGAGAGCTTATCTGGTGCATGCAACAGCCATAAAATGCATCCTTTCCGAGGAGTGGGCTCAGCCTTCAAGAACCTTCAGTGCTATGGGAAATAAGAATACCATTTCCTGAAAACTGGGCTGGGAATTCTTCCTGTTCATGCACATGTTCCCCACCTCCCCCATTAGAGGCGCATGTCCACACGACCTCCAGGACCCTGAAGTGTTGGCGGCAGCAGTGGAATCCAATGCTGCACCCTGTCGGGGTCCCTGAGATCACTGAGTCAGCCCCTCCCCTGCCCCCATCCCTGACACAGGCAGGTGAGCAGAGCCTGGGTTTTGCCCTTCACTCTTTTTTTTTTTTAAGATTTTATTTATTTATTTGACAGAGAGAGAGACAGCGAGAGAGGGAACACAAGCAGGGGGAGCGGGAGAGGAAGAAGCAGGCTCCCAGCGGAGGAGCCTGATGCGGGACCCCGGGATAATACCCTGAGCCAAAGACAGACACTTCACGACTGAGCCAGGCGCCC
>NC_048230.1:15095733-15149605 GCF_002007445.2 Ailuropoda melanoleuca
CTTGGATTTGGGGACAAGCTTTACATGCTTTGAAGTCTGGCTACCTTTTCTCCCCAAGCTCCTGAAACCCAAGACCCCCCCCCAACAGGCACCTTTTCCCACCCGGGTTTCAGACAGGAGGTCCCCACATCTTTCCTGCTCAAGCTACTAGAAAACAAGGCCAGCACCCTAAAAGCCATCCACCCGCCAAGGCCACTGGCCCCTCCAGGTCATCCATGACAAAGTAGAAGGGAAGAAAATGACACTGGAGAGGCCCCCCAAGGCCAGAGCTGGGGGCGACCTCAGAAGTAAGGCAAGAGCCCTCAGACTGCCATTCAGAACACTGTCTCATGAGGAAGATGCAGATAAAACCAGCGAGAGTCTAGAACGGGAGAAAGGCTCCAGATGACACCCAGGGGATGCCCACCCGCCAGCAGTAAAAACCCTCAGCAGTAAAAAACCTCCTACCTCCCCTTCGGGGTCCTCCTCGCTGACCTGCAATCCTGCTTTAAATCCTAGCTCGGGGCACCTTTCCCAAGAGGGCACAACAGAGGCCAGGGCTCCACAGCCCCACACGCCCTAGGCTCCGTGGCTGCTAGCTGCATGGCCTCGGGAACGAAGTGCCCATCTCAGCGTCCTGACTTCTTTATCTGTCACGTAAGTCCATTTCTGTCCTATCCACTCCTTGTGTCAAAACTACAAAATGTGATCCAGTCTTAAGAGTGCAGTTATTACCAAATTATGCTAATAGTGCTAATTGAGATTGTTGAAATTCTTTTAGGCATTAAGGCCTCTTTGTGCATATATTCTGCCTCCCTGACAGGACTGTAATTTCCCCCCAAGGGCAGAGGTTATGCCTCTTACTTTTTTCAAAATGCCACACATCGCAGTCTCATTTGGTGATGAGGGCTGCAGAGCCAGCAATGGAGGGCAAGTCTATTGCCACCCCACCCCCTGGCCTTGACAGGCATGACTAATCGAGTGCATGCTCCTTCTGTGGATCAGCAGCACTCTGGTAGGCAAGGCACTTCCAATCAATCAGACATGGCAGAGGGGAAGCAGAGGGAATCTAAACCCCTAGTCTAGAAGGTACCCAAGAACTCTGTCGTGCACAAGTCCCAACTGTTGACAGGCACTCCAAAAACACAGCCCACCTACACAGATGGCCTTGGGGCACGCCTATGAACGGTGGAGACAAACAGCCGGATTCTACCTACCTTTCTTTTTTGCTGCCTCAAAGCCTTTTGAGAAGATCAGCAGGATGTAAATTATTAAATTATGATGCCTGGTGTCGTATCACTAACAAGCAGCCTATAATCTCTGACACAGGAGAAAGGGAACAAAGGACAGAATTTGTGATGAATCCATAAAACTGGACCCCACGCTGTCGCTCCAATCCTACAGCTGCCTCTCAAATACCCCCCCAGTCAGATAAACCTCCCTCCCTTGCTTCATGTCCTCCAAAGACATGGGGTGTAGGGGCGAGGCAAGCTCAAGGAAAAGGAAGCGAAGCATATGCTTTTCCAAAGCCAAAAGCAGGAACGGCCCCTGGCCTCATCCTCCCGGGCTTACGAAGGAGAGAGTGGCAGAGATCGCGCTCGGAAGGTCCCTCTCAGGTCCAAGAGGTTGAAGGATGGTGCATTTATGATTGCATTATCTCCAGCTTTGTGCCTTCCAAATAGATCTCTCTTGTCGTCACCGTTGCAACCTTGGGCTGACAATACAACAGGACATCGGCCATCTTTTGAGAGGCACGTAACAAGGCCATGGTGTAGTCACAGGCTGCCCTTCTCTGAAGAACACTGCCATCCACTCGGTGGGCCCTCGGTAACTCCGTAATAAGGATGAGGATGACAAATGGCGATTTCAAAGCCCTCTCCTGCTTACTGTCTAGGGCCTCTCAATACCCGTGTGAGTCTATATTCACATATCCCGTGTACACCCTCCACCATGGCCAAGACCTAATTTAGACGGAGGCAAATTAGCTCCGTGGGGTGAAATGCATTAACCAAGTCTCCCAAACAGCACAAATCTAATTAACTGAAAATCAAAATTGCAAAGCTGCCGAAAAAGATTTCCACGGAAGAAGTCTCCTAAGGATAGAAGAAAAGTTGTGGGCCATGTGACCTGCCTAATCCAAGTCTCACCGCTAAACTGGGATAAACGCTGTTTGGGTGTTTGGGTCTGTTTGCTTTTTCACTCATGTTTGTTTTCTCTAGATCACCTTTATCACCAGTGGGCTTTAGAGAGCTTATCTGGTGCATGCAACAGCCATAAAATGCATCCTTTCCGAGGAGTGGGCTCAGCCTTCAAGAACCTTCAGTGCTATGGGAAATAAGAATACCATTTCCTGAAAACTGGGCTGGGAATTCTTCCTGTTCATGCACATGTTCCCCACCTCCCCCATTAGAGGCGCATGTCCACACGACCTCCAGGACCCTGAAGTGTTGGTGGCAGCAGTGGAATCCAATGCTGCACCCTGTCGGGGTCCCTGAGATCACTGAGTCAGCCCCTCCCCTGCCCCCATCCCTGACACAGGCAGGTGAGCGGAGCCTGGGTTTTGCCCTTCACTCNTCATGCACATGTTCCCCACCTCCCCCATTAGAGGCGCATGTCCACACGACCTCCAGGACCCTGAAGTGTTGGCGGCAGCAGTGGAATCCAATGCTGCACCCCGTCGGGGTCCCTGAGATCACTGAGTCAGCCCCTCCCCTGCCCCCATCCCTGACACAGGCAGGTGAGCAGAGCCTGGGTTTTGCCCTTCACTCTTTTTTTTTTTTAAGATTTTATTTATTTATTTGACAGAGAGAGAGACAGCGAGAGAGGGAACACAAGCAGGGGGAGCGGGAGAGGAAGAAGCAGGCTCCCAGCGGAGGAGCCTGATGCGGGACCCCGGGATAATACCCTGAGCCAAAGACAGACACTTCACGACTGAGCCAGGCGCCCAGGCCTTTCACTCTTCTTACCTGCCCCAGGCAAAAGACAGCAGGACAGTCACTGGGGATAGGATGGGGCTCCTCTTCCCTCTGAGGCCTATGAGTTCCTGCTCTTAGGGAAAGAGGACAGGAGCAGTTTCTGTGCCTTCGACCCCACGCCACACCCTGCCATGTCTCCCCACTGCCCGAAAAAGTGGTTCTCAGCCCTAGCAGCAGCTAAAAAAGCTTGGGAGATTTAAAAAGAAAAACAAACACAAAAACAAGAACAGAAAACAAAGCCCAGACCACACCCCAGGACATGTAAATCAGAGTACTGGGAGGGAACACCCCCACCTTCCCGCCCCAGGCAACCAAACTGAGAACCACTCCTCTAGACAGGCACTAGACTTCTTAAACTTGAATGCACACCGGAATTTCTTGGAGATCCTGTTGAAACGCAGATGCTGACTGAGCAGGTCTGGGCTGGGGCCTGAAAGCCTGCATCTCATGGGGGGCTCGCTGCTGCTGTTGCTGGTTCAGAGACCATTCTCCGAGCTGTAAGCCTCTAGAATCAAAGTCTAAACTCTTTGGCTCAAGACACCTATGATCTGACTTCTCTATTTTTCCTTTTCCACCTCTTGCCCCTGCCCAACTCATTTACCGCAAAATGCATACAGCTTCCAAAGTACATGGTGCTGTTTCTCTCCTTGGTAGCTGTACAGCTGCTACTCCCTTTAGTGCGAAAGCCCTGCTTCCCACAACTACTCCATCTCCTAGAAAACTCTACCATCTGTTATGGGCTGAATTGTGTCCCCATCCCCAAAATTCCTAGGCTGAAATCCTAGCCCCTCAGCACCTCAAAATGTAACTGTTCAGAGGTGGAGATAGAATCTTTGGAGAGCTAATTAAGTTAAAATGGGGTCATCAGGGAGGTCCCTATCAAAACGACTGGTGTCCTTACAAAAGGAGACGTGGACACAGACACACAGACATGCGCACGTACAGAGGGAAGACATGGGGAGGACACGGGGAGAAGACTGCCACCTACAAGCCAAAGAGAGAGGCCTGAATGGATCCTTCCCTCCGGGGGCCTCGGGAGAAACTGACCCTACTACCACACCTTGACCTCGGGCTTCCGGCCTCCAGAACTAGGGGACCATATAACCTTCTGTTGTGTAAACCACCCAGCGTTGGGTACTCTGTTACGACAGCCCTAGGAAACTAATTCACCTTCTTGCAAGACCCAATCAGGGCACTGCCTCCTTTGGGAGGTGGCCCTGACTGGCCCCAGCAGGCCCATCACCATGCCCACCCTTTGTGCCTGGATTGTGCCTCCATGCACGGCTGCCTGTCCCGCCATCCCCTGCTCCCGAGACTCCCCACTCCGGGTGAGCTCTCCCAGCGCTGGGACCCCGCTTCCCCCGCGTCTGGGGCTGGGGCGCTGCTGCGCAGGGCACAGGGAAGGGCCCACAGATGTGACCCGGACTGAATGCAGGACAGCGGCCCTCACCTTGCAAGCTGTCTCTTCCCGCCAGGCTCCCCCGGCCAGGCTCCTGTGCCCGCCGGCATGGGCGGGGGCACTCTGTGGCCTCCCCAGTTCTGGTTTCCCGTAGGCAGCCAAGAATGATCACTGTTTTGAGCTGGGTTTTGTTTTTATTGTGTGTGGTTTTTAAGCCACCATATTGAAATGCAAACTGCCAGGTGTTAAAAATGCTGCCCCCAGCCATGAGGGGCAGCTGGTTTCTACAGACTAGCATTTATCACATTTGCAGTAAATACACAAAAGGTCCTGATTCAAAACCAGGAAGAGAAAGTAATTCTTTTGTCAAAAGGCAGTGGTAACTGAACGCTGAGCAGGGAGGGATCTGGGCTGCTGCTTCCCGTCCCGGGGTTATGCAGGGAGAGGAGAGCAAAGAAAATCAGCCCGACGCATTTTAACCGTGTGCTCTACGACCGACCGACCGAGTCCTTGCCTAACCCCACCGCTTTTAAACTTCGTCCCCGTCCGGGAGCAGGGCTGGAGCGTCACAAAAGGAATGTCCACGTTTTGCAAAAGGGAAATCTTACCCCTTCTTCAGAACTAAGACGGTGGCCTGGAAACCCGTGCTCTAAAGGAGGATCCAAAACAGGTCCCTTAATTCATACGAATATAAAATACCGAAACCCTTCAGTTCAAAGAGCAGAGAGGAGAATCGAGTTAAAAGTTACGGTGCCCTCCACACCGGTAAGGAACAGCCCAAGCACCTTCACAGAATTTTTGTTTTCCCTTTTCACACAGAACCTGAAATATGAAAGGGTCACTTTTTATTTGGGGTCGATTTATACTCCGAAGACTGCAGGGTTTGCTCTTTTGAAGGTTATGAGGCTGGCCAGCCTTGAAACCCCAGCACAGCATTTCATCCCTGGGCTGGAGCCTCCCTGGGGAAGCTTTCCAACTGGGCCCCCTGGGGAGCCTGCGGCCTTGAATCCAGAGGTCTGTGCCCACCCAGGGCCCCCCAGACTCCACCAGAGCAGCTTTCCTCCACTTGCTCATTTGAAAACAAGAGATTTGAGCAGCGGAGGTAGAGGACAGGCAGGAAATGCTACCCAACACGACACACAGTTCAGATTTAAGGCATTTTCCTTCTTGCGAGGTTGCCTTCAGGCCCCAATAAACCATAAATGAATGCAGTTCGGTTCCCCCAGATGCTGCGCTCTCCCTGACTCTGACAGCAAAGCCGGGGGGCCCCCAGCAGTGCGCTCCCCAGCACGGCTGAGGGTGCGCCCGCTACCACCACTGTGCTCTGCTCCCACCTGAACTCAGCAGTTGCCCTTCCAGATGTGAGCACAGCAGCTTGTCTCTTGAGAAAGCAGATGTCAAAAATACTACTATGGCTTGAATTCTTTTTTTTTCCTAAGGATTTTATTTTATTTATTTGAGAGAGAGCGCGCACAAGCAGGGGGGAGCAGCAGACAGAGGAGAGGAAGAAGCAGACTCCCCGCTGAGCAGGGAGCCTGATGCAGGGCTCAACCCCAGGACCCTGGGATCATGACCTGAGCTGAAGGCAGATGCTTAACTAACTGAGCCACCCAGGTGCCCCTACGGCTTGAATTCTCTCCTCCAGGCTTCCCGCCTCTCTTGAGCCAAGGTTATCATACCACCAAACCTCAGTATGTCAGACCTCCTAGAACCTCCTAGAACCCAAGTGCAGGGCCTCATACTGCACGTGGAACTGTTATAATTTCCCTCTTTTCTCTCTTTATCCTTTGCAAGATGGAATTTCAAAATCCAGGGAAACCTGCTCCTTAGCCAAGAAGCATGTCCATCCCTGAGCTATTCGAGCTACTCTCCAGCACCCCCTTCATCATGTGCTGAGGGGGGACCACAGACGTGATGCTTCATCCGCACCCACAGTCGGTCGCAATGGCCAAAACTCTCCTCGCCTCAGTGAGCACCAGCCACCAGGGGAACGGGCCCACAAGCCCGATTTTCTGCAGACCACCACCCAGCACAACAGTAGCAGGAGTCCTAACAAGGGCCACTCCTGACCAAGCATCTACTGTGTTCTGGGCACTGCAGGAATTTGACACGTTTCACACAGAAACTCATGGAACCCTCGCCGCACTGACAGGCAGGCATCATTATTCCACTCGATAAAGCTTGCTGTCCGTTTTCTTATTTTCTTCTTTAGCTTTAATGTTACTCCTTTTATATTGAGAAGAAAACTAAAGTTGAGAAAGAACAAGCAACTTGCCCAGGGGTCCCCGGAGAGGAAAGAAGTGGAAAAGGGATTTGAACTCAGCCCTGCCTGATGCCAAGACTCCTGTCTTCAGCAGCGCTCCCCAAGGCTTCTGGGCCTCTCCTTGTCCTCCCTTGATCTGCACAGGATCCAGGGTGGGGGAGTAAGGCAGGTGGGGCACTCACTAATAGCCCCCATTGCCCTGCTGGATCAGAGGCCTCGTGAAGAAGCAGAGTGCCCCTCACCCTCACTTGGAGGGAGAAGACCAGTCCCTTCCAGCGCCTCATATCCAAGAGGCCAAGGTGTGCGAGGCCACGCCTCTCTGCTGAGCTGGGCTCTCTGGGCTGCGGTGGGCAGCCTGCAGGTGCTCTTCTCCACCCCCATCCAGGATGAGGAGCTGAGTGACACCTGCCCCCATCTGCAGGACGCAGCACGGGATAGGCTGTGCACAGCGCTGAAGCGGGATGCAGGTCCAGGCCAGGAAGGAGGACGGACACAGTACCACAGAGGGGCTGAGCACCCTGCCCCCCCGCCCCGACTTCCAGGCCAGCGCCATCTGAACCAACACACACACACATGCTAGCACATTCACTCCCTGAAGCCCATGTGGCACCTCCCTCGTCTCTGCCCCCGTCACCAGTGCTCCAGGAGAGAGGCTGACGCCAGAGAACAGAGACTGCCCACCTGTGTCTCACGGCAGGCCCAGGCTCTTCCTGAGTCTATTGATTACTAATAGCACTTTACTCTGGCCTCAAGAACCCTCCTGCCGCCGAGTCGTGACTTCTCCCTTCTCCAGCCTGGCTGCCCTCCAGAGAGCCGCCCCAAGCAGGGCCTGCCCTGCCTCCCCTTCCCCAACTGCTCCTTCCCAAGGGCTCGGATCTCAGGGAACTGACACGTGACTATCTGAAGCCGACACCTGCTTTTCTGAGAAGGAATTCCCCTCAAGGACGATCAAGTCACAGAGACTAAATCCACTTTTATTTGTACAAATATTTCCTGATGCTTACGACATACACACACACACACACACGCACACACACACACACACACACAGATTCATGCTTTATTATATAGTTTTCCCAAAGTACAGAACAAGTAGCCAAGAGAGGTTTGACGGCACCACTTCTGCAAGCCCGTCGTGGAAGCTGACCAGTGGCAGAGGGGAAGGTGAGCTATCAGAAGACCCAAAGCAAGGTCCGAATAAACTGGCACCGGGCAGGGGGCGGCAGGGAGCATGACCCAAGTAACAGGAGGGGCCTGCTCTGAACGCAGCTTCCAGCTCGTAGGAAAGAGAGAAGCACCGACAAGTTCCTTAGCCCCCAACTTGAGGCTAAAATCCCCTGTGACGATTAAGCCCAGTAGGACAGATGATCTTTGGACTTGCCTATGTTCAAAGAGTCTCTGTACAGTACATTTTAACTTATTAAAGGGCATTAACGTTTCTTTTCAAAGGCTTTCTCCAGTCCACAGACAAGCTGGGGTAGCACTCCCCAGAAGGATCACACAGGCTCACAGCTGAGGACACGCTCTCCCCACGCTGTGACGAACATACTGGTCGCCCTCAGTTTGGGAAACCTGCCAGATGATAGCAGGTGACCTTGGACAAGTCACTTACCCCAGTACTAGGCTTCTGTTTCTTCGTCATGAACATGGAGCAATTAAAACTGCTTCCTCGGATTTAAACAGAAATTAATGAAAATACGCATATGGAAGAGCTAGGGGCTTAGAAGGGTACCAGAACTTAGGACCCTCAATTGTGTACTAGGAAGGTTATATTCATGATCTCACTGAGTCCTTGAAACAACCTTGGAAAATGATGGCTGGCGGCGGTGACAGTGGTGGTGGTGGTGGTGGAAACAGGAGTAGCTATTACTCTGGCTTACAATGCCTACATGGCAGACACATCATCTCGTCTCATCCTTACAACCACGTGGGGGACAGACATTTTTCCCCCTCTGTGGCAAATGAGGAACCGGGATCCAACAGCTAATACGTGGTAGAACCAAGACTGCAACTCCAGTCTGTGTGGCCCCAAAGAGACAAACTCCCACTGCCTCTCAGTGCATGTGACTGCCTTCACTCGCCCTTCATACACCTACTAACCACCTTCCGTGGGTCAGGCTCTCAGTGAGGCCCCTGTAGTAGCACCGTGAACACAGGCACTGTCCCTGCTCTCATGCAGCTTATGGTCCAACAGGGAGAAAAAGACAATTAAACACGCAATTACTGTGACGGGGGATGGATTAGTCAGGGGTCTCCAGAGAAACAGAACCCACAGGGGATTCAAATTATGTTATATTAAATCATATATCATATGTTATATTATTATATTATATTATATTATATTATATTATATTATATTATATTTATTATGAGAAGCAGGTATTGATTTCAAGGAATTGGCTCACAGTTACAGGGGCAGTCAAGTCTGAAATTCATGACAGGCCGGCAGGAGGAAAAATTCACAGAGGGTTCTTCTAAGATGTAGTCTGAGAAGCAGAATTGCTTCTTCCTCCAGAAACCTCAGTCTTCGCTCTTAAGGTCTTCAACTGATTAGATGAGGCCCACCCACATGATTGAGGGTAATCTGTTTTACTGCAAGTCAACTGATTAAAAATGTCAATCACATCTGGGGCGTCTGGGTGGCTCAGTCAGTTACACGTCTGACTTCGGCTCAGGTCAGGATCCCAGGGTCCTGGAATCGAGCCCGGCATCGGGCTCCACACTCAGTGGGGAGTCTGTTTCTCCCTCTCCCTTTATCCCATGCCCTGCTCAGGCTCGTGCACACTCTCTCCCTCTCTATCTCAAATTTAAAAAATCTTTAAAAAGAAAGGTAACCACATCTACAAATTCCTTCATAGCAGTATCTAGACCAGTGGTCTGACCCAATGACTGGGCACCATGGCCACTAACCATCAAGGGGTATATGGAGTGTTAAGGAAACACAGAGAAGAAACCTGGGGATTTAGGGAAAAATACTGGAAAGCCTAAGGAATACGCAGGCATCAGAGCTCAAAATGTTCCTCAAAACTCATGGAAATGTACTCATTCAAAGAACAAGTCCCCCTATAATTGTACGAGGGAGGCCCGGGCTGAAAGAGCCCCAGTGAATCTTTTCGAGAACCAAAAAATTACTTAGTCCCTATCGCCAGGCGCCCCCAATTCCTGGGGATGGGAGGCCTCAACAGACTCCCTCTCACCCATCCACTTAGGACAAACCGCAGCATCTCACTTGACCCTTCCAACCTCACCCTCACCTGAGCACCCGCAGACCCTAGACCAGAACTCCAGGACCCACCACTGAGGAGTGGAAGAAGAAGAAGGAGGGGAAGAGTATCCCCAAAGGACACACGGAGAAGCGGATGTGACCCCAGCTGGTTCCTCGGTCACGGTAAGGTCACCTGTTTGGTGAAACTGCAGATGAGTCTAACTTTGTAACAAGCAGATCTCAGTGGGACTCACGCTCTCTCTCATTAGCAGGCAGAAGAGGCTCTTCTCTACAGGCAGCCGTGAACTCCAAGCCCCAGAAGGCCTGCGGGCGGTAAGGGACAAGCAGACTCAAACACGAGAGGCAGCCAGACCGCCACATAAGCTCTTCCTCAACCAACCGAGGAATGGGTGGGGGCTGGGGCCCGCCCCTGGCTCCCCAGCGTCTCCCCACCCCGGAAGGCGGGCGCCGGGCCTCTCTCTACTCCACGGGACGGACAGAAGGCAAGGCCCACCGGGTTGGGCTCCTTGCTGGGGTCACTCACGGCCGACACTCAATAAATGTCTGTCGAACGAAGGAGTGTATCCAGACCTCCCCACAGCATTGCTATCGCAGCCTCTTCAGAGACACGGCAGATGTTTGGAAATGCCTTTCCCGTTGCAAGTGACAGTTCACGCAGGGCCTTTCACGCTACCGTGTGGGTCGTGCTCCCTGTTTATAAAGAGCTAGAAGAAGGGGATGGAGGGAAGGCCACCGGAATGGTGGAAAAGAAACAGAATCTACCACCGGGGCCTCCATGGAACCACCGCTCTGGCTTATCAGCGAGGGAGTCTTCACCTGTGCGTCCGATTCCGCCTCTGGAAAACGGGGCTCTCTCCTCACACGCCTGTCGTGAGAGCCAGCTTTAACACCCACTGGCAGCCTCTCCCCTTCCTGACCCGAGCCACATACTCACAGCGAGGACGGCAGCCAGCGGCCCCCAAGCTCGTCAGCCATGGCGCCCTGTGACCCATGCGCGCTCGACGACGTGAGCCAAGTCCCCGGCCCAGGCTGCTGAGGCAGATTCTTTTCCCAGAAGATTAATTTATTAATTCTTCCTGAAAGCTGTTTGTTTGGGAGAAGAATGCGCCACCGGCTCCAGGGGAGCGGGTGTTGCTAAGGGAAAAAAAGGCCCAGAAAACAAGAGCGCTCCTACCCTCACCTCAACACTGCAGACCCCAGACACCTGCTTTCTCTGAGACCCTGGCAAATGGCTGAGCCATGACAAGGTTCACCAGACACAACCGAGGTCTCTTTGGGGATCCCCAATGGGATTCTGCACCACCGAACCCCACACATCCCAGTCCTGAATCCTGAGGGCCCCTTCCCCAGAGGCCAGAGTGCCCTATGGCTCTTCTCAAGCATTCGGTTTGCCCCCTAGGAACCCTGTCCTGCCTGGAATCACCTCCCCACAAGGTCCGTCTTTCCCCATCATACCGGAAACTCCCTGAGGGCAAAGACCTGGCCTGTCTAGTTCTGCTGCATACCCAAAGCCCGACAAAACATCGGGCTCACAGTAGGTGCTCAATCCATGTTTGTTACACAGAATTGGGCTCCTCAAGGATGGGAGGCCTCCGACCCTGTATGCAAAGCCCTCTGCGTGGGGGCCTCTTGTGGCTTCTCAGTGCGTGTATATGCAACCATTTTTCTTAGGAGAGGGTCCAAAGGTTTCAGACCATTGAGCCTTTTTGGTCTTTTTTGGTTGTTAACCAAAAACAGCCTAAGACTGCTGACAAAGGGTGAACCCCATGGCAGGAGGTGGGGGCGAACTCCTACTGGTTCCCCTTTGACCTAAGCACTCAAGGGGTCCTTCATGGCCTCTTCCCTTCGTATGAAGCTCCCCCTCCCTCCCGACGACCTTCCCTCCTCCATGTAATTCTGATCCTCAGGTGCCCCAGGAGCTCCCTGGAGACCACCTCCTCTGAGAGGTCCTCCCAAAAGCCCCCAATGAGAGCCTGCACTTTTGTCCAACTGCACTGGCAGTGACCCAGGCGCCACCTTGCATGGCACCCATTACCCTACTGGGAAACTATCGCTTACATCCTGGGTATGTACATTCCAGAATCCCACAACGGTGTGTAAGCTTCTTCAAGACAGGAACTAGGATCTTCCACCTCCAAGTGCCCATCACACCAGGAACTCAATAACTCAGCACGCTGACAGGCATTCTGGGCGGTGTCATAAAGAACAGGCTGCCGAGTCCAGGTTCATTTTAGTTAAGTCTTGTTCTTATATGATAATAATGCAAGAGCTTCTAAACCACTCACTATCCCTCACACAAAATCTACTAATGTGATTTTTCCCGGTTCCCTCCCAGACCTTGTCCACGGCACAGGTAAGATTTATAAACATAGTCGTGTTCATAATACAAACACAATGTCAGCCTCTGATAGTCCCCCCTTAACACTGTGTCTCTCAACAGGCTTTCACTTGGGACTGGAAGCCTCTATTTCATCCTGCGATTCTCCTCACGGGGTTACTAGAACAACGAACCCAGCATATGTTGAGTTGTGCAATTCCATTCTTTCATAACAGAACTTTTTTTTCCATAGGCAGCTTCTCTTCCCCAGGTGTTAAAGCAGATTTTCTTCCTCGTTTTCCAGAACATCAAAGGTCTATTTACACATGAAAGCACTCACCTGAACATGTCCTAAAACAGACTGCCCTCCCCCAGAAGCCTCACCCATGGCAAGATCCTCCCTAGCCAACAGGTCCCTGGTGCCCATCTGGGAACCACCCCAGGAAGACCCAACTCCTACACCCCACAAACCTGGCCATCCCATCATGGACCCTCTGACCCTCCCCCTCGCCTCCCCCCACCCCGCCTGGGGAGTCTGGTCCCTCTTCTCTCTTCTACCCACATACAAGTGCGTGACTTCTCCCTCTCTCATCTCCCTCACTCGAGAGCAAGCCAGTCACCACCACTGTCCCTGATGTTTGCCTGGGACTATCCCCCAGGGCCTCCTGAAAGCCACTCCCTTGCCCAAGATCTGCTGCCACCAAACACCCTGGGGATTCTGCCTGGACTCTCCTTTATTTGCCAATGTACATGAAAAGGAACAACATGCTCCCATCAAACAAGGAAAAGGCTGCCTTGCTGTCATTCAGGAGCTTTTCATAAAATAAAAGGGTCAACAGGACCAGGCATCCGCTGAGTTCCCCAAACACAATACACAGAACCCAAGAAAAGTGTCACGAGCTAACAGATGCTCCCCAAATTCTTCCACTAAATGAAACGAATCCATCTGATTCTGTCCCAAGGCAGGAAAACAGCATTAGGGAAGATGAGTGTTACAATAGCGGGTTTTGTAGCTCTGAATAAGAAGTATGCTTTAGTGTCCCTGTTCCTTTCCCTAAGAAAACAAGCATGCTGTTCGACCTCATTATTGATTGGGGAAATGCAAATTAAAACCAAAATGAGATACCACAAGATTGGCAAAAATTTAGAAGTCTGATAATACCAACTGTTGGTGAGAATACGGAGCAATGACAGTGGTACGATGCTGCCAAAGGGGGCGGGGTGGAACGCCCAGGGGGATCCCTCTGCCCTCGGCTCGGGTCATGATCCCAGGGTCCTGGGATGGCGTCCCGCGTCAGCCTCCACGTTCAGCAGGGAGCCTGCTTCTCCCTCTGCCTCTATCTCCCCCACGGCTCATGCTCATGTTCTCTCAAATAAATAAAATCTTAAAAACAAAACAAAACAATGCTGCCAACGGGGGGATCTTTAGAACACGATTTCTAGTGAACTAAAGTTATACACACCCAACGCAGCTGCCCCACTCCTACGTGTGTATCGTGGGGAACTCTGGCGCACGAACAACAGGAGATGGGGACGAGCATATGCACAGCAACACCGAGTGAACAAAAAAACACCATCAAGAGCTCAAATGTCCATTCAAAAGGGAAAAGAACAATGACCCATGGCGGCAGCGAACCCTATCCGGCACCCAACGCACACGGGTCACAATGCGTGCATCAACAGGCATGAGGGCACAGACACCCCGCTAAATGAAACAAAGTATTCTTATAAAGGCGGAGAGCAGGCACACTCACCCACGGCGGGCGCCCGGGGGGCTTCCACAGGAGGGGTGTGAACGCCTGGAAATACTCCACTTCCCAGCCAGGCAGTGAGCACGCTGGTATCTACGGTTGCTCCTACGTCATGCATGCATTTCACGTGTGTGCGTATAAGCACGACTTGTATGTGTGGGGGGGCCAACCACACTCGGGTTAGACGCCTCTCCCTCTCCCTACCACCATCTTCCCTCTGGGGCCTCTCATTCTCTCTAAAGGGATTTACTTGTTAAGGGCTCTCAGTACTTACTACCACCCTTCTCCCTCGAGTCAAGTCAAAATTCTATCAAGGAGACGCAAAACCAAAAGGGAAATGAAGCTATTCATACCGCAAAGCAAAATCTACTCTGGAACCATCTCGGCATCCACAGCACATGGCTACCAGGGGCCGCATGGGCATGGGCAGTGCTTCGGCCATGTCTCCTCACAAGGATGCCAGCCCCAGGCCCCCCACACTGCCACACTTCTTCCAGAGAAGAAGCACGACTTCCCAAGACTTCTTAGGACCCAGCAGGCCAGAGACACTCGCTCCATGAGCACGACACCTGGCAGGCAGCTCCCAGAGTTCCTTCAACAAGTTCTCTCATGAAGCACTGCCAGTGGAAAGAGGTTCCCTCACCAAGAAACTCTTCAAAGGGCTCACCCTTTTAACACCAACAAATTCCTAGTCGTTCTCTGCTCATTCAATACCCTTCGATGTGGCAAAACCTTCTTTGTATCTCTATTGTCCCCTCTGCTCTGGGACACCCCAAAAGCTACTGGTGGCCAACTGTCCATCCCTTGTCCCTCTAGTCATCTTCTCGAACTGCCAAGAATCAGCCCCGACTCTGCCACCCACGACGCAAGCCATCCGGGATTTGGTGTGTACTCTCATCCCTTTCCCGAATCACCCTCCCACCACCTGTCACAATTCTAGCTCCTGAAATTAAAATGCTGTATCTGTTCCAGGAAGCTGACTCCAGGTACCCAGCAGATAAATACGCCTCTCTCCCAGCGAAAACAAGGCTGCGTCGTAAACCACTCCCATGTCCACCTGCACCTTCTCATCGGAGCACACACTTACTATGTGTTCTCAGTCACATCACCTGATCAAATAGAGTAACAATAACAATAATAACAAACATACCTGCTGCATGTTTATAGTGAGCCTCACAACAGCGTTCTTCAAAACGGCGGTACACCAAAAAAGGGGGTTACAGGGAGCCCAAATGCATAGCCATACAAAGGGATTTTGTTAACTGAAGAAAGCAGACTGCCAAGTGATATGTATAACAGGATCTCATATTTGGAAACCATAATATATGTTTGTAGTTTACACAGGAAAAAAAAGTATGAAAGAATGTATTCTAATTCATTAATAGCGGTAGAGAGGGGAGGGAGCCCCGTGGGGAACTTTTACTTTGTATGCTGTAAATCCTCTAATGCTTAATTTTTTATGATGAACATGCATTATTTATGTACTGGAGAAACTTTTAAAAATAAATTTTAAAAGAAAGAAAGCAAGACAAAATTCCAGCTCTCAGGAAGCTTCCAATCTGGCTGCAAAAGTCAAAGTTAACACATGTGGGGAAGAATGTGAATGGGACAACATAAACAATCCAATCACAGGCTCCTTCCAGGAGAAGGACGGGGTATCACAGAATAACAGCTGTCCATGTCAGGCAATGAATGCCAGTGGAATGAGAAGGATAGGTCAGCTGGCCACAAGTTTCCAGAAGTGTGCGCAGGCCGGGAGAAAGGCGGGGATGAACGGCATGAAAAGGGTTGGACAAGCCAAGAGTGAGGGGCTCCCTGGGTACCTTCAGGTCTTCGTTCACCAGTTTCCAAAACAGTAATGGAATAATTTGCCCTTCCTCCAGGCAGATGATATCCGAATGCATGGGAGACAAATATAATTCCCCACCAAGCCGAAAGGAGAACCCCCAATATACCTTCCCTTTAGAACTTACCATTCTGAAATAATTTTGGAATGACAGAAGAAATGCAAAGATAGACTGTTCCCCTATACCCTTCACCCAGCTCCCCCTAACGTTATTATCTTATGTTAACCATGATACTTCTATCAAACTAGGAAATTAACTTTGATTCAATACTATTGACTACAAACATTTTTAGATTTCACCAGTTTTTCCATTGATATCCTTTTTCTGGTCCAGGATCCAATCTAGGATAGCACGTTGCATTTAATATGACTCGTTTTCAAACAAGCAAACATTTTATGATTACTTATTCTCTCTTGGTAAGAAAATGTCCTGGCACTCAGGGCAAAGACTCAGCCCTTCTCCTCACCATCAAAGAAAGCAATCTTTGACACAATCTGCCAGCCTCCAAAGGGAACAGAATTTGATCTACAGTGAGATTAAAACCCAGACAATGACCAAACCTCTTAACCCTCCATAACCAGCCACAACCCTGGCCTCTCTCCACGGCAACTAACTGGTATTTAAAAGTAATTTATGTTAATTGCAATCGGGCATATATGAACATTACAAAGCAAGCTGGCTTCAAACAAAAGGGCTCAAGAGAGGAGGCTAACAAAAAATTAATTTTGTAAAGGACCTATTTCTTATTCCAACTTGTTTTTAAATATATGTTCTAAGTCACACACCATTAACCATCTCAATTTATTAATAATCTCAGGGCACCCGACTATCTCAGATCATGCAAAGATGAAATCTTGCATAAAAAAGAAAATGAAATATCTACACACAGACATTAGGCAGGTAGTCAGCTGTGATGACCAGAGAGGATGATTATTATTTTTTTTAGCCAGAATTTGCAGTAGGGCAACAAGAGGAAAGTACACAAACGAGTAACTCAAACTTTGAAAATTTTTCTCCTCTGAGCAGGAGATTATTTTAGAAACAACTGGTTCAAAGAAAGTTCTTTGGAATTCCGTCTTCCTCTCCCCATAAGAGAGGTTTGTGATGGGAAAAGGCCCCCATATACTCAAAGACCCTCCTTTTGGTTGAGGAAATGACAGTGCTGTTTGGCATTTTAAAGCAAGAACAAATACTTTAGCTATAAAATCCACTTTGTAGATGGAATCAGCAAGACAGCTGTTTATACAGAAACCCTTTCCTTTCTCCCTCCGAGCCCCTCAGTGATTCATATCAGTAATAAAACACTGGCTGGAACAAAGAAAAACAAGAGTTTGAAAAAGAGAGCGCGGCACCCCAGCATTAGAATACCAACTCAGCCCCTTGTCCTCTGAATGATGCCTTCGCAACCTACCCCACTTGTAAAACAGACAAACAAACAGAATCTCCCCAAAGCAGACCAACTTTTTGTTGCAGAGCCAGAAACCGGGTTCTTATTTGTGTAAAACGCCCAGTGGGTGTGACACAATTCATCTTTGATATGCCTTAGGCTTTGAAGTCCACTCTCCTTCTAGCCACGGGGAACCTGGATGAGTCATCGGCACCCTTCTCTCCCTCTTCCTCTCTCACCAGGCACAGGACCACCAGATTCATTCCCCCTGAGTGACATAGGCTCCAGGAGGGAAGGAGGACGGGAAGGCACATGACCACCCATCATGGGAAACAAAACCCCAAGAACCGTGTTTGCCCTGGAGGGTGAGCACTTTCCCCCGCTGTAATTCTTTCCTGTTCCCTCCCCAAGGCCCAAGTCAAATGTCACTTCCTCGGTGAAGCCTTCCCCCACTCTCCCCAACACGGACTCCCCCCTCAAGGGCCTGTAACACCTGTAGCATCCTTCCGCTTGTTGATGTAGCACCAACGCCTGTTGGTGGCCCACCTTCCAGAACAGACTGCACTGCACCCTCCAGAGCACAGGAAGCCCCTTCCCCATCCCTGTAACCCTCGCACCGTGCCCTGCACCCAGCCCAGAGCAGGGGATCAACCAATGTTTGTTCGGTGAATGAACACAACTCAACCACCCCCAGAAACCACATTACTCAATGCTAATCACCACCCGCTGCATGAATAATGAATGAAGAAATGAACCAACAAGTATCTCCTTGTTAGCCAAGTTGCCAAGTCCTCTGGGAGCACAAAGAACGGATCCACTGGCTTGTGGCTGTGATCCGAAGGTTCAAAGACAAGACGACTCCGGCTTGAAGGGGTGCGCGAGAGGCAGGGGGGAGGGGAGCCACCCCTGTCCTGCAGCTGGCAGTGCCCCGAGACTTTACCAGTCAAGTTCACTGCCCCATGGAGAGAAGCCCCCTGGGGCTGGGCTTTGTGCACTCAGGAGAACCAATCAAGTCACCCAAGGACAAACTCGACTTGGACTTCTCGCATGACACCCACCCCGAAGGGGCCACGCCTCGACTCACTCATCTGCCACAGCCCTCCTGCACCTGCCGGTACTTAAACCCCCAAACCAGATGCTCAAACAGAACCCAACTGGAGTGCTGTACCAGAGCAAACAGCCAGGCAAGAGTTATGATAATGGGAGCACCGGATCTCTTCCCACTCACTGGAATAAAAAGGTCAGACGAATATTCGATTTGCTGCTGGTCAGAGCTGGACGCTCCCAAGTCTGGGATTCATTCTACCCATGGAATATAAGCAAGCCCGCCTCGGGAAAGCCTTTATTTGGGTCATCGGTAGGGCCTGGCTCTTCCCTAATCCCACACCCCTGGGGAGAGGCAGAACCAGAGATGCACAAACACACTTGAGAGAGACACAGGAACTGTTCAGTTTCTCTGAACGACCCTGAAAAGAGGTCAATATGGATCACCTAGCCATCTATGACACCTAACATCCCCAATTCCTATAAAAAAAAATAACAGAATTACTAATTATATATTCACAGGACATGCTATGTACTCAGGGAAGAAATTATGGTCAGATATTTAAGCCTTTTCTAATTCTGCAAATAATCAAGTAATGGCAAGGCAGAGCCAAGCACTGTCCCGGCCTTGGGGAGATGGGGGGCTGGGGGGAGCATAGGAGAGCTAGAGGTGGAAGGGAGGGCTTCACAGTCTGGGAGCTCGCAGCAGCCCTTCAAGGTAAGGAGCCCCGAACTCTGCACGTACCTCTTGGCGGTTCCATACTCCACACCAGAAGCGGGACATGTCACGTGAAGGTCCCTCCAACAGTAAGGGCCCTGATCTCTCTCTCCCCATCCTTAGCTGCGCCCCAGGCTCCAGAGCAAATACCACTCCAGATTCACCCAGGAGCAACTCTGAAAACCACTGACCAAGTAGATGGACCTTTTTTTTTTAACCTTGTTGAACATAAGCAGTAAATTGCTCGAACGTCTTCAGTTTTGCAATACAGGCCCTCCACAGAGAAAACAAAATCTTACATTTCGGTTTGAAAGATCAGCTCATTGCTCAAAAGGATCTTATTCTAAAACCTTTGGTACCAGGAATAATGATCTCTCCTTCACTGCGTTTGCTCCAGAAGTCAAGGTTTTTCTATAATGGGTTTTCTTAAAGTGGAGCACCCCTGTGAGAGGGAAGGTCCTGTCTCAGAGTTTTGGGGTACACGGGCCCTTCCTCCAGCTCCCTAAAGTCTGAAGCCCCTAAGGCAATTCACAGAAAGGGTGCAGGAACATTTCCATCTTTCCTGGCCCCAAACACTCTTTGTGGAATAGCCCATTTGATCCCAAGGGGGGAACCTGGGAGCCGCCTCTCCAGGTGGCATCTCTGGGGGCCCTAGTTACAGTCCCAGACACCAGGGACCTCAGCAGCTAGAGCTCCCAGGGGAGGGTCCCCCATCTCTGGTTCTAACAAGCTCCCCGGGGAAGTTCTCAGCAGCACTGGCTCAGCACAGTTTCATCCTCTCTCCAGGTACTCCCACCCATCGCACCTGGACTCACCAGGCCTCAGGCACATGGGGGTCCTAGCCCTCACCCCGTTTTCATACTCACTGGCTCCAGCTCTTGTGCAGGCCCTGCCCTCTGAGCCAACTAGTCTCCTTCGATCCCCACAATGCTGCCAGGAATTTTCTAAGATGTGAATTTGGTCCTGCCGGTGCTCACAAACCATAATTCCAGAACTGCCTTCGGGTACAGACTCTGTATCTTGGCTTGAAACACAAAATCTGTCCTGCTCTTGCCCCTAAACCACCGTCTGGCCTCCTCTCCCACTCAAACCTTGACGCCTCCAACCTCCAGCCCCCTCCCCCCGGGGCCGCTGTCCCACTTCTCTGGTCTGCACTCACGGTACCCTCAAAGGTCTTCCCAGCCCCCAGTCGTTCCCCACAAATGCACCTTCCCCGTGACTTCATCCCCTCCCCTAGTCTCCTGCCTCTGCCTGATGACAGCACCCTCCACCCTTGAGGAAGAGGGCTGTTTTGCCTCTGTTTACAGCCCTGTCTCCCCATCTCTAGCACAAGGCTCAGCCCGTGGTGGGGGGCAAGGTGGGGATCAGTTAGTGAATTTACCCATCCTCTCTTGTCGGTGAGTTAGAACGGCATGCTAGTGAGGCCACGGTCATGAGTTCCATACCCCCTGGCAGCCTTACCCTTCACTTGCAAAAAGCCTGTACCATGGCTAGCCACCTGACCGGTGGTCACAAGAGGGGCGAGGCCAGAGGGCACACACAGCTGCACACAAACCCGTCCGTGTGCAGGGAAACAACTCCAGTGCACGCCCTGCTGATAACGGGTCAGGCGTGTCACCTCGGCGCACAAGGAAAAGCGGCAAAGGGAACCCATCTTTCAGCAGCCTGTGATGGTACTAAGCAGCGTGTTTAGCTGTTATTTCAATAAGCTTTATTAAGACCCAATTTTCTTGGGTCTTCTTTCAGATTCTGCAGCATTAAAAGCCTCGCTGCTTAATTACATTAGGAGCACCTGTATATATTATGTGCAATAAATCAACTTTAATTTACCACCACACAAGGCTATTCGTCTTCTCTGGGTTATTTATTGCTCAGTATTATTGGTGCTGAATTGCATCCTCTCCACTGTAAGAAAGAACAGTTGGGGTAAGAAAAGCCAAAGCTGTATTTCAGAATGCTCCGGGATTCTGATCACACATGTACCCAGCAAAAAGGAAAGAAAGAAACATATAAGCGAGTCTTGGCAATCTGCTCCTTGCTATTTTCCTAAAACACTCCCCAAACATTTTGATGTTTTCTTTTACACGCGTGCACACACACACATACGAGCTCCCCACTGAAAAACAACACAACCTGCAACACAGGCCCGCGGCTCTCGCCGGCAGAGTGAGAGCCGGGTGTGGGACGCTAGCCCAGCCAGCACCGAGCCAGCACCGAGGACGTGCTGTGGGCCAGGGCGGCCCTCGGACGGCGCAGGCGGGACCCGGCCAGGGCAGAAGAGAGCAGCTTGCGACCGTCCACACCCATCACGCCCGGCAGGGCCCAGATCCCGCAGCCTGTGTTCCGACCATCTGAGGTGAAGAAGGGCACAGTGATGACTTGGGGGATCCTCGTTCCTCGAGGATCTGAGAAATGCCGCCCTTCTAGAGTCACTGCAGTTCTCTGCAGACCTCGCGTCCGCGCACCTGAGGCGCCAAGTGCAGATTCCTGGGCCCTCCGCTGAGACCCCGCTTTCCACACGACCAGGGAAGGGCCCCTGTGATTTTTCTGCAGAGTGTTGGGTAAGAACTGCCGTCCTAAAACCAAGGAAGCAAAGGAACCGTCCATTCCAGAATAATATAGCTACTAACAACGTAATGAAGAGTGAGTTCTTCACTCCCCTCCTAGCTCTAAGCTCAGCCCTTTACTTTGGTGAATTCTTCACAACCACCCAAAGTAGGTACTATGACCCTCACCCCATTTTACAGATGAGAAACCTGGGGCACAGAGGGATTAAATAATTTGCCCAGTGTCCCATCTTTATGCTGGGCCAAGCAGTCTAGTCCCCGCACATGTGCTCTCAGCTACGAGGCTATCCTGCCTCTCTGAGCCCAAATGTCTTTTGTTCTAAATAAACAGGAGGCAAAAGTCACTGAGACATCACGGGCCCCACCTCCAGCCCATAAAGCCATCTGGTTCCCCCAAGTTTCAGATCTAAAGCTACTGCCTGGCAACTTGCTAGCAACACCTCAGTCCTGTCTCTAAGCTCCCCACAGACCAGATGACGGAAGCCTCTCCCTCACTTGCTTACCAAAACTAGAAAACAAGATCCCGGTACGCTGTGCCCGCGGGCTGCCTTCCTCCAGCATGGGAGCCAAACCATTGGAAACTAAACTAACATCACTCAATATTTCCCGGCCCTCTTCCCTCTCACCAAGGGAGCCGTGATGGGTTTTATGGCACACAACTGACTTTTTTACAAGCACAGCAACCACATGCAACTTCCACTGGATAATGTGCCTTTAATCAGGGTCTAGGAAAATCCCTGGCCCACCAATCTCACCAGACAGCCCCTTCCAGGCTCATCTTAACAGAAGACAGAGAAGGAAGAAAGAGGGAGAGAGGACAGCAGACTCCTGGCAAGTGAAACTTTTCTTCCCCCAAGTGAATCCATTTCAAATAAAACTCCGTTTTTTGTGCAGACAGGAACCCGTTCCTCTGAGCTCCTCCGAACCTGTGCGCGCAGAGGAGAGGGCAGATCAGACTTAGGAGCCCACAGCCCCTCTGCTACGAGTGGCCAGAAACACAGGAGCGCCAAGAGCCCCTGTACACGGAGGCCAGCCCAGGGAAATGTCCCTCTCCCTGCCCTTTCACTTGGCCACAGAGAGGACTGTCGGGGGCCGTGGCCCAGCCCAGGCCACTTCTCTGGGTGCCTTCCAGCTCTTGACATCCATGAATATTTCATTGTCCAGGTTCCAACCCACGCGGAACAGAACCTCAGAACACACAAAAACCCTTCCCCTCCCTCCTACAGAAGCCACCTGCAAGGCTGCACCAATGACTCTGAACCAGAGGCGACTGTGCATCCCAGGAGGCATTTTTAATTGTCACAGCTGGGGAGAGGTGCCCCTGGCATCCAGTGGGGAGAAGCCAGGCAATACCGTTAAGCATCTTCCTCTATGCACAACACATCCCACCGCTCCCCTCTCCTCAACCCCAGCAACATAATTCTCCAGCCCAAAATGTCAACAGTGCCAAGGTCCAGAAACCCTGCGCTAATTACTGACAGTAATTAAATGTTCACACTCACACGATCTTCCCACGGCCTCTGCCCCTTGCACCACCACCGTTTCCACCACCCCACTAAATCAAGTAGGAGTCAGCCACCAGCCTGGAGTGACCTGTGACCGAGCGCAGAGCCCTAACCTCCTTTGGTCGCTGGAGCAAGGGGAGAAAAGGAGGGCGGCCCAGAAGCTGGGACTGTCTTGGGTTGACTGGGAGGTGAACCCTCATTTCGGCAGACCCGAGGGGGTGGGGGTGCAGGGAGATTCTGCAGAGAAGAGAGGAGGGAACAATTAACCTTCCAGGGCCTGGAAGCTTCAACAGCAAGCTGGGGCCCCTCGGCCCGAGTCAGCAGAATGAACCGACAGGTGTAAGTCTGACTCCCGCACAGCCTCCTGCTTTTCCCAACAACAGCTGGATCCAGCCCAGCTGAACAACTGGCACTAAGTAAGCACGAACCGAATGCCGGGCATTGTACTAGGTGCCCTACTGAAGGCACACCTGTCCCCACAGCCACCAAGCAAGTCTTAATATCCTCATTTTACACATGACACACATGTGGCTCAGAGAGGTTATATGACTTGACCGGGTCACATAGCCAGGATTTGATCCCAGAACTGTCTTCAAGAACAGGCCCTATCCACCACACCACACTGCCTCTCTTCTCCCAAACATCCCACCACAGACGGAGAGAGAAATAAAGAAAGAGGGTGCCCCAAATCCCCTGGGCTCCTCGGCTGCTCCTGGTACCACCCTGGGCCTGCTCTCCCACAACCAGCCCTACTGTCACTTTCAGAAGGGGAGAACCTGACCACCTCCATCTCAACGATAGAGCACCTTTAGGAAGATGGCCCAGTGTGACCCTCCAGTCCTTTGACACAGCCACTGTCAGCAGGGGTTCTCTGACCAGACCAGGGGTAAACACAGGACTGGTTTCACTCACAGCCCACTGAAACTTACATCCTGCCTCCCCCAGGCAGGGCCTGTGAGGAAACTCATTTGACTGCTTGTAATTCACAAAAGGGGGCGGGGGGGCTAGGCACTCAGGCAGGCCACAAGTACAGCTGGGCCGTTTCAATGAGGCATGGAGAGGGCTTGCTAATGCCCCAGGTAAGAACAGAAAGGCCTCGGAAGCCCAGTGAACCTCTTACGTGTGCTGAAGTCCCAGCTTCCAACTGACTTTGGACGCCCAAAGCAAAGCAGAGTATCAAACACCAGACACAAACCGAGTAGTCCAGAATAGAAGCGTGAGGCCAACTGAGTCACAGGAGAATCAGCACTCGAGGCACAGGGTCTCAAGATCCAAATTCAGACTGGCCCACCTTGGCTGGTGGTCTTCCATCTGAAAAGCGACCCCCCCCCATGCTCTCCTTCCTCATTACACTTCCCCAGGGCTGGCCACGAAGGATTTGTGGATTTGTGGAAGAGATGAAGTCAACAAATCATACAGTACCCAAACTCAGGCACAAGGGGGTTCCAAACTCACTAGCTTCCAAGACTCTCAGCTGACCCCCCCACCCCACCCTGCGGCTGGTGTTCATGGAAGGAAGCAATCTGCGCTTCCTTTTCTCTGGGTCGCACTGACTTCCCACAGTCATACAGCAAGGGGGTACTCTTGGGCCCTAGGGAAGGGTCTTATGATGGTTTAGCCAGGGGAAAAAAAGAAAAAGGAAAGACAAGGAAAGGAAAAAAAAAAAAGGAGCTTTCTGAGACCACTAATTTGCAGAGTACCATAGAAACCATGAACATGGAGCAAATGGGGTTGCTTTTTTTTTTTTTTTGGCTTTTTCTAAATTCTCAATGCCAAGAGAAATGTTGCTTAAAAAAATCCCTGCACTGTTTCTCTGCAGGCCAGCCCTCTCTCGGCCTCCTCTTTGCCCCCAGGCCTCTCTCCTTGTAACGTGCAGGCACTTCCCACCCACCTAGCCCTACCTTGGCATTTTAATGAGCGGCTACTGGTATCTCCTCCGAAAGCTGCTGCTTTCTACTAGAACACACCTTTCCTAATTCTGTTTGTTCACTTAGGGAAGAAAAAAAAGAAAGGCAGGTTTACTGCGAGGTCATTTTGCCCTAGGAAAGGAACAAATTAAGTCAAAGCCACAGTGGGCTAGAGAATCCACTCTCCCTCCGACAAGCGACCTTGGGAAAAGTCACTGGCAGCCCCTTGTTCCTGCAGCCCAGAGACCAGTGATGTGGTCACCTCTGAGAGCCCAGCTAGCAACAGGGGCACGCCAAACTCTTTTATGGGGTACCTCTTAAACACTCCAGAAATCCGTCCAGTTCCCTGCAAAACTCAGAAAACAAAAGTGCTCTCAGCAGGAGGGGGAAGCCAGGACTCAATTATGAGCAATTAGTGAGTCAATGATTCTCAGAGTCACTGATTTAGGCCAGCAGTTCTTATTTGCGACCCTCGAGGAACATGCAAGGGCGCACAGCTTCAAGGAGAGGGGGGGCCCCCAAAACTCCACCTTTGTGGAGTTTTTCTCCCTCAGACCCTTCAAGTCTGCATTCAGCCTTTAAAGAAAAAGCTGTGGTCATTTGTTTCCTTAATGCCAAAAAAACAAGTGAAATTACAGCCACTAGCTCTGTGAGCCAACATGAAATCACTCTCGCAAAATCCTGGACACAGGACAAGGAGTTAGGTATCGGTCAAAAGAGAGAAAGAAAGAAAAGAAGGGGGCGGGCAGAGGGAGGGAAGGAAGCTAGCTGGCTCAGGCGCGGAGCGTGACCCTCTTCTTGCCCTCATCAGGGAGGCAAGGACAGAAAACAGATTGGGTCCCCACTCCCACTGCATCCAGGAGGATGAAAAGGTATTGATTCCTGAGACAAAAAGTACCCTGAAGTACTTTTTTTCGTTACTATCAACCCTCACCCATCCAAACACCTGTTCAGGAAGTCAGAACGACAAGGCAGAACGTGCGCAGAGCCTCGCTAACTGACGGGCACGAGAAAAGGAAACATTTCTAAAAATATAATGATGCTTGCTGGGAAAATAGGGTTCCGTTTACACAGAAATTCACGGGAATACCTCTTTGGGGAGATGTTCCTGTAACTGTTTCTAAACATTCAGTTCTATACCACAGAATTCAAAACAAGCCCTGAGAACACAACAGCTTCCCAGACACAACCGGGGGTGCCCCCCATCCTCTACAGCCGACTCCCCTAGAAGGGGGCTAAGGGTGCGACAGCTCTGCACACCTCCCCCACCACCTGGGCCTCCGTCCTGAACCGTGTGGGACCCGCTCTTCTGTTTTCTGCTTTGCGAAGACTACGGGGAAGCATGCGGGTCAAGGGGAAACTGTGAAGACACAAACCAGCCCCCGGCACAGAGCACTGCAAACTTTATTCCTTCGGTTTCAGCCCATTTGCTAATGTATTTACTCTAAGCATTTGGAAGAAGACAGCAAACGAAAACAAAACCAGGCTTTCTTCGTAGGAGGGGGGAAAACGCGTCTCCTTGAACCCAAAGAGCTCTCCCTCGCTGATCCTCGCCTCCCCTGCAAGTTTGTTGCTCCCTAACCTTGAAAACAGAACGCATCTGCAGCCCTCTGCGCTTGGCTCCAACGACCAAGCTGAGGAATCCTTATCTGAAAAGACGAGTCCCAGCTGAGAGATCTAAACCATTTTGTAAAAGTTGGAAAGAAGAAAGTTCTGAGAAACTGGAGCTAATCTATGCACAGAAACCTCCCTTCCTCCTACAAGGCTTCTAGAAAGGTCGAAGGCAAAGGCACTTCCAGAAACCGATCACTCCTCAGCTAGGTAGCTTCCATAAATTGTTACCAATTTGCCTCCTCGAGGTAAAAAAGGTGGTTTTCATGCTAGCTAAGAGCATGGGGGCTAGAGCCAGCTGAAGCCCTCTTCTGTCCCCCACAGATGCCGCTGAGCATAGCTCAGGCCTCCCCCACTCTCCGTAGAGGAAGAAGATGGCACCGAGGACCCCCACGCTTCTCATCTCTGTAGCAACCAAACACCCTGACCAACCCTCAACCAGGATAAACAGGAATCCCAAACAAAAACTTTCTTCTTCTCAATAACTGTCTTTTACAATATTCTAATTAAGTGCTTTCTTAAAAAGTTGGGGTCAGCGTGTTTGATGTGTGATTACAGTCAAACCACACCGCCCCATCTCCTCCTCCTTCCAGCCTTACCAACCCAGTCACTTCAAGAAAAAAAAAAATTTTTTTTCCAGATTTCAAAGCCAGTTGTGGCTGCACAGCTGTAGGGCAAAAACCTGTCCAGAGAACACACACACACCTCTCGATACATACGTAGGGCACATGGGTTTGTTTTTTGTTTGGAGTGAGAGACACAGGACTACCAGCTCTGGGCCAGCAGCTGGCCTACAAACGTGGTGGGGGTTGGGGGGAGCCAGCAAACACGGCACGAGCCTTAAGGACACCGAAGTGAGGGCCACCTAGCAGCCTCCCTGGCCAGGCATCACCAGGACAACCACGCCTCGTCGGTGGAGGGCCCAGCGGGGTCCAGTGGGGCCCAACAGAGCACTCGCATTTTGCCCAACAGAGCAAAATTCAACAAGGATGAAAAGACACGGATACTCGGACACTGCTCAACTCCACAGGCCCCTTTTTAGAATTAAAAAGGAAAATAAAATCTGGGGCCAGTGCTGACCCAGAACATCAGAGCAATGGGCTTCCCTGGTGAGAGCCTCCCCTAACACACTTTAATCGCCCGAAGTTGGCTATTTTTGTTGGCACCGGCTCCCTTTAAAGATTGTTTACAAATACAGAGCAATCGATATTTCCTAACTCAAGGGTATCCTGAATAGAAACAGAGTCCTGCTGGGCGCAACGGGGTGGGGGGGATGCTCCCAGTGTGTCCCCACTAACCAGCCACCTCTGCTGGGAGCCTGGGGCACAGGCGCCCCCCCCCCACTCTGGGAAAGCAGCCCCCTGCCCGAGACCACATTTCCAGGGAGGCCACGAGCGTCCTCCACCTTTTGCACATAGTTCACCAATTCTGCTGGCTCTGAAGCCAATTTTTTTTTTATGGTTTTATTTATTCATTTGAGAGAGAGTATGAACGGGGGGGAGAGGCAGAGGGAGGAGCAGACTCCCCGCTGAGCCGGGAGCCCCATGTGGGGCTCGATCCCAGGATCCTGAGATCATGACCTGAGCCAAAGGCAGATGCTTAACCGACTGAGCCACCCAGGCATCCCAGCGAAATTTTCTCTTCCTCTGCTTTACTGGGGCCTGGATTGAGGCCTTTTGTTGTTGCTATTATATACTGTCATTTCAGAATTTTTTTTTTTTTTGGTTGAGTTTGGGAGGCAGGGGTTGGTATTTGGAAGAGGCTATTTCTCTCCTTTTTTTCCTTTCCTTCTTTTGTATCTAAATATATTTTCACAGGCTCTTTACGTGGCTTAAGGCTTGGCATCCATCTCAAACACATCTATAATGGACCAGGAGCCAAAATCTGTTTCTGATTATCACAAACAAATCAAGGTCCCCTGAAGCTGGGGGGTTAGACGCACGGAGAACCAGATACGGGCCCCTTGAAAGGGTCAGGGACACAAACCGACTTCTGGGCTCTGCCCACAGAGGAAGCACTTCAACCCCAGGGGCTGACGTTACTGCCTGACCCCACTCGGCCTTTGCTTATCAACGTCCCAGCTACTCACTTTGCAGAGCTTATGGGTGGGGACTCCCCACCTAGTGGAACAGTCCTCCCTAGAAATCCTGGTGACTTTGAAAGGGAAAAGGAGGGGAGTGGAGAGGGACACATGAGCTCCCTCTCTCCCCCCTCAAAAGCAGGCAAGCCCCCACACAGAGAACACAGCTGCAGGAAGATGAAAAACATTTTATTGTTTAAAGAGTAGCAGAGGGTTTCTGGACATGGGCAATTTAAAATTAAATACCACTCTGTCACAGCCGTTAGCAGTTAAAGGTGAACGCGTTATTTTAAAAGCAAAATCGTCCCTGCCAGAAGGGCCGCCTTCCACCAAGGGACACAGATGCCTCCTCCATTATTTAAACTTTAATAGCCGGCCACCCAACTGCCCTGGACGGCAAGCCTCTCCCATACACATATTTTTCCAGCGGGAAAAAAAAAGAAAAAAATGTCTTATTCTCTCCCTCCCTCCACAGAGCATAAAGTAAACGCTTTAGAGAAAGTAAGTAATATCTTGCGGCTGAGGTAAAAGACTCAATTATAAAACCTTCAGAAGGATTCTCCAGGAACATCTACCCACTGTGACAGCAAGTTATGCAAAACCCAAAGTGGAGCTCAAATATTTCCCCTCTACACGCCCCCGCCTCCTCCCACCCCTGCAAAACACACGGGAGGAGGAGCAAGCAGGCAAAGCGGGGAGATGTGCTGCCATAAAAAATCGATTCTGAAGCCTGGACACTCATCCGACATAAAGCAACATCCCCCGATCCCGAAAGACAAGCCGGCCACACATGCTTCTTCCTCACCTCAGCAAGAATTACGGCTCAGGAGGCCGGCACTAATTTTAGTATCGGATTTATTATGCAGCAGGGGGCAGGGACTCTTCAGGCCTGTCCCTTGTCTCTGTGCAGAACGACACTGCCTTCAGGACGGCCCCGCCGAGGAGCAAGCAGCGCGGCTAACACACAGAAACTTCCAGGCTCCTGAGACGGGAATCCATGGAAAACGCGGGGCCGGCCCTCCAGGGTGCTTCCCGGCCCTTTCTGGGCGTTCCTAAGAGCTCCCTCTAACTACAAAAATACCTCCTACTTTGTGTCTGAAACAAAGTCACCCCACGCAGACATGAAACCCCAAGGTCACAAAGCAAGGGACACCAACGTCGACTGAAACCGAGCCTGGGACTGGCAACTCTGGTCTCCCAGCTTTGATCTCAAAGGAAATAAAGCCAGAGAAGTCAAAGCGGGGACAAATTGTCACTGTGGACGTCCTGGGTCGGCCACTTCAACCCGGCTCCGTGGAACGTCCGAACTGAAGACAGACACTCGGGGTTGTTTTATCTCCATCAGGCTTTTCCACTTGGGGTGCTGGGCGTCCTTTGGTCTGCTGTTGGCCCGGGTTTCTCTCGGTGTTCTCCCACGGAGCAGGTCTGTCACTGGGTAGCTCTGGTGGTTGTCAGTCATCCTGACTGCTTTACTCCAGAAGGGCCTTCTCACACAAAAGGCCTCAGTGAGGCAGAACGGGCTCACCTTTGATTTGCTCACCTCTCACATGTAAAAACAGCTCAGAGGCCTCTGCTGAGCACGGCTGCGCTCGGGGAAAGACTGAATTCAGTCTGTTGAGAAACAAGAGTTTTTTAAAGCACTCTCTGGAAGGTGAGATCCTCGCTCGGGTTCTGCTCGAAGGAAAAGCTAAATGGAGCGGGCTGGAACGGAATTAGCCTCCAAGAACCCAGCCATACCCTCCAAGCAGCAATACCAATTTACAGGAAGCAACTGGGAGACGAAACTCAGAGGTGCGTTTCCATTGCAAAGACAGGAACAATTTGCTCTGAATCATTTTCAGCCTTTGGAGTTTGATAGGGAAGTATTATTATCAACCCAGCACACGAAAGGGGATGAGAGGCCCAGGAGGGCTCAGAATCGGCTGGGGTCACACCACAGGTAGCAGCAGAGGTGTTGAGGCTGGAATCTGTATCCCTCACTTATGCCAAACTCTCTCTGCAAGATCCGCTCTTCGTGGCCAAGTGTGGCCTTGGCCCTCTGTACTGAACAGGACAGGCGACACCGGGTCCATACAGGAGTGTGCCTTGACGTCTATTCCATAGGATGAGCACATGCAGACTAGCAAAAGCCAAGTCCCAGGGAGCCCGCCCTCCTGTGTCAATGCCACGTCCACCTCTGGGGGATGTTACCGCGTGGTCTCGTGCCCGACTCAGCAGGCGACACGCAATGACAGGACCATGCAGGTACCTCCCCATGGACCCCCGGCACACACAGAACTCATCCAAGGGCCTCTGGATTGCAGAATGCTCTTTCCCCAACACCCACCTGACCAGGCCACTCCCACCCTAACTCCTTAATGGCTGTCCATGGTCTAAAGCTATGGTCCCCAAAGTAGGGTTTGTTTTTTTTTTTAAGATTTTATTTATTTATTTGACAGACAGCCAGGGAGAGAGGGAACACGAGCAGGGGGAGTGGGAGAGGAAGAAGCAGGCTCCCCATAGAAGAGCCTGATGCGGGGGCTCGATCCCAGAATGCCGGGATCACGCCCTGAGCCGAAGGCAGCCGCTTAACGACTGTGCTACCCAGGCGCCCCCAAAGTAGGGTTTAGTAGGAAAAGACGATCTTTCATTCGTGTTTAGCTTTTTTTAAAGATTTTATTTATTTATTAGAGAGAGAGAAAGTGAAAGCACTCGCACAAGCAGGGGGAGGGGCAGAGGGAGAGGGAGAATCAGACTCCCCTGAGCCCAACATGGGGCTCCATCCCAGGACCCTGGGATCACGACCTGAGCCAAAGGCAGATGCTTAACCAACAGAGCCATCCAGGCGCCCTGTGTTTAATTTTTTTCTCATCCTTTTTCATCTTTAATTATTTGTCTGTGACTTACAGGGTACATAGACTTTTTTTTTTTTTAAAGATTTTATTTATTTATTCGACAGAGAGAGAGACAGCCAGTGAGAGAGGGAACACAAGCAGGGGGAGTGGGAGAGGAAGAAGCAGGCTCACAGCGGAGGAGCCCGATGTGGGGCTCGATCCCACAACGCCGGGATCACGCCCTGAGCCGAAGGCAGACGCTTAACCGCTGTGCCACCCAGGCGCCCCAGGGTACGTAGACTTTTAACACAATAGCACATCTACGTCATTTATAAGTAAATATACAAGCATACACTCAAAAAAAGGTCTACCAATGGGGTACCTCACCACGAGTGTGCAGAATTCCCGCCAGAGGGTTACATTCAACCCTGAGTCAGGCCCATGTGTCCTGCCCATCTGCCGTGGGCACCAACGTTCCTAATCTCAGCCAGGTGGGGGCAGGGGGGCACTGTCTACGCACACCACAAGCCGAACCTGCCTCTCACCCTTAGCACCGCCCACTCAACCACGCATCACCCAGCTGCTGTGCTAATTCACAAACAGACCTCCGTTGGTGCGGGTCTCCACCTCCACCTCCAAGAACTCAGCCAGACCACCCTCCTCCCTCATGTAAGTCACGTACCGGTCCCCCCACATCTGCCCGGGGCTCCCACAAGCCCTCCGCCACACAGACTGCCACACAGATCTTTCCAAAACTCAAAACTGATCATTTCCCACCCCTTCCTAAGCCCTCAGTGGGCAACCCCAACAATCCCTCGGAGTAAGACTAACACCCAACCTCACACACGGGGCCCAGCCTAACTGCTTCGCGCTCTCCTCCCTGCCCTCTGCCCCCAGCACATGAAATGCACCCCGATCCTCCCTCCTGAGGTCACGCTTACATTCATCCTGCAAGCTCAGCCTCTATGTACTGCTCCGGGAAGTCTTCCCGAAGCCCTACAGGAGACCCGGTGTCTCCATGACACCCCCTGAACCAGCCTACACGTTTTCGCAGCATTCTCTGTAATTGTCCTCCAGTAATGCATCCTGTGATAGGCTGTTTAACGCCTGTGTCCCTGCCAGATGCAAACGCAGAGACAGGGTGATCCCCCTCGCAGCTGGCCCCCACTCCCCAGCTCTTGGCCTGGCTCAGGGCAGGGCAGACGTTTGCTGCGTGTGAGTGAATCGATCCTTCAGCCTGCGCCCCTCTGCACAGTATGCTCCGGCCTCTCGGGAACAATCCGCCACACACCCCCCCACCCCAAAGGCCAGGCTTCCTAACTGCTCCCACAGGTTCCTCGCCTGGAGGCTCTTCCCGCTCTCAAGATTCCGCTCACGGGGGACCTCCTCCGTGAGGCCTGCCCTGCCTGCTCCCTCCTCTGTGTCCCGTGCGTGTGGCAGAGACACGGGGCTGTCGTCCCCACACTAGCACACGGCCTTGTTTCTACACCCGCCTCCCTGGGAGCAGCCAGAGGACAGAGCCAGCTTCTAGGGCTCTGGGTCCTCAGGGCCTGAGGACACCGCAAGCAACTTTGTCTGGCAAACACATGGCCTACGTTGCGCTTATTTGCAAGGACATCCTTTCTCCTGAACCTGCAAGATGCTGTCCACCACAGCCCCTCTTTCCGCCCTCCCTTCAAAGGAGTAATAATAATCCTCTAACAACGCCTCCTAGGATTTCCCCATCTGCAACACCTACTCAGACCCGCCCCCGAAAAGGAGACTGACAGGCAGCCGAGGGGACCCCGCTGGCCAGAGAGAGCTGGTGCCCGCAGCTCCACGTCCGCGGTGGCTGCCCAGCGCCCAGACCGGCGCCCGCTGTGGCGCTCCTGACGCACACACGGGCCTGAGAAGCAGGTGCCGCGGCCGACTCCAAGCCACCTCACCGAAGTGGGGGAGTTCAGTGGGAGAGGAAACAATCAAATCACAGAACTCTGTCTGCCAAACACACTTAAGAACATTCTGAAATTGCAAATGGCCTTTGATCAGTCCTGCCTCAGTCACGCAAAGCTTCTGTATTTCAGACAGTACCAGACATGGGTTTCCAAAAAAGAACGTGGGTCTCCACGTCCCTCACTGATGGGTTCCCATCCACTTCTCCCCCTCCCCCTCCTCCTGCAGCGAGGACACTAAGATGTTGAGCGAGGGCAGCCCCGATCCCCATGCCCACGGCGCGGTCTGGGACCCAGGCAGCCGCAACCTCCAGCTGGGGACCGCAGGCCGGCCTGCTCCAGACGTCCCTCCGCTCCGCTGGGCTCACGGGGCCGTCGCAGGCACTCCAGCACCCAAAGCTCCAGGCCAGGGAGTTCAGGCAGGCCTTCCTTCTCGGACCACAAATCTGCCTCTGTGGGACGCTCCATCCAGGTCAGAGAGTCAACCTTTGCAGCTCAACGGTTTTCTTCACGTGGCCCCTTCTGCTCCACCCCTTCATGTCTCAGGAATCTTCGGCCAGGCCACTACGTAGCTGCAAGAGCAGCTCCCACATAACGAAGAGCTAACCACCTTTCAGGCGCTCTGATGAGCACTGTCTGAACACAGTGGCATACAGTCCTTGCAACGACCCTATCAGGTAGATATTAGTATCCTCTTCTCCCCACTTTACAGGTCGGGAAACTGAGGACTAGCAAAGGTAAGCCAACTTCCTGAGGTCACTCAGCTAAGAAATTATTAGGCTAGAAATAAAACCCTAACACTGCCTGCCTCCTAAGCCCGTTCTCTTAAACCCTCAGCACTGCTCATTCCCACCACGTATTCCCTCATTCTCCTTCAGTCCACTGATGGGGAAACTGAGGCACAGAGCTGCAAGGCAACTGGCCCAAGCTAAGAACTCGAAGCCAGGTCTCTCCCACTACAACTAGAACATTCACACCCACAGTTGGCCATCCTCCTTCCCGCCCCAAGCACCCCAACATAAAGGAAACCAACCCACACCCACAGGCCAAAGAAGAAAGATCCCTAACGTAATCAACCTAAGGAGAGCCGGTCACTTCCTCTCCTAACCGTACAGCACAGCTCACTGGCTCTCTGTGTCCTTGTCCTTCACGCCACCTGCCCTGAAAAGACCCGGTCAGCACTGGGAAAGCTTGGGAAGCGGGGAGCTTGTGCCTCAGTGCACACTGAAAGGCCTCCCTGTGACCTGGCACTAAACGGGGACTGCCTCAGAGAAACCTGAGTATCATCCGATCTGGAAAACTAAGGAAATGAGTCATGCATCTTTTTGGAAACCAAAGAAACGCACCTGCAGGGAAGGAAACTGAGGCAGAGAGTGGTGGCGGCCAGCTGGTCAAGGCCCCGGCCGCCGGCGCGAGGGAGTGGGTAGACAGAGGCAGAACTTCCTCGGGCCCCAGACACCCCCCACGCCCGTCCGGCTCCTCTCTGAAGACCAGAGAGGGTCTCTCCCGGTTCTCTAGGAGTAGCCCCTCGTCGCCTTTCTCTGTGTTTACCCCTTTGGCTTCTAAATCCAGAAAGTTTCACGAGAAGCAGGCACACACGGAAAGGAGCTACCCTTGTCACCACATTGGCAGCTCCCCTCATCAAGCAAGCGAGGTCTGAACTGGCTCCTAATTAATATTAACCCTGCAAATCAGAGTCATGCTCAGAAAACCCTGGATGAAGAGACACAGGGCGGGAGGGGAGTCTCCAATTTTCTTTTTACTTCATCTGGAAAATTAAGAGCACCGCTGATTTGAACAAGAAACCATCAAGGAAAGCAATCACAACTCCACACGGGCCGTAGCTCGATGGACTTGGATGTGTAACCTGCCACTTTCATGAGCTGAAATTAAAACGGCTGTGGCAAGCATAGCAATGATGGCACGGGTCTGTCCCTCCTCCTTTCATCCTCAGAAAACACAAAAACCCCCGCAGAAGATTCTGCAGGAGATCGGGCAAGACATCCACCTTGTTTGACAAAACAAGGCAGCAGAAAACTGGTCCAAGTCTCTACCTCGGTCCTTCACAGGAGGGTGGGTGTCCCCCAAGACTCTTCACCTCAAAGGATAATGAAGGGGGGCAGTGAACACAGAGCAGCAGAGGGGGCAGGGGTGCCTGGAGACCCTCCACTCCAAACTTAACACTTATTTGCTGTTTCTGCATTAATTACAATAAACTGCTTCATAGCCTAGCGATCGCTTAATGGAGCAGTAAATATGGCTTTTTCCCTATAATTAGTCAACGTAATCTTCCACTCTTCCCCTCCTCCTGGCCACCCCCTTCCATCCTCCACACACTCACATTCACACATACCCATCCCTGCCCAGCATCCACTCATAACCACGATCTTGCTCCTTGTTCCCGGAAACATCTAGAGAATTCCACCTGATGGACATGAAGTGGAGGGGCTAATCTGGAAAATGAGCACAGAGATCTGGACACACAGACTGCAGACCTAAGACATGGGGGGGGGGGCTTTCCGAGCCCTGACAGTTGATGGGAGGATCAGGGTTCTCCAGGCTGATGGCCGAGCACTGGGGGCATTTCCCGGAGCTCTGCTGCTCACGTCTGTAGAGCAAAAACCTACTGGTCTGTGTCCCCAAGTAAAAGGTTCTGTGAAAAGACACCATCCCCCACCCCGACATTCTCCCTCCTTCCCACTGTCCTCAGTCATAGCCGGCAATCGAAGCAACCCCCAAACCTCTTCAACTGTGCTGCCCCGTCCTTCTGGTTACCACCAAGTGTCAAAGAAATAAACAAACCCACCTTCAAAGGCTTGTGGACACCATCTAAGGTTCCTGACCAAACAAAATCATCTCCCTTACCACTGGAAATTTGGGTTTTGTGAAACAAAGCCCCTAAGACAACCCTTTTGCACGTAGATTAAGGACAAGAGCAACCACTCTGATGGTCAGCTTTCTACAGACTCATTCACTGACTCCAGAATCCCCAGCAAGAGCAGAGTACTTTGTATCTTCCTCATTTTTCAAGATACCAAAAACAAAACAAAACAAAAACAAACAAACATAACAAAACAAAAAAAGAAAAAACCCCCTTCCTTGTGGAGGAAGGAATTCACGTGTTCTAAGTGCCAACCATACACCAGGTGCCTGATTTATGGTGTCTCATTTCATCCCAGAACTCTGTTACCCCCAGTTTTTAGGTACAGAATTGAAGCTCGGAAAAGTTTAGACACCTTCCCAAGGTCACAGAGTTAGTGGCGGCACCAAATTCACTCCAGAGGCTTGAGCCCCGGGGCCACGCACCTACCCAACTACATGCCTCACTTGTTATAGCAGGACCGCCGCTGAATGTGAATTACACCGAGATTCCACCGATTCATACATGTTCACACACACACACACACACACACACACACGTATGTACGCTCTTTTGTATTCCTCAATTGCTGAAGAAAGAAATATGTAAGGCCGGAGACCGCAGCACTGAAGTTTTCCCATTACCAAGCAAGGCACACAGTCAGCATTTTGCCTGACTCTTCCTAACAATACCGTAACTCACACCCCCAAAGTGCCTATTACTATGTGCCACACACCAGCACTTTCTCTGTCAACTCATGGAATCCTCACAACCACCCCAGGAAGGAGATCCTATTATTGTGTCCGTTTCACAGACAACAAAACTAAGCCACAGAATAGTGACTTGTTCAAGGTCACACAGGTGGGAAGTGACAGAGGAAGGATTCAAACTCAGCCTGCTTCCAGAGTAAAGGCTCTTCAACACTCAGCTACACCACTTCAAGAGAAAGGAATAAGAATAACAAAGTGGATGACTGAACGTGGGGTGGGAGATGGGGTGGGAGATGGGGTGGGCTCCAGTCTACAATTGGAGCTTAATTTTCCCCATATTTTCAGGCCCCTACCTAGATGACACCACCTCTCCCACAAGCTGCTTCCAGAATTCCTCTTCAGCGAACAATCGTTCCATTCAAGCTCTCCTGTCAAAATGTGAGACAAGAGCCCAGGAAGACCGAGGCGCTGGCCCCTAGGCAGCTTTTAAAGCCCCTGCACAGGGGGAGACGTTTGAGGATGCTTGAGTTCAGACCTACAAAGCACTTTCCCGACACATGGGGGTTTTGTCTGGATGGCCCTGAGAAATGGTCATTTCCCATTAACACAATCAGCCCTGCTCCTGGATGCCCAGGGGGTCTGCTCATCCCCTCTCCATCATCTCTTTGCAGCTTGGGGAAGAACTCAGGTGACTGTTTCCACGGTGCCTTCTGCTCTAATCCACCGGGGTCCTGCTGAAGAGGGGCAGCTGGTAGAGCTAATGCTGTGAGTGCACCGGCTCTGAGCAAACAGGGTGATGGGGGAGATAAAGGCAGTCACAACACGCTAACGTGGCAGCGTGCCAACCCCAAGCTGCCCAGGCAGGACTTGTGCTCAAAAGAACTTTAATTGAATTCTTTCAGCAAGTGCAGCAGAAAAATTCATAATGAGGTACACCCCCCCCAACTATGTCACTCAGCTCTACACTTCTGTGGATCCACTGAAAAATCACTTTTAACAAGGATACGGGAACGTGTGTGGACGTGAACCTGAACATCGTGTTCGGCAGGGAAAAACAATGATCCAATCCGTGGATTTTTATTTTCAAAGCGATTTAAGTGAGGCATTCTGCCATAATCAGCTTTACTACCCCTATTAGTATAGGAAAACAAGTTCTGAACCTAGCTCCCTAGTGGAAAACGCAAAATTTGTATAATTAAAATTATACTTGTGAAATTCAAACACACTTTAATTTCCTAAGGGTCCCCTAATCAAGTCAGAAGTTCTTACTAAAACCAATTATCTGCTTTGAAAACAGAAGAGGAAACATACACATGTAACAGTCTCGTGGAGATTCACAGCCCAGTTCTTGCCTTGGCTCGAGCACCCCGAATTCGATCCTTTTTCCCCGAGTGGAAGAGAAGGTGAGCCTACCAGCTGGCTTTTAAGTGTTATGTGTGCAAGTTTAAACATTTTTGTTTGTTTGTTTGCCTAAAACTACAAAAAGGACACATTTGAGAGATATCCCAGAGGGAAGGGAATTGAAGGGATAAGAAAATAAACCAGGAGAGCATCAATAAATACACAGTTTCCACCCACCCCGCCGCACTCCGGGCCCTCTCGAGCTTTTTTGCTTAAGACCTCACAGCAGTTTTTCAAACACTTGCCCAGGACTGTTCAGGATACCAGGATGCCCACGCCAATGCCACGCTGAGGAATGAGGCGGAGGAAGGCAGTTTCGTTCCTGCAACGGGCAGACAACAGACCAAGAATCCCAAGGTCCTGTTGGGCAAGGCAGCGACACCAGGTTTCTCACCTCCTGACCGGGTAATCTACCTGAAATGTGGCTGCTTTTCTTGAGTAACTGGAAAGTTTTGCCCAAGAGTCACATGGAAATACAGAATACACTCCAAGGCACTAAAATATTTAGGAAGTAGGGTTGCAATGTTCCATGTATACCATCAATATGAAATGTTATCAGGCTAAGGCTTAAAAAAAAAAAAAATAAGAAAAGTTATAAGCGAACAGGTTTTCTCCTCCTGCCTCCCTAGAATCCATTTCGGGGATGAGAATACTGACTTTTCACCCTCTTGGCTTGGGTGTTCCCAACAGTGGCCCAGCACTGTGATGACAGCCTCCCCGTCCGCCCACCCAGGCTCCAGGAGGTACCCGGAAGGTAAAGCAAAATGCCTGCAGGTTTAAAACTTTACTTTTCAGTAGGTGGAATCTGAGAACCTGCCACACATGGCCTCTCTAAGATGGCGAATACCGCGGCCAACGGAGCAGGGTTTGGTGTTAAAAGTTTCATCGCCAGGCCCTGGGAAACAGAGCGCGTGCACACGCACACACACACAGGCGCCCAAGCAAGCATGCAGAAGGAGACACACTCAGCGGAGAGCCAGTCATGGGAACCGCTGCTTTGCTGGTTCCTTGCCTCCCTCCCACCAGAGCGGTCACCTCATTAATGTCACTCAGCATCGCATTTTGCTACACTGGGTCTTTCTGTGCGCTGTTCCCGCAGGCAGCCCAAAGCCGGCTTCCATTGTAAACTTCTGTTCCTTGGGAAACTATCAAAAGCTTTGATTGGAGAAGAGAAAAAACTTCCAGAGGGCCTCTCTGCTCGCTCCTCCAAGTTTTTTCTCTGTGGTGCTTTATTCAAAATCACTACACATACAAACCAAGCTCTGAAAGTCATTTACAACATGGCAGCTAAAAAAAAAAGAAAAAAGAAAGAAAGAAAGAAAAGAAAAAGAAAAAAAGAGCTAGTGATCACTACGGCCCGTCTACCTGCAACTGCCCAAAGAGAATAATTCATTTCGGTCGAGGATATGGATGAAGGCTTGAATACATTCCAACACCGTTTTCTGCCCTTCAAAACAATAAAAATGTAAAAACCCCAGGGAAAGAAGGCCCAGGGTGGCAGGAATGAGAATTTCTTGACCCCAAGGAATTTATTCTCCTGGATCTTCTAAAGCACTCTCTCCCCAGAATGCATCATCAAGACCATTTTATTAGATTTTTCTAAACCCTTGAAATTGTCACATAATTGAAACAGAAACAGCAATTTAGAGCTCCGAATGGATTTCTTAAAAAGAAGATTCTGGGCTGGCCCCGACATCCCCACCCTGGCCGCTCTCGCCCCTAACCTAAATTTAAGACCCTTGCACACAAAACCCTATTTATCTTTTAAATCCTCCCTTGCCATAAAAGTTACACATTCCCCTAATGCCTTAGATTTCAGGACATTTGGGAGAAACTCATCCCAGACAACAGGCTAAAAAAAGAATCCATTAGCATTAACTTGCCTGTCACAGTCAGTGACAAATAAATGAATGTGATGCTTTCAGATCAGTCATTGGTGGAACTACCCCCAGGCAGATAAAGACCAGGCCTGGGAGAGAGAAGGCTCACGGAGAGACCTCTCACACAGCAGTGTCTCAGCTGTCCCCTGGCCGCTCCCCAGGACTTCACTCTCAAAGGCAGCAAAAACACAGCCATCAGATACAGAAAAGGAAATGCATTCCCCATGTCCACCGAGCAACCCCAAGATGAAGGATGCATGCTATCTCCCCTTCGAGAGCCACGACCCTGGGAGCTGACCCAGCCACTGGACATACCATTTCCCGAATCTCAACGTGCTATTCTATCCATCACCCCTAGAAAGGACAACAGTACCCACAAACCGCTAGGTAAGGTCCTCGTATGATCTAGCCAGCGCCATCTTTGGGAACAGTAACAGACAACCAGTGCTTACACTGGGTCACCCTAGGTTCTTCGTGTTCATTAACCCATTTTTAATCTCCTGAACAAATCTAGGAGGGAAGTGCTGTGAAAACCCCCATTTTACGAAATAGAGGTACAACACCATTAAGTGATCTGTCCACACTGCCCTAGCTGGGAAGTGGCATTCAACTGTGCTGAAAAGGTTCTTACAAAGGAAGCAATGGAAACTAACCAGAAGCTTCCCGGCCAGACTACACCAAAATCTATTCCTACTCCCCGGCCTGAGCACTACATGGCAGCCGGGCAAAGCTCAAGGACCTAAAATCTACTGCTGACATTGGATGCAGCGGGGCTCTGTGGCTAAGAGAGCAAGGACTTGGAATTCAGACTTTGGTCCAAAGGCAAACACTGACCCTCTCTAAGACTGTGGCCCCGGGAAAGCGGCTTACCCTCCCTGGGCCTCAGTTTACCATCCCTCGAGGCGGAGAGAACACGAAGCCCTGCAAAGGACTGGTGTCAGGATGAAATTAAAGGAGATTAAGCGCACAGAGGCTTAGCACAATGCCTTGAACAGACTGACTCACAACAAGTAACAGCCATTATTTTGGGTTAGGATTTTTCCTCTTCGTCACTGAAAGTCTCAAAATAAAATAAAGAAGTACAGCAGGCAGACACACACCCTGAGAAAAACTTTCCAGATCACTGGGAACTTGACGCTATCTACTCTTGAAAGACAGAGAGAGCAGAGATATCTTGTTATACACGTGGGACCCAGTGGGACACCTGCCCCAGCAGGACCAACCGCCCTAGAGCCCGCTCCTCCGACCACGTACCACGAGGTGCTCGGTCCCAAGACCACACTTGCTCACACGGTAGGCACAGGGCCTGACTCCAAAATCTCATGTTCCTCACACCGGGCAGCCACTCCGAGCGAGAGGTGACCCCAAGCAGACCTCGGAAGGCACAGCTCAGGCTGCTCTGAGCCACAGGGCACACACCCCGGTGATACACAGACAAACGGTGATTTCCACATCAGGAAATGACATCTTATTGTCTACGCACAGCAAGGTCAAGATCACCGCTTAGACAAGGACAGAGTACAGAACTTTGAGATTTTGTCTACATCATGACCCCCAGCTAAGAAGGTAAAGAGGAGAGGAAGAGAGAAGACAGAAGCAAGAGAAGGACAGAGCTCTTCGCGGTTGCCACACCCCCACAGAGCAGGGGTGGTATCTGCCGAGAACATCAATCTTACAGAAAGGTCTCCAGCCAGAGAGAACACAGTATGAATGACGCTAAAGGCACGGGTCCAGGGTGGGAGGGTCTCCATGAAACCACATCAGCCACAGTCCCATCCGTGACCCTGGCTTCCAGATTGATCCAAAAGAGCTCAGAACATTGTAGGGGGCATCTCTGTGATCGTGCACACGTAAGACAGGTTCCCCAGCACATGCCAAATAAAGCCCAGACTCCTTTGCTTTGCCTGGCATTCAAAGCAACACGCCTGACCCCAGCCTGCTCTCCACGCCTCCACCCCGAGCACCACGCAACACATACCCTTCGCTGCAGCGGCCCACTGACCTCTCCTAGCCCCTTGCATTCCTGCCATTCTTCCCTCCTTCCTGTTCCTCAGGATCTGGGGGAAAGACCACCTCCTCTGAGAAGCTATCTTAGCTCTTCCTTCCTCGGAAGACCGTTCTTGCTGCTCTGCTGTATTTTTCACATCTTCTCCTGTACCACAGGTAGCACCCCTCCTCCCAACTGAAAGCGAAGATCCTTGAAGACAAGAATTGTGTCGCCTTTGCCATTTTGCATTCATGCCACCTACACAGAGATCGATGGTGCACCAACGAGCAGCAGTAAAATCTAAGGTTTGGGTTTTTTTGCAATTAATAAAATATGTTTGTGTCCTTACAATTCATTGTCCAGGGGAGGCAATAAGGCATGAACCTAAATAGCCATACAACACAGAACAAAGTGCCTAACACAGGTGCTGGTGCTAAGCAGAAACCTGGTAAATAATTGCCAAGTACCAAGAATGGCAATTGAACGCACCGAAGCAACAGTCTGTCCCCACCCCACCCTTGCTCTTACCCTGCTGTGCCTGCACACCTGGCGGCGTGTGACGTACTCGTCCACCTGCTCACTACTTATGTGCCCCCCTAGAGTGAAAGCCCCATGAGGGCAGGGACTTTGTGGTCTTATTCTCCACACTGTCCCCAGGACCGCACACAGGCCTTGGCACACAGTAGGTGCTCAATAACGTTTCATGAATAAATAAATGAACACGTGCCCAGCACAATGCCTAATGAGTATGTCAAAAACTTTCTGAGAATTTTATTATTGTTTATTATTTGCTAGCTTATTATTACTGTTATTATTATTACAGTTTGCCATGACCGAAGAAAAGGTAAAGCACTATGGAAATCCAGAGAAAGAAGGACTCCATCGAAGAGAGAACAGAAACAGCTCCGTGGAAAAGGTACCCCAAGTCGGGCTTTGTAAGAGAAGTGGGTAGCACACAGGCCTGAGAAGAAAGGGCAGGGCATGTAGGGGTGCACAAAAGGGCAGCTATTCAGAGAAGGGGGAACGTGCAGTTTCAAGGCAGCAAAAGGCCGAAGAGTCGAGAAGCTGGAAGAAGACACTCCTTGTACAGATCTTGAAGGACCCTAACCACCTGGCTAAGAAGTTCAGACTTTGCTCGGTGGGCACTGAGGGTTTCCTGAATCCCCAACAAAAGTGGATGCATACAGTCAGCAATTAAAAACAATTAAACAAGCTCTTACGCAACGAACACACCAGATCAAACAAGAGAACAGAGACGATGAGCTACATCCCCCTTTCGCGTTCCTGGGACTCTCGGACAGAGAAAGTTCAGGTTTAAAAACACGAAAGGACAGGAACAAAGGATGCTGCCTCAAGGGGCACCCAAGAGGGTCAGCTGGCTCCTTAGAGAGTGCCTCCCTCCTCCTCCCTTCTCGGAGGGGCAGAGGGGTCTCACCTGCCTGCCGAAAACGTCTGACAGAGATCACAGCAGCTCTGGCTTCTCGGCAGACTGACCTTAACACTGAAAGGAAGGCATGCAAGGAAAGGCAAAATCTCGGGGAAGGACATTTGTAGGACGAGGTGCCCCTCCTCCCGAGCTGACACCTGCTGCTGACCGGAACGCAGGAAGGAGCCGTGCTCCCCAACAAGAAAACAGCTAAGCCACGAATCCCCCAGGGTCCTCGCGGTTGTAGACAAGGCTGCAGACACACCACCACGTCCCCACTGGGAACCAGAAACCCACCGGCAGGGTGGCCGGCGAGGTGACAGCTGCAGATCACCCAAGACGGCACGATGCTAGAATGACCCGACCCACGCTAGAATGACCCGACCCACAGCAGCAGGGGAAGGCCAGATGCCGAACACTCACCCCTCGCCCGCCCTGGAGAAGCTGCCAAGAAACCACTCCCCCGGAACAGGAGGTGCGTGTGTAAACCGCTCGTGCTGTGCTGCACCCATCTGGACGGATGCATGCGTAACAGAGAACCTTCCAGGCCCCGGAGCCTCATCAGTGGACGAGACAGGCGCAGGAAAACATGGCCTTCGCTCAACCTTGCCACAACTCAGCGGTGTGACCTGGAGCTGCCAACCTAACCTCCCTGCTTGTCAGTTGCCTCCGCCCTGAAAAAGGTGGGCTGGATGCAACTCAAGCATCCGGTGCGGTCAGCCATCAACAGCGCCTGCCGGCAGGGGGCTTACATTCCAATCAGGATTTTTCTTGGGTCATTTTCCATTGTAACTTTTCTTATTCTACAAAGATAATTCGATAACGCGGTGCCTGGCTGGCTCTGTTGCTACAGCACGGGACTCTAGATCTTGGGGTTGCAGGTTCGGGCCCCACGTTGGGCACGGAGATGACTTAAAAACGACAGTCACAGTAAGTAATTCTATAATAATGATACCAGACGACACCTGCAGGCACAAACTTGTGCCAGGCTCCCAGCAAAGAGTTCTGCATTCACTCTGAAAACCACTCCATGTCGGGCACTACACTCCTGTTTTAAAGAGGAAGAACCTGAGGTGTGGAGGGGCCCACATGGGGTGCCCACAGTCACCCAGCTGCCACTGAAGACAACTGGAAATAGGCTGAAGAAATGAGATCTCCGTGGATCAACAGATAAGGTTCTGGCCTCTAACACGTAAGGAGGAAAATGGCAACCAGAGAGCGGAGAAGGCTTTATTACACACGAGCATAATCAGGGCAGGTGGGGAGTTACACCCAGACTCGCCCGTGCCCTAAGAGGTTCAGCCACCTCTTGGTTTTTCCGCACAAGAAAAAGAACCCACAAAGCATGAGCAAAACTCTTGCAGGCAGCCGATGCTTCTGCCCAAAGGGACTGACAAAATAATATAACATGATGGATCCAATCATGCCCGTTCCTCCAACGGCTTCCAATTAAGTCATCTTTTTTAGAAATAGCACGACCCTTTTAATTTTTTAAAAGACAGAAGGGAGGAAACTCTTACATATTTTACAAAATGAAATAATCATCCGGCGAAATAGGAAGATACAGAACGGACCCATCGTCTTCTGATCAAAATGTACTTCGCTAATTAACGGCCACTAGTCTCCAAAGAGTCGCCCCTCGGCTAGTTAATAAAGCCCCATTATACTTCACTTGAGATGGGAACATTTACATCGCAAAGGGGATGAATGCACTGCCGGATTCAAAACCCTTCCTTCTGGTCGGGTCGCTCATTAAAATTCTGGTCAAAATGGATTTTTATTTATATGATACATTAAAGAATATTACGACAGTACTAACGTGAAGTCTGCTCCTCCCTGCCTCGGCTTTGCTTTCGTATTAAGTTACGGCTTCTTTCCACTACTCTTGTTTTAACACCTCCACGAATATTTCTCCGGCGAGTGCTAGCAAAGAGGGACAGCCAGAAAGCAGAGAAAAGCATCTGAACTGAAACCCGCGCTGACATATCACTGACAAGCTGCTCACCCAGCCCCTGAGGAGGGGGCGCAGCGCACCGCGCACCAGGACCCCGACACATCCACACACACAAGTTTTATTGAAGGGAGATAAACAAAAAATAAATAAGACTTGACTTGAACTCCTAGTCTCCCCCGCCAGCGAGGGTTTGGCCTCCAACACTAACTTCAGTCTGAAATCCCCATGGCCGGGCTCAAATTCTATCTGAAAATAACTGTTGAAAAGAAAGGCGCTTTCTCCCCACCTTGCCCCAACTCCCAACCAGCACACACATCGCCAACTCCCCAGCCGCTTCCCTGGAGCTGAGCGAGCCCAGAGCCCTGGGAAGGGGTGCCCCTCTGCACGGCCAGCTAGAGTCACTGCATGGGATGACATCACGGGGGCTGGGTGAACCACCCAACCAGGGAACTCCAAAGTCTGCGCGCGCCGGCTGCGGCTCTGCTGCGGCTCTGCTGCTCGAAGTCTGACCACCACCCTGAGCTGCGTCCTCTGCCCGGACGGACAGGTCACAACCCTAGATCCCCCCCACAGGATAGCACACTGGGCGGGGGCTCAGTTCTGGAGCTAGGCTGCCCGTATCCCACTTCTCAGCCCATGTGTCTCAGCCCATGTTTTCTCATCTATAGATTGGACATGATCGTAGTGCCCACCTCTCGGGACACAGGCGAAGACTGGATGAGTTGATATACATAAGGACCCTACAACAGTGCCTGGCACATAAATTCAATTAACGTCATTATGATCACTAGACCTCTCTTGGCGACTGGTATGAGAGTCTAACAAAATTAACAGTAAAAATAGCAGGTAATACATATGGTACTACCACGCACCAGGTCTTTTTTTTTTTTAAGCACTTTACCTTTAGTAATTTATTTAATCTGCACAAAAACTCGGTAAGATAGGATATACAGGGTTCCAAGAAACCAAACGATTTGCCCACATCCACACAGCGAATGAGGGGAAGAGCTGGGATGCAAACCCAAGCTGCTGCACTTGAAAACATCATTAAGAAAGATGATTAAACCAATGAAAATAACGGTAGCAGTGACAACGAGGAGGGATGAGGCCCTCACCCCGTCCTGGGCTCTTTCACTCTCCACAGCAACCTTGGGAGGGAGCTATTCCCATCACTAGCCTTCTACAGAGAACACGCAGGTGGGGAGAGGTGGTTTGCTCAGTGTCTTGGGACCTGAGATGCAGATGGAGATAACAGATAGGAAAGTCCTTGGGAAAGGGTGCCGTAATACGCAAGGTATTGTTATGCAATCTCTAGAACTCCACGGAAAGATGTCCTCCCCCAACTGGTATAATATTTGCTCACATCTAAAAGTCTGACAATCCACCTAAAACATCCCAGACTCCAGGCTGGGGATGGGGGGTGGGGGGAGGTGCATACTTTGACAAGTTCGAGAAATATAGTCTGTCTCGTTTTCAAGTTGAATGCATCACTGAAAAACCAAATGCCAGAGTACGTTAAAATGAAATATAGTCTTCCTGGTTTAAAAAAAAAAAAAAACAGTGGCAGGGAGTGAGGGGTGGGCAACAAGAGGGAAGAGAAAACAGGTCAAACCCATGGTCTGACCAAGTCAGGGATTTTTCCAGTTTCCCTCTAGGGTAATCTGATCCTAGTTCTGGGTGATCAAATGACTAACCTGGAAATTTGAAGATTCACACTTATGGAAGAAACAGCAATTCTTCCAAACCCAGGAAATACTGCTAATTCTGGAAAGCCTCTGAAATGTCAAGGATCGCACACAGTTTGAAAAGCAACCTTTACACAGTTTACAGTCCCAAAGTTTGTGCTCAGTACAGAAACAATCTAACCTCTTTGGTTCATTGATTCCTATTACTTACTTAATCATTACGGGGGGAAATGCCTTAAGAAAATATTTTTACTCTATTTACTTAAGAGATTTGTGTTTCCTTCAAAAGAAAGAAAGGAAAAGAAAAATTACACGGGGAAAAAAAGGAAGGAAGGATGGATCACACCGCAGTCTCCAGACCTGAAATTCTCAAAATGTCATCCACAAGGGCCAACTTTTTCTTCATTAAAGTTCTTCACCCCTCCCTTTACCTGTGGGGGACTATGCTTGAAGAAATAAATGGAATTTGCAAAAGCAACAGCTCTTTCCCTTTATGACCTGTAATTGCGAGCTTCACCTCCCCCCCCACCGAAAGAATGCCAAGGCCACAAGCTACAGAAAAAGTCTACCTCTCAATATTACACAGGGAAGAAAAAAGTATAATTAAAACGTGCGATTTTAACATGTTTAAGCCCATAAATTTCACCTTCGGTTCCAGGTAGCTCTGTTCTCATACCCACAGCTGGCAAGCTCAGCGAAAACTGTGTTAGCCACACACTTTGAAAAAGTGAAGGCTGATCTCAACCGTCTAAGCAAATCTTGTAGGGCCACTCGACCAAGCTTGTAACAGACTCAGAGCGTCTCCCCAGCCCCCAGGCCCCGGCACTACCATACAGAGGCAGCACGGCTGATTTGAAACATGCCCTGATTGATCCCACCAACCTGAAACCAAGACATCACTGTCTCCGCTTCAGATTCAGGGCTTTAGGGGTCTATGAAGTCGTTTTTCCAAGAAAAGACAAGCTGTTTACTCAAATTCTATTCCTCTCCAAAAACTCCAAGTTGTAAGGGCCTCAAAAGAGAACCCTCCAAAAGACAGTCACAAGGAAATGTCCAAGTTCTCCTGATAGGATCTTGGCAATGCTAAAAAAATAAATAGAACATTTGCATAAATATTGCAACAGATGGAGCTCTGTCCTGCCACGAGGGATCAGGCTTGCCCTTGCCCCCTGTTGGGTGCTCAGAACCCACCTCGGGATGGCTAAATTGCAGACGCACGCTGTTATCTCGCAGAGCTCCTTGCCTGGCCTGGACTCTCACAGCCACATGCTGATACCCTGAAGGAACCTGAAGGCACCAGGTTTCAACACTTCATTGCCAGTACTCTGTTTGAAATTCAAAATCCTTGGCAAACCATCTCTGAGTGCTAAAATCCTATTACTGATTCTCCCACTTACCTTGGGTTGCGCCCGACGAGGAAATGCAACTTTGGGGTCAATCTGAAGGGAAAATGGGAAAGTAAGAGTCAATTCCAGTATTTGGAGGAGAGGGAGAAAAAATTATGATTACTCACCTAATTATTAATCACTCATTTCTCAGGCTTATAACCCAGCTTTTAGTAACTTCTCAGGCAACTCAAAAGTTCCTTAAACTTTGATCCAAACTTTACTCATCCCTCCTACAATGTAACAAATAAAGCTAGCCTCTCTAAAATGTCCTACCATGTATTTCAATGTGTGATATTCTTAATACATCAGATCTCACATGTTCTTATTTAAGCAAGGGCTTCTCTTCCACAGACACTGGACATTGAATGGTACCTGCATCTAATTTGCAATGCATGGCTGGGAGAGAAGATGGGAACATCATCCCTGAAAAAAAAATCATAACCTGAAAAATTAAAGGTAAGAATTTTCCAGCAGTCGGTTAACTGGATAGGAGATCTTCTCCCCAGCGATAACTAAACAAGGCAGGCAGAAAAGGGGATTCCAAAATTTTTTTAAATCATCAACATCCAAAAACTCCCCATCGACATCCAACACGATGCTCGGCTTGAGTTCATGCATTCGTGTCGGCAAAAGTACAGTTACCTGAGTTAGCCAAAAAGACGGTTCATTCTGCAGTGAGACCGCAAGAGGAAGCAGGTGTCAAAAGCTATGGACCCTAATCCAGTTCTTAAAAATAATAACAATAAAGTAAAATAAAAGAAAACACATAAGCTAAAACCACCTGGATTTTAAAAATCACAGGGGGTAGAAATCTATGAGCAACCTAAACCCAAATCACAATAGTAAGGCCATCATGGGGACAGGGTAAAAAAAAAAAAAAAAAAAAAAAAAATACTGAAAAAAAGAAGTCGGAATCTACTGTAACAATCAGGGTATTCTTTCTATCCCAACCCCAATCAGAATGGAAAAACATCCTCTACCCCAGATCAGACACTTTGTAAAACACATGACTCTCAAAAGGGGAATGGCTTTAAAACTCAAAACAATTCCCACGGAAGCATTTGACTCTAATAGGCTGATCCAAGGTGGGGGAAGTCGTTAGGCAGAAAATATGGGGAGGGAAAGCATTTTAAAAATCCCCATTATTGGTTTTCATTAGACTTCTAAATGTCACAAATCTTTGGGTAAAACTCAACACAGAATATTGCTACAAGTTATTTATTTATATGCTCTGACTTTCATAATATACAATTTTCCCCTTTTAAGATGTAAACCTGAACCCTGCTTTTCGGTTCTGCCGTGGGGCGGCAAAAAGAGTAAGGCTGTGGGACAAAGCACAGAGTGGGGGCAAGGCACACCAGATAGTTCCTGCACCCAGACCTCCATCCCTTAGGACACCCCAGCTGGTAAGACAGACAAAGATTTACCACTTCTATTAAAGTGGTTTAAAGACGTAATAAAAGTCCACAGCATGTTTTCTTTTGTTTTGTTTTTTTAGCTTTTTAAACATCACCTGAGAAATGAGGGATTACTTTTCAAAAACTAAAATAGACAAAAATCTCTGATCTAGGAAACTACCCTCTCATCAGGATTAACTAACACATCTACACGTGTATTCAGCACTGACTAGAGCTGTCTACGAGAGAGATACAACAGGTGTGGATTTTCCATTCTGTTGACCAAACGTTAAGACAGATGTGTCTTTTTATAAACACTCCCCCAGACTACGCTTTTGAGCTGACCAGCACACAATTGCAGTAAGAAGTCACCTTGTTTGTGGAGTAAAAGGTGAGGGACATGTCGGGAGAGAGACCAGGAGCCCGGGGGGGAGGGGGAGGACAGGCAGCCCTGAAGAGAGTGGAACACTCAAAAAATATCTAAAATTACAAAACTCAAAGCCAATTCGGAATTCCTGGATGGTGGGTTTGTGATAACAGCGTGTCAGACCACCAGGCGCGTTCTTCGGTGTGCAAAGTTTACACGCTGAAATCTCTAAAGCAGAGGACAGGTCAAGGTAAGTATGGCAAATCCCAACCTTTTGCACATCCCTGTCAACTATATTTTTTTAAACGAACAAAAAAGAAAACTACCAAAAATTAAAACATTAGTTAGTTAGGCACAGCTCTACTTACTGTAGCTACAAATCCTCTAGGGAAAGACTAGGGTACTATTTTGGATGTGAATGGCCGTTACCTAAACAAAGCTTTTAAGGTAACGGTAAACAAGATCCTCGTTTCCATGTCAATAAACCAACCGCTTCTGCCTCCTGCACTGAACGTTGAAACAAAGTCAAAAGCTAGGTTATACTAAATAATAGTGACCAAAACATATCCACAAACAATTAGGGAGAGAAAACCGCACGTTTTGCACCTGATACCGAGGGCTATGACCCACCAGGCACCATAGAAACCACACACTATTTCTCCTACCCACGGTGGGGAGACAGAGTGAATAATAAATTCCTGAATTTGCCTTGAAATAGTTCCTCTTTAATTTCGCGAGCTTTTTGAAACGTCTGACCAAGAAGTCAAGGGGGAAAAAAAATTCTTCAGATATCCATTATCACCCTACAAATGACTGTCCCTAAAATTAAATTATCTAAAAGCGCAAAAAGCCTGGGCTGCAAGCTATGACAAGTCCAGCACAATTCATAAAGCAACTTAAAGTGTCCGTAGGTCCTCTCTTGGGGGCTAGGGAATATGCACCTGACCTCTGATCAGAGAAAGAGGGTGAATTTGCAAAATAAATTCATGTGCACCAAAGGTGGCCAGGTTTCTTTCCCTTTTTCCCCTTCCCCTCAATGTTAAAGCCAAAAGGGGCTTGGAAGATCACCCTGTTCCACTCCTATATTTTACAGAAAAGGAAACTGAAGCCCCAAGGCAGGGAACAACTTGTCCAAGTTCATAAAGGGCAGCTGGGACTAGAACGGGATCCTTTGCCTTGCCCCACTACCTACCACAGTCCCAAGCAGCCCAGCACTGCATCCCAATGTCACATCCAGGCCCCTGCTTTGGCGGATGTCTAAAAACTGTGGGGAGATACTAACAGGCATAAAGGGAAGGGGGAGAGCCACAAAGCTAACACAGGGGTCTAAATAAAACACTATGAGCTGTCCACCCCCCCCATGATTGTACTAGTATCTTTCTTCCCTTCATCTCTAATCTCTACCTAGAGACTCTTCCCCTCTCCACCCGAGTGTCTGAAACCTTCTAATGCTATAGAAGTACCCATGCTCAAAATAAAGGATCTGGGGGAAAAAAGCAAAACCAAATCACTTGGAAACCCAAGGCCTTATCAGTCTTAGATTTCAGTCCATCTGGAGTCACCCACTGGACGCCCAGCTTGCCTCTGGGAGGTCTCTTTCCCTTCTCAAACTGCATTCCAAATCCGAGATGCCCCAGGAGGGACCTGTTGCCTGTATCTGTGATTAGCGCCCCCTCGCCTTCCTTCCGTCCCCAGTCCCCTCGGCTGGCCAGGAACCGGGCTGTGCCTTCTAAAAGCCAATTCCCACAGCCACAGTTGGGAACGCGTGCTGTGCTCGGCTGACAAAGAAAAGTTGCCTTTGCTCTGCGGTGCAGTTTCTTTGCATGGTCCCTGGGCCGGGTAGATAGCCTCTCCCCGAGCCGACCCCTCCCCCAGCCCTACGCTCCGCAGCATCTGGAGCTGCAGGGGGACAGGCTCTAAACAGAAAACCCCAAACCCAGCCATGGCAGCAAACTTTAGAGCCCTGCTTATCACTACCCAGTTCTCAGCACAGATGCAAAAGAAAGCACTGTCCCTTTAAATGGGGCTGTCAATGCCCAGATGGGTCCTGAACAGGGGCGAACAACAACAATGACAGAAAGCAACCTACCGTCTTGGAATCTAACTCATGGTGGGGCTGACCTAATACTTTATCTACACTTGCTGGGTCTGCGAACGTGACGAAACCGAAGCCTCTGAAATGAGACAAAGAGGGAGAAAAACAAACAAGAATATGTGACACCACTGAAAGCAACAAGGAGTGAGCCCTCCTGCAGAATGGAGAGCCAAAGTTGCCCCCTCGCACCCCCGCTGCCCACGGCCCTCCCCCAAACCCCCTCCGCCTCGTAAGAAAACACATCAAGGTTAACGGGGGAAGTGGAACGGGGGCAGGGCGGGTGGAGGTAACTTGGAAAATGCTGGTATCTCCACTCTTTCGCCACCTCAGTCTCCTCTCCTCCTCCCCTTCCCTTTCTTAACGCTTTGTTTTATTCCGAAGAAAACCCGGCGCTCAGAAGAGATTCATCCAGCTTTCTAAAAGGGGCTGAAGAGTTTGGGGAGCTGGGAGTGTGGGGAAAGCATACATTTAAAAAAAAAAAAAAACTATGTAGAAAGTGAATGAAGCTGAATGTCATTTTAAACAGGAGAAAAAGAAGCGACGGGAAAAGGACTTAAAGCAGAGAGCTGGACATCTCTGTATCCAGAGTTCAGCCCCAATTAACAATAACCTTTCGGGTTATGGGGGCGGGGGTGGGGGGGTGGAATACAGCGACGTTCGAAACCAGCCACATGCCTGAGCCCCATTCTAAATCCGCTTAGCTACTTCCGAAGACACCTCCAAAAATAACACTTAAACTTTGTTCTAAAATAAAGACAAAATCCAGAAGGGAATGGTTTACCTGGAGCGTTTCGTAGTGGGATCTCTCATGACCATACATTCTCTAATTTCTCCAAATTTGCTAAAATAGTCTCTAAGGCTATCTGTAGAGAGAGAAAGAGAGAGATGGGGGGGGGGGAGAAGGTGTGGAAAAAAAAAAGCAATGCAAATTTTGATCAAGGACAAAAACCAAAAGTAGTTTTCTGTTGTTATTCTGTTTTGTTTTTGCATTTTTTGCACACGCGGGGGAAATTCGGCAACAGAGGTCGCGTAGAGGGCTCGGAAAGGATTTCTATTTAAAAAAATAACCTTGCACAGGAGAAGTGGGGAGCCAATGGCGGGGGGGTCCTCCTACACCCGGATAACAAAGAGCAATAAAGAAGCCAAGAAGGGGGGGACCCAGACGTCCCCCCCTCCCTCCCTTACCTGGTGAGGTCTGCCAGCTCAGTCCACCGATAAACATTTTACTAGAGGGAGAAAACATAACAGAAGTGAGCACCGATGTCAGATCGGCCATTTTGACGTGTAACTTACAAAAGCTAAAAGGAAAGCGGGGGGGAGCGAGCGAGCGAGAGCCGGGAGGTGGGGTGGGGGAGAAGGTGACGGCGAAATGCAATCCAAAGGTGTGTAACTTCCACGGGGG
>NC_048230.1:15149881-15212204 GCF_002007445.2 Ailuropoda melanoleuca
GGGGGAGGGGGAGGCGCGGGGAGCTCGCCGCCGCTCCTCGCTTGGGCAGGGGAGAAGACGCCCCCCACCCCCTCTAGTTCGGCCTCTCCATTCAAGTTCGCCGACCCCGGCCGCCGGGATCCGGGGATGGCACCAGCCGCCCGCCCAGCTCTGCGCCCTTTTTCCAGCCATCGCGCAGAAATTTAGGTCAAGGACGTCGGGATCAAACCCAAACCCTGGCGCTCCTCGGCGGGCCCGAGACCCCCCAGGATCGGGGAGCTTCAGGATTGAGGAGACCCTCCCGCACAAATAGCAGCCACAAGTTTTATTTTCTTTTGGCGCTGGAAGTTCTCTCTGGCTCTCGCTCCACACCCGCACGTCTTGCGCCGCTCCCCGCCCTTCCCCGGCGGAGGTACGAATCCGTGCCGGGGAAAGGTTATTTTGGAACTTTGAGAAACTGACGCGATTCCAGCGGTGAGAAAGTGCCGAAGAAAGGGTTTCCGCGTTAATCATACAGAGTTAAAAAATATAATAAAATAGGTTTACAGGGGTCAAGGTCAAATGATTGGGGTTCAAAGTAAATTTTTGTATATAGTGAGATATAGTTTTGAATCATCTCTGGGATGGCTGGGAAGGGTGGTTTTCAGGAAACCTCTCTCCAACCGGTTCGTTATATATTTATTTTTTATTATTATGCTGAGATAGTAAAATGCATGAGGTTGAAATAGCCCAGGACCCCCCTCCCCAATCTGGGGAGGTGGCTGAGGGTAGCAGAAGGCTTCAAACACACTCACCCCCTACCACCTTGGTAGCAGTGTGGTGCCACACAGGTCCTGGCACACAGTAGGTGCTTAATAAATACTGGTTTCTTCCCTCCCTACCCAGCAAAAAGACGATGCTTGTAGCTTCCCAAAGGCATCGCATGCTTCCCGAGCAGATTCCAGGCTGGCCGGATACAGACTGGATTCAATTTATGGGGTATTGAAAACAATAAGGATACAATTATCCATATTGTTTTAAATTATTACGATAAATTGAGTTAATATGGCATGAGGGGCAACAAATTTGTGGTTCATCAAATACTCAGATTAATGTTAAGTATCAATTGATGCCCAATTAACACTTGTCCATTAATTTTCATGGGATTAGGACACAATGGAATACACTCAACACCAGAACTGTACCGAACCCACCGCAGTCATGGCAAAGTGGACCATTTGGAAAATCCCAACACTAGCCAAAGCCTTGGATGACCAGATTCTTCATCTCCCTGCCTCCTAAATTTGGGATAATTCCTCACTGACAGGATTGATGGGGTGAGAGAAGAGATTGAAGTAAGTAAATATAAAAGTCTCTTTTTTATTGCAAACCTATGGGGATTGTGCTTATTATCAATCATTACTTACTATGATTTTTTTGAAGGCACTTTAGAACTTTAAACCACAAACCCAGGCATTTTCCCGTCACTCCAAGCTGCTTCCCAAATCATCTGGGGTCTCCGCGGGTTGAAGAAGCCAGTTGTTATTATGGTGATTGTTTATTATGACTATTCTCAATAACAAAATGCAGACAACAGAGCTAATTGGATTTTGTTTGGGATTTTTTCACTAGAACCACAGACCATCAGAGGTAGAAAGGCCTTTCCCGATCCAACCCTCTCGTTTTTTCATGAGGGTCCCAGAGGAGCCAAGCTCACCAAGCTAGACCCCACCCCCACCAGTCAGTCAGCTCCTAAGAGGAGCTCTGGCCCTCACTCTGATGCCCTTTGGCTCTGTTGCATGCATATTTATTCTGTCCTTCACAAGGCAAGAGTGGATGCCCTTGTTCCCTGTTGTAGACCTACGCAAGCTGACACTGAACTGAATTAAAACCCTGAGAGGGGCTAGCACGCGATTATAAAGTCACTGGTGGAGAGAGAGCGTGGTCTTATATTTCCGTGACTACATTGTTTTTACTTGTTGATTTTTTGTTTATATGGTATGATATTTACTCTTCTTGGGCTATCATTCTATGAGTTTTTGACAAATGCATAGGATTGCGTTGTCTCCACAATAGCCAATCCAAGATGGAGAAGAGTTTCACTGTCCCAAAAAATTCTCTCTTGCTGCCCTTTTGCACTATGTTATTTGGGGTAACTCATTATTTATTATGCATTTCTTCTCCAGCTCACTCGCTTAATGCAGCCCTGGGTCAGGAGAATTCCAGCAGCGCACGATGTCAGTGCTCTACCCTCTCTACTGCCCGTGACACTGTTAGACATTGCCTTCGTGTAACTCACTCTTCCCTTGGCATCCTTGATGCCCACATTCTTTTGGTTTTCCTCCTACCTCTCCAGCCGCTCCTTCTCTCTTTACCCTGACTCCTCCTCTGCCTTTCCTTTAAATATTTGTGTTCATTCTCTTCCCCAGTTACACACCGTCCCTGGATGAGCTGCTCTGAACCGTGGGTTTAAATACTACCTACTTGCCGAAGCTCCTGCAATTTAAATCTCCGGCCTGAGCTCTCCACAGAGCTCCAGGTTCTGGTTAATTTCCCATTCGCCATCTCCACTTCACCTTTCTGTAGGTACCCCGGACTCAACATGCATGCCCAAAAACACATGCGTGCGTTTTCCCCCTGATCCTAAAACTCTCCTTAAGTTTCCCTATGTGGGTCAACAGAACCCCAGCCATCCTAGAGACAAGGTTGGCCCTTCTCCAGGTTGACGTATTCCCATGTGCGATCTGTCATGAAGGTGTGTGGGTTTCACTTCCTACGTTTCTCTCAAATTCATCTTTCCTGCTGCGGCATCCCACATTTCCCACTTGAGCCCCTGTGATAACCTTTTAAGCGTTCTTCCCATACCATTTCTTACTCCATTAATGTGCCTGGAAAGCTTTCTCTGACTGGGTCAAATCCCCCTTGGTAGGCACTGTTATCTTACCACGATGTCCTCTATGTACCTTACCCTGTGCAGTCATCTGCTTTGTTGCTCATCTCTCCACCCAACCATAAGCTCTGCCCTCCTCCACACATTAGCACAGTGCCTGTTAGTGCATGGTTGACACTCAATGTGAACAAATGAAACGATGAATGAATGAATGAAGGTCAACATCTAATTTAATTGTAGGATTTATTGTATCCATGTCCATAAGTCAAATTGGCTGCAATTTTCCGTTTTTGTATTGCCTTTGTCTGGTTATACTGGCCTCATAAAATGAACTAGTAAATGTTCCTTCTTTTTTCATTTTCTGGAACAGTGTGTATAAAATTGGAATTATGTGTTCCTTGAATGTTTGGTAGAACTTTCCGGTAAAATGTCTGGGTATGGGATAAACATTTCCTAGGTTGATTTTTAACTACTGATTCCATTTCTTTAGTGGCCATGGATCTCTTTAGGTTTTATATTCTTCTTGAGTCAGTTCTTACACATTATGTTTTTCAAGGAAATTATTCATAGCAACTAGGTTTCCAAATGTATTAACAAAATGCTGTCGATAATTTCCTCTTAATATATTTTAATCTCTGCTGCATCTGTCCATTATGTTCATTTTTTCATTCCTAGCATTATTGTGTATGTGTCTTCTCTTTTCTGGATCAGTGGTGCCAGAGGTCTCCCTCTATTTAACTAATATTTCTTCTTTCTACTAGTGTTTTCAGAGAATCAGCTTTTAGTTTGGTTAACACTATTTTTCGGGTTTTATTAATTTTTGTTTTTACATGTTATTCTACATCTTATATTCTTGTGTATAAGAATAAGAGCATGTGTAGCATATATAAGAATATATGCCACATGTAAGAATATACATATTGTATACTATTAATATATATCTTGTATTATTTTCTTCTGCTCTCTTGGGTTTATTCTCTTGCTGTTTAAACATTTTTTTAAATTGGTGGCTTAAGTAATTAATTTTCAGCCTCCTGTTTTTTTTTTTCTAAAGATTTTATTTATTTATTTGACAGAGATAGAAACAGCCAGCGAGAGAGGGAACACAAGCAGGGGGAGTGGGAGAGGAAGAAGCAGGCTCATAGCAGAGGAGCCTGATGTGGGGCTCGAACCCATAACCCCGGGATCACGCCCTGAGCCAAAGGCAGACGCCCAACCGCTGTGCCACCCAGGCGCCCCTCAGCCTCCTGTTTTCTGATTGTAACATAGAAGACTATGGATTTCACTCTGAGTACCACTCAAGCTACATTCCACAAGATATAGAGAATTTTTATTATCATCCCAGGCGAAGAATAGATTTCAAATACGATTTCTTCTTTGGCTCAATACATGTGTATCTTTATATTTCTAAACATAAGGTTTTTGTTTTGATTTTTAGTTATTTATATCTAGGGTAATTGAATTAGGGTCAGAGAAGGTGGTGTGTATAAAACAGATTCTTGTTATTTGTTGAGTCTTGCTTTGCCAAATGGTCAATCTTTATAAATATTCCATGTGGCTTTGAAAAGAATATTCCATATGGCTGGCTCAGTTGGTGGAGCACGCAACTCTTGATCTTGGGGTCAAGAGTTCAAGCCCCATTTTGGACATAGAGCTTACTTAAAAAAAAAAAAAACAGAATGGGTATGCCTTAATTGTTAAGTGTAGCATACCATATAGATCTATCAAATCAAGCTTCTTAATATGTTATCCAGATTTTCTGTAGCCTTACTAATATTTTGTTTGTTTAATCTATCACTTTTTGTAGTAGTATATCAAAATCTCCTTATATGATTGAATTTGCCAGTTTCTCCTAAAAATCTCTCAAATTTTATTTTTCCTATATTTTAAAAATATGTGATAAGGCATGTCAAAAAGGGCTGTTAATATCTCCTACTATGGCTGTGCATTTTTCTATTCTTTACATTTTATTTGTCTTACTTTTTGCTTTATGTATTTTGAAGCTATGTTATTAGGTACATGCAAGCTTAGATATACTGTTTTCCCAGTGAATTGTTTCTTTAATATATACAGTTGACCCTTGAACAACACAGGTTTGAACTGTGCAGGTCTGCTTATATACAGACTTTTTTCAATAAAGATAGTACAGTACTGTGAAATTACTGTATATTTTCTCTTCTATTTTCTTAATAACATTATTTTTTCTCTAGCTTACTTTATTGTGAGAATACAGTATACAATACATATAACGTATAAAGTATGTAATTGTTATTTATTGTGAGAATATGGTATATAATACATACACAAAATATGTATTAATTGACTCTTTATGTCTTCCAGTCACGATAGGCTATTGGTAGTTAAGTTTTGGGGGAGTTGAAAGTCATATGCAGATTTTCACCTGCTCAGAGGGTCATCATCCCTAACCCCTGCATGGTTCAAGGATCAACTATACACAAATGATCTTTAACCATAGTACTCTTAGATTGAAAGTCTGCTTTGCCTGTGAAAAATATAACTACTCCAACTTCTAATTAGCATTTGCCTGGCATTATCTTTTTCCATCCTTTACTTTCAACCTTTCTATGTCTATAAGTTTTATGTGAGTCTCTTATAGACAGCATGTAGCTGGATCTTGTTCATTCACTTATTTGGTTAGTAAGTTTTGTTGATTTACATTTAATGTGATGTTTTTAATGAAACTTAGGGGTGCAAAAATATATTAACCACAATCTCTGGGATTAACACACTGTCATCATTGGGTATATTCATGGCCTTATTTTATTTTGTTTTTTGATATTATGAACACCTATAAACCTGTTATTCAATGAGAGAACAAAAGCCGTTAACAATGACGTACAACTACCTATATGCTTCTCCCCTATCTTTTCTTCCATCTGAAGTAACCACTAATCTCAATCTTGCATTTATTATTATTTTGCTTTTTAAAAATTTTTATCAAATGTTCATCACATACTTGTTTTAAGTTATTATGAAACATTTCTGAGGTTTATATTTTTTGCCCCACATCATATTGTTAAGGTTCAGCTAGATTATTACATCTGGTTGTCGTTCTTTTTTTTTTTTTTTTTTTAGGATTTACTTATTTATTTGAGAGAGAGCACGAGCATGTGCACACAGAGGGAGAGGGAGAAGCAGGCTCCCTTCTGAGCAGGGAGCACGATGTGGGGGCACCATCCCAGGACACTGAGATCATAACCTGAGCCGAAGGCAGACGCTTAACCAACTGAGCCACCCAGGCGCCCCGGTTGTATGCATTTGTATTTCTGATTGTATAATACGCTATTGGGTGCCGCTGCCACGGTTTATTTTGTCCATTCTTCGGTCACAGGACTTTGAGTTGTTTCCATTTTTTGCTGTTATGAGCAGTGCTATAGTGAACATTCTTGTCCTCTGGTGCATGTGGGCAAGAAATCTTCCTTGGAGTGATGACTGTGTCATAAGGTATGGGAATGTAAAACCGTACAAAATAATGCTAAGCAGTTTTCCAAAGTGCCGTTGCACTTTGTGCCCCCGCTATCAACAGGTAAGACAGCCTACTGGTCTACTGCTGACTGACGGTTTGGAATCGATGCGTTCAGTCTCATTTTGCACCTTTTGCTTATTTGCTTTCTCTTAAGTTTTCGTTTACTTCCTTTCTTCTTTTCTATCAAATTGATCAAGAATTCTTTGTTCCCCTTTTCTCTTAATTTAGCAGCTGTAAGTTCTACTTCTCTGCTTTTAGTGGTTATTTTAGAATGTTTAACACTAGATCCAGCCCCACTACAACCATACGGGAAGCTAAGAATGATTCCACTTCAGTTCTGTCCTTCCTCAGACATGTTACTGTCGCTTGTTATTGCAGACTCACCTGCTTTTAATACCCCTACATTTAATCACTGTTGTCACTTGAGTTTTATGCAGTTCTTGTGTAGATTTGCTCAAGTTTACCAATTCCTTCACCTTTGTTTCTGGCCTACTCTTCCTCTTTTCTAATTACCAGCCCTTTTCCTTCAAACATACCCTTTAGTATTCCTTTCAGGGAGGTTATGTGAGTGACCTGCTTTCTCCATTAACATAGAATGGCTTGAGTGCACTCTCATTCTTGAATGATGATTTCTCTGGGGATAGAATCTAGATTGAAAGTTATTTTACCCTCAAGACACATCTTGTTGTTTATCTATTGTTGAGACGTTTGCTGTCGGTCTGATTGTCATTCCTTTGTAGGTAATCTGGCTTTTCCTTCTGGTTTTAAGATTTTCTCTTTGTCTTTGGCTCCCTGCGGCCTTGGCCTTACTGTGCTGTGTTCAGGTGTGATTGTCTTTTTATTTACCTGGTTCAAGATTCATTGTACATCCAAAATCTCAGGGTTCATGTATTCTTACCAAATTTGCAAACCTTTCAGTCATTGTCTGTATAAATCCTATGTCCCCTACATTCTCTCTATGTTCTCCTTCTGGTACCTGTGTTAAGTGTATAATGTACCATCTCTTTCCGGGCAACACTCTGAACCTTTCTCTCACACTTTCCTTCACTTTGTCTCTCTGGGATGCTTACTGGGCAATTTCTCAGTTTTTTTCTTCAGCGATGGCGAATCCACAGTGTAACTCACCCACCGAGCTTTTCATTTCAGTGACTATATATGTCATTTCCAAAGGTTCTATTTAGTTCTCTTTCAAATCTACCTTTTTTAAAATACTGTTATTTTCTCATGGTCCAAATGTTCTTTTATGTCTTTCATAATTTTAAACTTATGTACTTTGCAGTCTCTCTGATAGTTGTGTTTCCTGAGCTTCCTTGGTCATGGTGGATTATATGCACGTATATTTTGTAGTTTGGAGTAGGGTCTTATCTTCGCTTCTCAGTTTTGGGTTTCCCGATTCCTGGATCATACAGGTAGGGTAAATTCCAGCCCCAAACTGACGTGAAGGCTGGGTTGTAATCCCAAATTCTCAGTGAAGACTTCTTTCTCCACGTTTAAATCATGCCAAGACAGTGAAATTTTCTTATCTTCCTGTGCCCCTAGGGTTTTTTTCCCAGTGAATTATTTCTAAAGTGATTCATCCTTTTGAGGGTTCTAGCGTAATGTGGGGATGTCAGTACCACCTTCTCACTTTGAATGGGCTCAAGCCACAGTCTCCTTCCCGTGTGAATGTCAAGGCCAACAACCTGCCCAAGACCAGCTCCGTCTCAGCTTACTTGCTCACCATACTAACTGCCATTTCCCTCTTGCTTCTGGCACCGGGGGCCTGTCCTGACTGTCTCATGAACTCATTTCAGTGGGTGTTTATTGCATTTTGACCAATGTTTAGAGATGGGCTATCGTGGGAGGATGACTGAAATTATTTCATCTGCCATATTGCCAGAAAGGGAACACTCTTCCATTTCAGTTGTTTAATGTCTTCCATTGCAAATGCATTTTTTCTTAGAGTACTGTGGCACCTAAGATTTCAGAATAATTTCTCTTCTGAATAATCTTTTTTTAATTTTTATTTTAAATTGAACTATAGTTGAACTCATGCATAATCTTTTATGGGCGAGGTAGCATTGGCATTATCTCCAGTGAGGCAAACACAGGTCAATGCAGCTATCCCTTCTAACCTGCAGCTATCCCTTCTAACCACCTGGGAACTTCACAAAATACAGATGCTTGGCTCCGCCCACAAGATTCTGATTTAATTGGTTGGGAGACCACCTACCTAGGCAGTGGTCTTTTTTAAAACTTCCCAAGTGGTTCTAATGTGCAACCAAGGCTAAACACAATTATTTAAAACGTACTAAGGAAAACAAGCAAGCCATAATGATCCCTGGGCTCTACCCCAGAATGTCTGATTTATTTTGCCTGGGGAGGGGCCCCAGGCATCATATTTTTCTGACATTTCCCTCATGATTGCAGGCTTGAGCACCATTGATTTTTCCTGGGCACATGCAATCAGAGGGAGGCGTTCAACTAATGTTTGAGCTGGAAGCATGAGAAGTAATCTAGCCAAGCATATGCATATGCTAACTGTCCATCTGATTCCTAAGGACCTTTTAATTATAAAGATTCCTAGAGATTATTGGGGAGCTGGGTGGCGCAGTCAGTTAAGTGTCCAACTCTTGATTTTGGCTCAGGTCATGATCTCAGGGTCATAAGATCAAGCCCCGCATTGGGCTCTGTGCTGGGCATGTAGCCTGCTTAAGATTCTCTCTCTCCCCCTTGCTCTGTCCCTACCCCCCCACACACACATGCATACACATGCATGTGTGCTCTTTCTCTCCCTCTCTTTCTCTCTATTTCTCTCAAAAAAAGAAGGAGAAAAAAAGGTTCCTGGAGATTATAAGGCCAGTGAGTTTTTCATTCCCCCGAGGACTGTGATAGGCAACTAAGTTTGGAAACCATTTAGCTAACCCATTTTGTTTTACAAAGGAGGAAACCATCCCCAAGAGAAGTGTTTTCTTTGCAAAGTCACAGAGCTGATTCAGAGGATAGCTGACTCCTACCTTCCAGTCTAATGTCCATTTCATCCATTTCCAAACATAAACCCCACTACTGCTTTTAGACTATCTTGGTCATTTTAAAGAGTGAGATTTTGAATTTGGGTGCAGTGACTTCAGGAATGGGGGTTTTCTGTTCTGCTTTGTGTGTGGATGGCACAGTGGAGGGAAAGTAAAACAGCCGGCCACCTGGCATCTAGGGTCATCCTAGTAACTTGGTGACCTTGAGCCGATAAGGACCATGCATCTCAACTGCCCCATCTGTAAATAGAGGGTCGTGGTGGTTTTAAAATAGGACCACAATGTTTTTAATACTCCTCTAAGAAGTGGAGCCTCGTTCCCCTCCCCCGAGTGTCTGCCGTACTTAGTAACTGGTTTCTAATGAACAGCATGTGAGGGAAATGATGGTAGGTGAATTCCAAGGTAGGTCACGCAAGGCATCATGGCTTCCACCTTGCTCTCTCTCTTGGACCACTTGCTCTGGGGGAAGCCGGCTGCCATATCATGAAGACCATCAAGTAGCCCAATGGAGAGGCCCATGTGGAGAAGAACTGAGGTTTGCTGTCAGCAACGCCATCTTGCCAGGATTGTAAGTTAGACACATAAAAGGCAGATCTGCCAGCCCCAGTCAAGCCTTCAGATGACTGCTACCCTGGCATAGGCCTTGACTGCAACTTCCTGAGAGACCTTGAGCCAGAACCTCCCAACGAAGCCATTCCTGATTCCTGACCCTCAGATACCATGTGAGATAGTAAAGACTTGTTGTCTGAAGCTACTAAATTGGGATAATTTGTTACCCAGAATAGATAACGAATACAGAGATACTTCAAAACACACTAAAATAGAGCTGCTTACTTGATAGGCTTGCACCAGGATTCATATGCTAACATTTATAGAGCGTTTTAGTTAGACTCTGGCCAAATGAACTGCATATGAGATATAAAGTAGCGATTGCGTATTATTAATGTTACCAGATTGCAACACATTTCGTGTTCAATTACCTAAAATGCTCTTTCTGGAGCATCGCTTTGCTCATCATCTTGTCCCCACTGCGCACTTACAAAAGGTCACTGTCAAGATATAAAAGTATATATATATGATTTAAATGTCTTGACTCAGTTGCTAACAACCGTGAGCATGTTTTCAAATTGGAAAAGCAAGATTAATTTAAACTTGCTCTTTTTCACACGATGTACTTTGTTTACTTTTCAGGATTGCATTTCACTGCCAAGCCAAGTGCCTCTCTGATTAAAGAGTATGTTCACTTCATCTCTCATAGTCTCTCACAAGCCTGCCCTTAAGAACAGACAGGGCAGACTTTGCACCAAAAAAGCAAACCATATTTTTACCAGAAACTATTTACTGAAATGAGTTTTTATTCATGAAAATCTCACCCAAGTATAAATTTCACATCTAAAAGTAATGGGCCCTTTGTATTTCCCTTCAATAAATAAATAGCTTCTTTCCTCAAGATTTACAACATATAAGCATGCTCTTAAATTCAAAGCTGGTTGGTTTTCTTCCAAGAAGTAGAAAATATGCATGTGCACACAGACCTTTCGTTGGTTGGTCCTTCTTCGAGATCTGTGTAAAGTGGGAAAGCCAAGATGGTATCTTTCTAACCGTCGTAACTGGAGGTATAAAATATCTGGGAAGAAATGAACAAAGGCAGAGGGTGTAAGGCTGAAAGCGAAACTGTATTTTTCAAACACTCTTTACTTATCTAACATATAAATATCTTTATGTGTAATTTACTCCCAACATTGGCTGGTATACTTAGAGACATAAGAGTCTATTTAAACGGAGAAAATTTGCTTTGCTTTGTTATTTCTTTCCCAGACCAGGGAGGGAAACGCAAAAAAAAAAAAAAAAAAAAAAAAAAGCTCCCTAATGGAGGGAGGGGTTGGGGAAACATAGTTAGCCAAAATTTTTCCTTTTTCCCTTTCCATGTTCCCATAGGACACAGCTAGAAATCTAGTGTGGTGGTTGAAGACTTTTGCTTCTTTTTGTCCCCTCTACCTTCCGCTTTCCTCGTTCCCAACTCGAAATGATCACACCCAACCAGGGCAAATGCTGCTTACAAGTTTAGCTGAGTGGGAAAAAGTCAGACTCCTAATAAATGTCAACATCGTTTATGGAGTGACCGCAGCGAGGATCCTTCTAGGTGCGGTGGTGGACAGGGGCTTGGACATCTTCATTCTTCAGGAGTTATAAGAGGTGGACAGTAGCTTGGGGTTGGGTGCGAGGCTGGCTCCAGCCCCTCTGGGGGGCAGCTCCCTGCAGGGGACACCCTGTGCCATGCTGGTGAGCCCCCTCCCCGACCATGGCTCCCTTAGGTGAGTGTGGGCATTGCAGGCACAGGAGAGAAGCCTCTGGAATTAAACAGAAAGTGACCATTTTCATGGACAATCTCCCAGAGCTGCTCTCCCATGCAGCTGAAAGCTGTTTAACTGCCGTTTGTCGTTCAGTCATCATTATTCTTATACGTGTAGGTAAATATTTTATTAAGCGTCTCCGCTGCTTGGCAGGTAGGGAGCCCTTTGCCTGCTAGACCTGGCGGGTGCCCAGTGCTGCCCGGGAAGGTGGGAGAACGGCGGGCTCCTTGAACACTCGGTGGTGTTAATAGAGCGGTGGTCCTTTCCACCTGGAAACCATTTTCTCCTCTGGCCTCTCGAGCTTAATCTTCCATTTCTTCTTCTTTTTTTTAATCAGTTACCAATTTGGTCTTGATGAAAGGTGCCGGGGCCTGCAGGAGAAAATGGCTATGCCTTTCAACTCCACCTGGAAACGGTTGACTCGGTGCCGCGGTCACCTTCCCTTACACCTCTGCACTCATTTGGGCACTTGCCCCATCCCCACCCTGCTCTGCCTTGCCGAGCAGAAACTTCCGTGTCACAGCTGGAAATAAGCAGGGGCCCCTCCACGCAGGCCCCCTTACACACGCCGCAGTTCTGTCTGGGACCTCCAAACATTCCCCTAGGCTTTCACCGTCTAGCCTCAGACCCCATCAGCTTGCCAGGTCGCCCGCAGCCAGCCCCTAGCTCAACCCACAAAACCACCCGTTAGTTTGGATCAATGTTGGGTCCACTTCTTCAAAATCCTTAGCTTTTTACCATTTACCCAGTATTACAGATGGCCAAAACAGCAGTAGGAAGCCTGGCTGTGGTGTCATCCCGTCATCTCTCTGGGTCTTTGGGAGGCCAACCGGACAGGATCTCTTCCCCTGTGAGGAGATCCAACTGTGGAGGACCGTGGGTATGACGCCCTCTTCTGGTGGATGCGAGGAACGCCTACTTGCGCCCATGCGTTTCAGTTCCCTCTGCTGGTGGAGGAAAGAGAAGCTGCCTCTTGCCTCTTGGGCCCCAGATTCCAGAGCTGGGAGGGGGTGGGGGCTGCCATCAAATTGTGAGACCCAAGCCTCACAGATCCTGAGGTTTCCTGAAGCTGAAACCAAGGCCCACCACGATAGCCCGCACTGCAGTTTCTACAGTTAACAGTTCGAAGTGGCTGAAAAACAAGGGAAGGGAAGGGTAAGGAAGGGAGAAAGCACTGTAACCCCCGCAGGGGGTTCAAATAGGCGGAAATCAAATCTACGTAGCTACACGTGGTATGGACACACAGAGAGGGAAGAAAGGAATCAGAGAAAAGATCAGGAGGGAGGACAATGGAGGACAGACTTCACAGCAAATCGCTGAGTAAGACGCTCGTGCTAAAAATAATATCGCTTGGAGAGGGCATAAGAAACCAAAGATGTGGCTGTGCCCATGGGTGGCGGGAACAAGAGGCTGTGCATAAAAACACCCAGAATTAGAACAAGATGAAGAAAGGACCGTCACCCAAGAGGAGAAGGAATGAACATAAGAATAAATTGAAGTGAACCAGAAAATTAATTTTATCACCATCCTCTTGCTTCCGTGGTTCAATGATGCTGGAGCCCCCCCCCCAACAGTGGATGGCCACACCTCTGGGTTCTGAGCAGACCCCAGGACCCCATCACCCACTCAGCAGATGCCACACAAGAAAGGAGGGCGAACCCTGGCTTTGTATCTTCTAGTCTGGATCACAGATAATCATGAACATTCCAAAAATCAATTGCCCAAGTGGCTGATAGGGAGGTCTGGCTTGACAGAAAGCGTTCATGAGGAAGACCCAGGGGGTTAGCTGATCACAAGCTTGATGTGAACCTACAGCGCCAGGAGGCTGTTGAGAACCCTAATGCAATCTCAGGCTCTATTAATAGAACGGCGGAGTGTGGAAGGAGGGAGGCCGTAATCCCAGCGCGTGCTGGCAGGTCAGGCCACATGCAGTTTTATGCTCAGTCCTGCGGGCTATATTTTAAGAGAGGCACTGGCAAATTCGAGCCTGTTCAGAAGAGCATGAAAAGGACTGGATGCCAGTATTTAGACAGCATCGAGATTAGCTTGACAGTCCTTTTACGATTGGCAAAATTGGAATGCATATTGCATTGAAGACAGAGAATCTCAGTAGCTGGGACTGAGAATTGTGCTTTCGGGATTTACTTAGCCTCTCTGAGCCTGTTGGGGTGCCCTTTCTATATAATGGGGCTACTACTCTTGCCCCGACCTACCTGCAAGCATAGTTTGAAGGACGGTCTGCTCAGTTGGGCTTGTATACTGAGCATATCCCTGCTGTCCACTCGATGCCAGGCACGAGGGCACCGAGAGGAGCTTGGAGTCTAGTCTGTGTTAGGGACACAGGCCCATAAGCAGGCATCTTGCATATAACATGACAGATGATAATAGATACATGCATTGATTTGAAATGAGATGTAATTAATGTCTTATCAGGAAAGAATGACAAGAGAGAAAAACAGTCTTCAGGGCATATGCACTTGCAAGTGTAAAGGAAAAAAATTGTTGGAGGTCAGAGAAGAGAGTCCATGAGTGAGGAAAGATTAGAATCGGGAAATTTCAGAGTCAGGAACGACTGTTGAAAGGTCTCCACACTGTCAGGTGCCACTAAGAAATCCAGGAGGAAGAGGAGAAAAGCTGAAATATTTCCAGAACATTCCCTGGATGTGGAGGTTAGGAGTTCATCCTTAATCATCAAGAAACACCTTTTGGGAAAATGCTGGAGGCAGAGACGGATTTCATTTAGGACGTTTGTGGAAGGATGCATTTACTGGACACCTGCTGCACACCTAGCATGATGCTAAGCACTGTGGAAGTTGGAAAAGCATAAGACTTTGTTGGAGCCCACGTCGGTAGTGACTGGTGAGTGAAGACTAACGCCTACATCCATTAGAGAAGACTAGAAGATGATTACATAAACCGTTCAGCTGGGCGAGGCAGACAGTGGTTTAAATGGCCAGTTGGTTGACCCATGATGTCCTTACGCTTATGAAAGCCAGAAGAAGAAAAGATGGTGGCTGTGCATTCCAAATATGGTGAGCCTGATTCTAGTCTTCCACCTCCCCGTGTCCCTTGGGAAGTTTCCTCTCCTAGAAGTGTTCAGAAACACAATTCTTGTCTTAAATGTCCCTCGTGTTTGCTTCCATTTTGTTATTTACCAGTGAAATTAATATTACTCTCTACCCTGCTCACATTCTAGATCCAACGTGCGTTTTTTCATCAGCGGGTTTGTGTTTGGTAGATTAGTTATTCATGTATAATGCAGGACGACAAGAGCTGTCGTACAGAGCAATGATTGTGGAGAATACAGGCATACAAGCTCTGGGGTTGGCTTCTTTTTTTCTTTTCTTTTTTTGGGGGAGTTGGTGGTGGTGGTGGGCGGGGAGGCAGGTTAGGAAGGCTTTTGGATTACTTACAGATGTTGAAATTCTCTTCTTACCAAACTGGTGACCGAAGCAAAATTGGGGGAATTAAAGTAAATGGGGTTGGCTGCGCATCCCCCAGTCTCCTTGATCTGCCTCATGGGTCCCTCATGGACTCCTGGATCTGTTCTCCACAATCGCTCACATCATCCCACTTCTCTGGACTTGAGTTTCCCCATCTGTATCATGTCCAATGTATCTTTTTTCTGTGTTGGCTTCTTTCATAGGTTAAATTTTTGTAAAGGGAATCCACCTTATAGATGAATTCTTCCTCTAACTTATCCTCTGGGTCTTCCCTCGGAGTAGCCAGAGAGGTCTCTTTAGGACGCAAATCCAGTCCCTCCAGTGGCTTCCCACTGCACTCAACCCCTTTGGTGTAGCCTTAAAGGCCCTACGTGATCTGATTCAGGCCTGCTTTTCCAATCTATATCATGCCATCATCCCCTACCATTTCTCAAACAAGATGAATAACTTTCGCTCCTGAGGCCCTTTGCATATGCTGTTCATCCTGCTTGGAATGTCCTTGCTCCACTCCCTGAATGGACATCTCCCTATTACTTTCCAAATCTTAGTTCAAATACCACCTCCTTGCAAATGCCTTTTCTGCTCAACCTCTCTCAAGTCACCTCCCCACCCATTGCTTTCTTGTTCATTGCCGTATTTATTTCCTGCTGGGAGCCCAGCTGAGGGCCTCAATTAGCCTCTATTTCCGTCTTTCCATGTGACCGCATGGGCTTCCTAACAGCATGGAAGCTGGATCTCAAAAGAAAGGAAGAAGAAACACCCAAATCCAAAATGTTCTCCAGCATCCCCAAATCCTTTTCCAGCACCTATCCTAGTTTCTGTTCTTTGCCTTTCTCACTCTCTGAAATTATTGTGCTAATTTCTGATTCCTTGCTAATTGCTGGCTTCCTCCCCCCATCCATGAGGATGTACAATCCATGAGGGTAGAAACCTTGTCTGTCTCATTCACTGCACTTGCCCGGCACAAAAGAAGTACCCAGTCAACATTTGTTGAATAAGTGACTTTTAAATGTTCAGAAATAAAGAGAAAAAAGCAATTAAGATACACATGAAATGTAACGAAACATACAAACATACGCACGTTCACAACAAATCAGGCTGCAGAGAACTTTTCAGGATGAGAACTGCAGCCTGAGGGGCAGAGAGCCCACCATGCAGTGAGCCAGGCATGAATCGGATCAGATTTGCAGCCCACCCGCCTCCTGCTCTTCAGAACTCATCACGGAGTTGGCCTGGGAAGGTGGTGACTCAGGCACAGGGACCCAGGACATATAGGACCCTGCAGGGGACCAGGATCAGGACCTGGAGAGCTGGACCTCAAGGGGAAGTAGGCTGTGCCCAGACGTCACAGGTCCCCAACAGGATGGTGTCAGGAGCAGTTCCCTGAGGTCCTGTGCCTGGTGTGGGAGGGCTTTGGGGGCTTTGCTTGAACCCAGGCATCCAGAGGAAGATGATCTTGGTTTAACACAATTCACATCAGCAGCTACTATGCAAAAAACATTGTGCTGCAGTGGGTGATGGAGAGGGGAGAGGCAGGGACGGTGCCCAAGCAGAGTGGCTCTTCGACAAGATCGAGAGGGTAAGTGGCAAGGGAAGGAGACCAGCAGCCCCGCAGTTACAGACAAGGGAGAAGCAGAAAGGCTTCCAAGAGGGGCCAGCGCTGGATGTGGGGAGCCAGGAGGGCTTCCCAGAGGCAGGGAAGCCAGGACATGTTTGGGAATGCCCAGGAACTCCATTATTAGGCTGGAGGAGAGTAGGGTCTGAGAAAGTGCAAGAAGAGCAATTTATTACCAAAAATTTCGGTGAAGTCCCTCAGAACCGATCCCAGAAGCCAGGAGCTGGAGTCTCGGACTGAAAGCAGAGAAAAGTGAAGAGCAGTTTCAGAGCTTTCCGGAGAAGAGGAGGAAAGGGGGGATCCGGGCAGGCAGAAGTACAAGCCATCCACCCTGCAGCAATGGAAGAGGAGTCCAGAACCACATCTGGGGCATGTCGCAATTGAACGAAGTGTAAGTGGCTGTGGAAAGGTGCGTGTATGAGGGGATTTGGGGGTAGAGTAATTATAAAAGCAGAAGGGTGGGGCTGAACAAACTGATTCCGAAATCAGTGTGGAGCAGCCCATGCTCATAGCAGCACTATGCACAGCAGCCCGAGGGTGGAAACACCCCTGCGTCCATCACAGATGCGTGGAGACACAGAACCTACAATGGGATATTATGCGTCTATGAAAAGGAATGAGGAAGTGACCCAGGCTACAGTGGGAAGGAACCTTGAGGACATTATGCAACGTGGAATAAGCCAGACACAGAAGGAGAAATACGGTATGAATCCAGTGATAGAAGGTACTTAGAATAGTCAGATTCATGGGACAGAAAGTAGAATGGGGCTTGCCAGAGTCTGAGGGGAGGGGAGAACAGGAGTTATTGTTAAATGGGTACAGAGTTTCAGTGTGGGATGATTAATCCACTCTGGAAGTGGATTAAAAATAGTTCTGGAAATAGTGATGATGATTGCACAATAACATGAGTATACTTAACGTCACTGAGTTGTACACTTAAAAATGGTGAAATGGTACACTTTATGTTGTGTCTATTTTACCACAATAAAAAAAAAAATGGATGTGGAAAATCAGGAAGTCAAGAATATCCAGGATAGCTCTGAGAAAGGAAAGTAATAGGGAGATAAAACCCTACGAGATAGTAACACAAATTGTGAAACCTCAAGAATTAAAACAGTGTGGCACTGGCACATGACTACACAGACAATGGAACAGATAGAAAGTCCAGAAACAGGCCCATATCATTCAAGACTTTCATGTGTGGGAAAGGTGGCATCTGGAAACAGCAGGGAAACCGTGCCGGGAAGAACTGGAGCCATCAGGGGAATGGAGTTGGCTCCTGATCTCATACTTACACCAGGAAGAACTCCAAATGGAAAAGAAATGTAAATGTGAAACACAACCCCATACCAGGACTAGAAGGAATCGGGAGAATTCTTTTTTAACCTCAGAGGTTGAGTCCATATCAGCTGTGACTTTGGGTCACAAGCTCTCTGTGCCTGTGTCATGGGCTTGTTGTGAACGCTGTAGGAGGGATACGTGCGGAGTACTTGGAGTGATGCCCAGTGCACACACAAAACTCAGTAAGTGACCACCACCATCCTTACCGGCATCACCACCATCAAAAAGGATGGAGGGTATTTACAAACTGATATGGAATAAGTATCAAGGTCTGTTAAACAGAAATACAAGGCCAGGTAGAGCAGTATGCACGCAATATGCTATCCTTGGTTTTAAAGGGGGGGTAGAAAAATACACGTGCATATATAACTACATGTATGTGTAAGTGTATATTTATACACACATATACACAATAAACATCTTTGGTCAGGCCACTGCATGACACAACTCCAGGGGGCACAATTCCATTGTATTCTATGTCAGTGGCATCCCAGGAGCTCAATATAAATGGGGTCTCTTGGAGCTGGGCATCACGGTGGCCCTGTTATCTTGACAGCATATGGTAACATGTCTCTGGGAACAAGAACAGGACAACACTGCTCGCCTATGGGGAAGAGACATAGGTGGCTTGGAACACAGGTGTGAAGGAGACTTTTCACTATATGGTCTTTGTGTCTTTTCAGTCTGAAGCTATGTACATGTGTTATGGAATAGTCCTCGTTGCAGAAAATAAAGGGACCTGTGAAAATAGATCAATGCACACATATGAAAGTAATGCATAAAAGTAACAATACACGTCAGGGAATTGGAGAAATACAACGATGTACGAAGGAGAGAATTATAATGATTTTTCTGGTTATCTCTGCATGTCTGTCTGGAGTGCTTTGAAAGGCATCATACAGAGCAGGAGTGGGGGAGCGATAGCCCCAGGCTATCCCTGGCCCACCACCTGTTTGGTTTTTTGTTTTGTTTTGTTTTGTTTTGCTTTTTTTGTGAGTTCAGTGTGGGGCCTGAACTCACGGCCCTGAGACAAAGACCTGAATTGAGATCAAGAGTCAGGTGCTTAACCCACTGAGCCACCCAGGCGGCCCTCAGCACTTGTGTTTGTAAATACAGTTTTATTGAAATGCAGCCACACATTTGGTGACATATCATCTATGGCTGCTCTCCTGCTACATTTAGTTATTGAGTAACTTTGATTTTGGCAAGTTACTTGCTACTATTTCTAGTTCAATGTATAAATCGAGTTCAATCTATAAATGCCCTGGCATGATGCTACTACAAGGCACGGTGAAGGAGTAAGATGAGAGCAATGGGTTATAACAACCATATGAGTTTGGATTTAGGACTTAAGAAAACAAGAAGCAGAGGTGCTCACCACGATGAAGTTAATGTTAGGGTAAGTGGTAACACGCTGAATTTGTGTGCATATGGTAAGAAACAGAGAGACTGACCCTGAGTTGAAGTAAGAAAAACATACCAAGACAGTTGAAAGATTATCAAAGTGGAGAAAATAAAAAAGAAGATATTCTCTCAAATAAACTAGGCTTTATTAAGAAGTATAGTAGTAAAATAATTCCCTAAGTTATGACATGGGATAAGGTGTTAAAAAACGTGAGGAAAGGGCCCCTGGGTGGCGCAGTCGTTGAGCGTCTGCCTTCGGCTCAGGGTGTGATCCCAGCGTTCCGGGATCGAGTTCCACATCGGGCTCCTCCGCGGGGAGCCTGTTTCTTCCTTTCCCACTCTCCCTGTTGTGTTCCCTCTCTCGCTGGCTGTCTCTCTGTCACATAAATAAATAAAATCTTAAAAAAAAAAATTTAAAAAAACATGAGGAAAAAACACACCTCCTATCTTGAAATCTCACCAGACATTCAGTCTCTCAAGGTCCAGGGGGACATTCAAGAGTCATAGGAGACTCAGAACAATTATCTTTTGGGCAGGACAATCCCGTGCCTTGTAGGAGTCTGGCATCACTGGCCCCACATAAATGCTGTTAATGGTCCGGCTCCTCATGACAGCCAAAACAACGCCTTCGAATTTTCAAAACTCCCCTGAAGGGCAGCACCACCCCCCTTGAGAACCACAGATACATGTGAAAGCAATTTGAAAAGTTAAAAGCACTTTTCAAATACACAGTATGATTAATCTACAAAAACGCAGTGGATTTTCAATAGGTACCGTATATCTGCACTATTTACATGAAGACTATCGAATTATAAACACAAGTGTTTTCTTTTTCCATAAAACCAAATTTCCAGTTTTGGAAACATGGCAAGTAAATCAATATACTTACTGAAAACAACTAAACACTCTGGACTCAAAATAATTGAAGGGCATGAATGAATGAACAGAAAAGTTAAGGATCTTTTTAGCCCAGGGATTGAATGATGTGGAGCTCAGAGTTGTCAACGCAGCACAGCACTCCAAGGACATTGGCTGAACCTGGTGAACTTGAACTTTAGTATTCATGGCCTCAAAGATATAAAAAAGAAGCCAAAGCCCCAGGCATGCCCAAGATGGGGAGTCTAACGAGGTCTTCCAACATAAAGATGGGATATCTCCAAAAGCTATTCCTGTAGTGAAAACATGGATTCAGAAATACCTCCAGCTTCCTCCTGGAGACCGCAAGGGAAATCTGCCTCAAATCTTGCAGCTGAGAGGATAAGAAGTGTATGAGTGTGTGTGCGCGTGTGCACACATGTGCCAGGAATCACCACAAGACATTCAAACTACAAGCTGCCCATGACAGTTTATAGCAAAAAATCCACACTCTCTGGGTGGTCTGAACACCCCAAGTGAAGAATGTAACTGGAGTCATCCCAGGATATAGTAATGCCTCCAGCACCTGGCAGAAGAAAAAGTGAATCCTCTACAGAGGAAGCCAAATTTGTCATCCCAGACCTCAACGTAGTCCCACATATAAAATCTCAAGGAAAATGATCAGGTTAAAGTTACATGACAGAGGGAGGGAGGAAAGGAAGGAAGATGCTAAATACACAATGAAATAAGGCACTAAGAACTAAGAGAAAGAAGCATCAGATAGCTGGAACAAACCTGCAAGAACCTCAGAACCTGGAATAGTAAGATGAAGACTATAAAACAACCACGTTTAAATGTTTGGTAAAAAACAAAGTCCATGCATGAAAACCTATACACGAAAAAGAAATGATAAAAAATAAGCAAAATTGAAAAGGAACAAAAAGAGCCCTGTGGACCAAAAAAACCCAAAACAAAACAAAAAAACAAAAAAATCTCAATGGACAGATTTACTGATAAATCACATGTGAAGAGAATGGGTAAACTGGAAGACTGGTCTGAAAAACATTTCCAAATTGCAGCATAGGGAGACAAAGACAAAATATGAAAGAGGAAATAAAGACATGGAGGATAGATCAAGAATTGTAACAAACATCTAATTATAGTCCCAAAATGAAAGGAAAAGAGGATGGGACAGAGTCCACATTTGAAGAGTCAGGACTGAATATCGTCAGGACTCATGAAATACCAATCCACAGAATCAAGGAATCCAAAGAATCCCAAGGAAAAGCTATCTAGATAGATAGGTAGATGCATAGGTAGATAGATAGATAGATGATAGATAGATAGATAGATAGATAGATAGATAGATAGATAGATAGATGACAGATAGATAGATAGATGATAGACAGATAATCATATGTATCACCATGACTATATGTGAATATCCATCACTGTGAAATTGCAGAACACCAAAGACAAAGAGAATACCTTAAGAGAAGTGAGAGAGAGATAGATAGATAGATAGATAGATAGATAGATAGATAGATAATAGATAGATTGATAGATGACAGATAGATAGATAGATGATAGACAGATAATCATATGTATCACCATGACTGTATGTGAATATCCATCACTGTGAAATTGCAGAACACCAAAGACAAAGAGAATACCTTAAGAGAAGTGAGAGAGAAAAGACAGATTTTTTTTTAAGTTTTATTTATTTGAGAGAGAGAACACGAGCATGCAAGTGGGGGGAGGGAAGAGGGAGAGAATCTCAAGCAGACTCCCCACTGAGCACGGAGCCCNTGGAGCCCAACACAGGGCTCAAGCCCACACCCCATGAGATCATGACCTGAGCCAAAACCAAAAGTCGGGCGCTCAACCAACTGAGCCACCCAGGCACCCCAAGACAGATTATTTTTAAAGGAGCGACAGACAACTTACTACTTACTGGTATCAATAGAAATCAAAAGACAGGGTAGAATATCTTCAGTGTGCTGAGAGAAAATAACGGTTGTTTTCAATTCCACATCCATAAGGGCAGGGGAAAAGTCACCTTCAGACAAACAGAAACTGAGAGACTTTGCTACCAATAAACCTTCACACCTGGCAAGAGAAAAATTAGTCCTGATGTGTGAGGTGTGAGGACCAAGAGGCAAAAAACACATAAAAAGTGAAAAACAGATAGAATATTGACTATATAAAGCAACAATGATAATAGGCATGGAATTGCAAACGGAAAACGGACAAAATTAAGAAGCACAGCGGTAATAGCATAGACGTCAGGAAAGTGTAAATGGAAGTTGTAAGGTTTTGATATTTTTCAGAAGAGTAAAATTATTGAGTAACTTTGATGTTGGTAAGTTATTTACTGCTGTTTCTAGAGAAACCACTTACAGAGTAGAAACAGTTCTTAAGCCAGTGGAAGGAAAAAAATGAAAATGGAAAAAACAACAAATCAATCTAGACGAGGGCAGGAGAGGATAGAAAGATAAATGGAACTTGTGGGGAAAACAAATAAAAAACAGGAAATTAAAACCATGATAGCTATGAACCTGAAAATATTAATAATTATAACAAATGTAAATGAATTAAATGCTTCCCCTAAAATACAGAGCTTGTCAGAATGGATTTTTTTTAAACTAACCATATGCTGCTCCTAAGAAACATTTTTTTTTCCTAAGAAACATATCTTAAGCAAGAGCATACAGAGTTTGAAAGTGAAAGGATGAAAAAAGATGTATTAAGAAAAGGTGTGTACAGGGTTTAGCTATCTTAACATTAAGCAATATAAACTTAAGGCAAAAAGTAGGCTACGAACAAGAAAAGTTAAGCAATTAGTTAAACAGGATATTAAATTTATACACTCAATAATTTTCCAAATACATTAAGTCCAAAATTGACAATTACCAAGAGAAAGAAACAAATCAGCAGTCATAATGGGACACTTTACTCACCTTTTCCATTAACTGGTGGAACAAACAGCAAAAGATCATCAATAAGGATATAGGAGATTTGAACAAGCCAATGGACAATATGTCAGCTCAGGAAATGGAGCCCAAGGTGGGATTAGATGTGCCAGAGGTTTACTGAGGAGACTGCCTGCGAAGGAGGAGAGGAAGGAAGCAGTGGTAGACAGGTCTGAAAGGAGTGGGAGAAAGAAGGAAAAAGGAGGAAGAGTTTCAGATTCCAATGTGGTTCTACAAATGTGTTGGCCAGATGGATAGGGTGGCCCTGAGCCGAAGTTGCCCATCAGGGGAACGAACCAGCGCTAACCCCTTGACTGCTCAGTTACGTGCTGGGAACAGCCCAGGGGAAGAGTGGTCTCAGCACAAATATGTTGGTGGATCCAGATTCATAGCAGTTAGGGCTCCGGTCAACTGCTCCCCTCAGCAGGAGAGCTGAATCGTACATGATCGTGACCTCCACAGACAGCCTTAGCAGGACTGGGTGGCACATTTTCACTGCCACCACAGATGAATTCAGAACGCCACTCCCCAAAACTGCAAAAAATACCATCTTTTCAAATACAGAACATGTACAAAAATGGACTATATGCTGGGTCATAAAGTAAATCTCAATACATTGCTTAAGGACTGAAATCCTATAGACTGTATTTTCTTTTTTTTTTTTTTTAAAGATTTTATTTATTTATTTGACAGAGATAGAGACAGCCAGCGAGAGAGGGAACACAAGCAGGGGGAGTGGGAGAGGAAGAAGCAGGCTCATAGCAGAGGAGCCCGATGTGGGGCTCGATCCCACAACGCCGGGATCACGCCCTGAGCTGAAGGCAGACGCTTAACCGCTGTGCCACCCAGGCGCCCCTAGACTGTATTTTCTTTCTTTTTTTTTTTTTTTAAAGATTTTTTAATTTCTTTATTCGACAGAGATAGAGACAGCCAGCGAGAAAGGGAACACAAGCAGGGGGAGTGGGAGAGGAAGAAGCAGGCTCATAGAGGAAGAGCCTGATGTGGGGCTTGATCCCATAACGCCGGGATCACGCCCTGAGCCGAAGGCAGATGCTTAACCGCTGTGCCACCCAGGAGCCCCCCTAGACTGTATTTTCTGACAACAACAAAAAGTTACTAGAATACCCCTTATATGCGTAGAAATTCAGAAACACATATTCAGATAACCAAGAGATCGAAGGAGAAAACATAGTAGAAATCAGAAAATATTAAGAACTAAACTATAATGAAAAGACATAGCAAAATCTTTGAATAGAGCTAAATAATACTGACAGAAAGTAAGGCCTAAAATAGTATGTTTAAAAAAGAAAGAAAGAGAGAAAGAAAACCACCATTAAGCTTAGCTTCCATTTTATGAACTTAGAAACAGATCAGCAAAATAAACTCAAGAAAGGTAGGAGAGAAAATAACAAAGCTAAGAGTAGGAATTAATGAAACAGAAAATGAACACAATAGAGAAAATTAACAAAGCCAAACATTGATCCTCTGAAAGACTAATAAAAGTGACAAACCTCTGTAAGACTAGGAAATAAAGAGAAAAAGCATAAACAATATCAGGAATGAAACAGTGATATAAATACAGAGACTACAGACATTTAAACAAAGTAAGAGGACATTGTCGAAAATTTTTATGTCACTAAATTTGAAATCTTTTATGAGACAGGCACATTCTCAGGAAAGTCTGACTGACCCAAGAAATAGAAACCCTGAACAATCCTATAACCTCGAAGGAAATTGAATCTAAACCTGCCTCCATAGTAAACTGCAGACTCTGATGAAATGGGTAATGAGTTCCAGACATTCAAAGAATAAATAATTATAATCTTATATGAGCTATTTCAGAGAATTTAAAAAGAGCTCCCATTCCCTCAATTAATTTTATGAATCTAGCATTAACTTGATACCCAAACCTGAAAGTATAAGAAAGGAAAAATTCAGGCAAATCTCCCTCATGGAGATTCAAAAATCATAAACAAAATATTAGCAATGCAAATCAGCAATATATGTAAAGGATAGTGCACTATGAGCAAAGCAACACAATAAAGGAGAAAAATCATGCGTTCATTAGCTATATTAGTTGATAAAATTCAACATCCATTCTTTTTTTTAAAAAGAACACCCAACATGGGGCTCAAACTCATGACCCTGAGATCAAGAGTCTCATGTTCTTCCAACTAAGTCAGCCAGGTGCCCCTCAACGTCCATTCTTGGTTTAGAAAAAGAAAACTTGGAATGGAAGGAAGCATCCATAACATGATAAAGGCTGTGTACCTAAAGGTTCTAACTAATGTAATAAGGCAAGAAAAGAAATTAATGGTATTATAAAGGAAGAAACCACCAATATTTGCAGACAAGGTTGTGTACATAGAAAATCCAAAGGAATATACCACTGTCAGAGTTAATAAGTCAACTTAAATAAATTGCTAGGTACAAAGTAAATATTGTAAAAAACCGATTGAATTTTTATACTTCAGCTGTAAGCAAGTTGAAATGAAATTTTAAAAGATAATATTTACAATAGCATCAGAAAACATAATAAACCTAGGAATGAATCTTCATTAGGTGTGCAAGACTTCTACACAGAAACTATAAAACACTATTAGTGAGTATTAAATAAGATCTGCATATGTGGAAGGTTGTATCATGTCCATGGGTTGAAAGACTCAAGTTAGTAATGGTATCAGTTCTCTTCAAGGTTCTATAGAATCAATTTAATCCCAATCAAAATCACATCAGGATCTTTACGTTTCAATTTTAAAATTTTTGTTGCTAAACCTGTGGATACACAGTTGAATTTTGTATATTGAACTTGTATTCTGTGACTTTACAGAACTCGTATTAGTTCTGGTAACTTTTTTTGTAGATTGCTTAAGATTTTCTACATAGATAATCCTTTTGCAGTGAATAAAGGCAATTTTATTTCTTCCTTTCCATTCTGTATGCCTTTTTTTTTTCTCTTGCCTTATTCTCTTGACTCCATTAAAATGTTGCATACAATTGGTAAGAGTAGACACACTCGTCTTGTTCAGTCTTAGGAGGAAGGCATTCGACATCTCCCCATTAGGCATAATGTCAACTGTAGATTTTTTTGAAGACATCTTTTACTGGGTTAAGTGTTCTTTTTTATTCCAAGTTTGCTGACAGTTTATATCATGAATGGATGTGGGGTTTTGTGAGATATTTTTTCTATTTAGATGAGCATACAACTTTTCTTCTTTACTGCATCTATATGAATTACATCGATTTTTGAAGGTCACACTTCAGATATCACATAATCTTACATTCTCAGGATGAACCCCACTTGATCTCAGAATGTATTATCCTTTTTACATGTTGCTGGATTCAGTTTGCTAAGTATTTGTTAAGGATTTTTATTTCTGTGTTCCTGAGGAATTTTGGTCTATGGTTTTCTTCTCTTGTAGCGTTTTTGTCTGGTTTTGCTGGCTTAGTAATGCTGGCCTCATAAAATGAGTCAGGAAGGACTCCCTCGTCTTCTATTTTCTGAAAGAGATTGTGTCTAATCGGTATTATTTCTCCCTGTTCAAATTCATCAGTGAAGATATCTAGGACTGGTGTTTTCTTTATGGGAAGATTTTAAGTACACATTTCTTTCTCTCTTTCTTTCTTTTTTGAGGTTTTATTTTTAAGTTATCTCTACACCCAACGTGGGACTGGAAATCACAACCCCAAGATGAAGAGTCACATGCTCTTCCGAATAAACCAGCCAAATGCCCCTAAGTAGACATTTCTTTAATAGATTTAGAGCTATTCAGATTATCTATTTCTCCTTCTCCTTCTTCTTCTTCTTCTTTTTAAGATTTTATTTATTTATTTGACAGAGAGAGAGAGCACAAGCAGGGAGAGCAGTGGAGGGAGAGGGAGATGCAAGCTCCCTGCCAAGCAGGGCGCCCCATGCAGGGCTCAATCCCAGGACCCTGGGATCATGACCTGAGCCGAAGGCAGACACTCAACCATCTGAGCCACCCAGGCGCCCCTGTCTATTTCTTCTTGATTGTGCTTTGGCTACTCATGTTCTTTAAGAAATCTGTGCGTTCCATTTAAATTACTTGAATTTATTGGCATAAAGTTGGCATAATATTCCTTTATTGTCCTTTAATGTCTGCAAAATGATATCTTTTACTCCTGATACGCTTTTATTCCTGATGTTAATAATTTATGTCTCCTCTCTTTCTCTCTTTTTCTTCATTAGTGTGGCTAGTTTACCAATTTTATTGATCTTTTCAAAGCACGAGCTTTTGGTTTCATTGATTTTTCTCTATTGTTTTTTATGTTGTATATCAGCAATTTCTGGTCTTATCATTATTTCCTTCCTTCTGTTTACACTGGATTTTCTGTTTTTAACATATATAACTGTTAAAGGACAAATATCCAGGATATAGAAATAACTGTTATGATTGAGAAGGAATGGATTACACTTCACTCATCGACATAGAAGAATCTCAAAACACAATGTTGAAGCAAAAGATGCCAAAAGGAAACGATTGCATCCAGTAGATTCTGAGGTCTATACAGTTTAAAAGTAAAGATTAAACTGTATTACTTGGAGATGGATACATAATTGATGACACTATAAAGTAAAACAAGAGAATAACTATTGCAAAACATTAGGATAATGGACCTCTGCTGGATAGAGGGGATTGCAGTTGGGGAAGGGCACCAATTTTCATTCTTGACCTAGTTGCTGATCATTTGGGTCTCACCTCGTTATTATTCTTTAGCATGCACTTGCATGGTTTTTTATGTGTATGACACATTTCAAAATAATAAAATAAAATTAACCTAAGTTGATAAACCTAAAATAAAATTAACCTAACCTATGTATACTTTCTTTATAATCAGAGATAATGTGATGATTTCAAGGTTTCATGTGTCCTTATTCATCCATTCATTTATTCTACAGGCATTTGTGACATATTTACTATGTGCTAAGTATTAAACCAGATGCCAGGAAAATAGATATGAATTTATTATTAGGGAGTTTTAATAATAAAAATAGCAATAATTGATGTTATTATTATAACAACTGCCATTTAACTTTTTACTATTTGTATTAAGCACTTAACATAGATTACTTGATTTAATCTTTTGACATCCTTGAGTATGGACTACTATTTCCCTGATTTTAAAAATGAGGAACTGGCACAGCAATGTTTAATAATTTGCCCAAGCTGGCAGAGCTCAGACAAGACAGAGCCAAGATTTGCTCTTAACAAATGGAAGTTTTTCTGCTCAACCTCCAGTCGCTTCCCTCCAAGTGACAACACTTTGTTTTCCTTTGAGGAGTCTCTCCCCTTCTCCCATTTTGTCCTGTGGGTCAGTTAGAGCTAACCGTCTGGTCCTGGGTTTGAGGACTGAGGAAATGACTGTTTATTCTATTTCAACCTCCTGGATGCAGTAGTTGGTTTAGGCATGAGCCTAAAGAGAGAGAATTTAGAGACTGAGTCCTGAAGCCTTGATTTAAACCTCTGGATCCAGCCATGCCTGAAGCTTTCCCCGATGTCTGGTCTTTTCAGTCACATGAGCCTCAAGTTGAGTTTCTAATACTTGCAAAAAGGAGTCTTAGCTAATACAAAGACACATAAAATAATTCAATAATTATTGTATCAGCTAGGTGATGAGGACTAAAATGAATGTGGGTGTTTAGGATTCACTTAAACATACTCCGGGCACATGTAGGTGAGGTGTTTTTTTACTTTTTTCCCTGTCCCATCCTAGGTCTGAAGCAAACCTCAGAGAAGATAAATTAACACTAAGAGAGAAAGTCATGGATTACCTTGATGCTTCCATTGACCAAGCCAGTCATCCTTCACAGGGGAGATGGGGAACGAGGTGTGGGTGTACCCAGTGTCATGAAAGATTATCACAAAAGACCAGCTCTCAGGAATGACAATCACAAGAGTAATTTAGGTTCTGGGATACATTTCATCACGGGTTTACGAAGCCCTTGACAGCAAAATTAAATCTGACATCACTCTTTGGGTTGACAAACACTGTTGCAGTCTCCGGATAAAGTGAGCTCAGACACTTGAGGGCTCTCTTTCCCTGAGGGGTGGAGTCACCTTCTTCCGTCCCAGTAATGGTACCTCAGTCACTTCCGAAAGTGACCGAGCCCCTAGAAGACCCTTGTCATGAGAGACTAATGCAGCCCTTGGAGAAAATGGAGTTATTTACAGGAGTTTAATCAAGCTGTGGGCTCAAATCCATCCTTGGGTTTAACTCCCTGGCGTTTCATCTTCCTCCTCCTCCCCAACCGGGTTCGGAAAGAACTTTACCCCCCTACCTTCCATCTTACGGGCAGTCTTGAGAATCAGCACGCTAAGTCAATGAGACCCCTAACATCCTCCTAAAGGAATGCAAAATCTGACATTAAGATCATCACAACAAGTCCCGTAGTGTTCTCTCTGAGGCCAATTCGCGCTTTCAGGCGGCCGAGGCATAAGAGCATTATCATTCAGGACAGACGCAAGCAGTACGTAAATAACCACAGTGTTCAGCACCCTGGCCCGTGGTCAGTTCACCTTCTTCCACAATTAAAAGTGACCATTACACTCAGTGTTTGTTCCGCTGAGCAAGGTGAGGTCATACTTCCCTCCCAGAGATGGAGACCAAAAAAATGTTTTATCTCCTTGATAAATGTGAAGCTGTAATAAAACAGAATTTAGGTCTTTGGTGAATAATTCATGTTTACCTAAAAGAAAAAATAATGACTTTCATTACATTTCATCTCTTACCGAGTTCTAGAAACTGATTTCCTGGTCTGGAGCTTCCAGAAATCCATTGCAGGTTTGCCTGATGATTCTCCCTTGAGGGCTCCTCCCATCACCTCCACCCTCCTCACTAAGTTCCTGTTGGCCCCCCAGGGTCATGGGAATGAGAGCATGAAAGGACAAGGGCAGGAAAGGTCTGATCTGACCGTGGTGCCACTGGTGCAGATGCCTAGAGCTGGCAATTCTTTCATGGGTCCTCCAGTTTCCCCTACAACTGAATCCTTCCACCCAGGTAGTACGTCTCATAGGCTAACTGCTTAGGGACCCCCTTAGCGGGGTACCTAACAGTATTCGTTCTACCGGTTTCTGCTCAAGTCTTATTCCCCGTAGGAAGTTCAGTGGGTGTGTCCTTTTAAAACAACCCCACCCTTCCTAGAGGTATTTAGAACCGCAAGCTTTTGGCTTTCAAGGTAGCACACTGATGGCTCAAACGTACTGATTCTCTGCGCTTGTGGGCTGCTTCCATCATCTACACGACTTTTTCCTCAAACTTGAGTTCAGTTTCCAGTCCCCAGGTCCTTCTCAGCACGCACGTAGCCCATACCCAGCCTTCAGCAGGTGGTCTGCTGGGAGCTTCTCTCACTGCACTTGAGGTGAGGGGAAGCATGCCCTACTCCTTCTCAAGAGGAAAGTGAGAGTCACACCACACCCGAACTCCCTCTAAAGAAATTCCAGTGCCTGGCCTTTTCATCTTCAATCTCCTGTCACCCAACTTTTTTTTCTTTAAATTCAACTATGTTTTTAAGCATTGAAAAATTGAAAGAAAAAAAAACCCTGAAACATGCAGATAGCAACATTCACCTTTTTCGCGTAAAGTTCTATGAGTTTTGACAAATGTGTATAATATATTGTAACTGTTAAATTCATTATCTCCTAAATTCCCTTCTCCCTTTGCAATCAGCTCCTTCCCTCAGCCCAGCCCCTGGCAACCGCTGATCTGTTGTCTGTCCCTAAATATCAGCCTTTTCCAGAGTGTCATATAAATGGACTCGTTCGACACGTAGATCTGGAGTTTGGCTTCTTTCGTTTAATACAGTGTTTTTGAGAATCATCCGTGTTGTCCTGAGGATTAGTAACTTGTTCCCTTTTTCCTGCTGAGTGGGCTCGTGCAGTACGGATACACCAGGATATATATCCGTTCACTAACTGGAGGGCTTTGGGTTGTTTCTAGGTGTTGGCCATTATGCAGAAAGCCACTAGCAGCTTTCACATACAGGTTTTTGTGTGAACATACGTTTTCATTTCACTTGGGTAAATGCCTAGGAATGGGACTGTGGGATTGTTGGGTCATATTATAAGAAACCGTCAAACCATCGGGCTCTTCCACTGGGAGCCTGCTTCTTTCTCTCCCACTCCCCCTGCTTGTGTTCCCTCTCTCGCTGGCTGTCTCTCTCTCTGTCAAATAAATAAATAAAATCTTTTTTAAAAAATATATATACCCATTTAAATAGGTGTGTGGTGGTGTCTCATAGTTCTAATTTGCGTTCTGAAGAACTAATGATGTTGACCATCTTTTCATATGCTTCTTTGCTGTCCATGTATCATCTTTGATGAAGTGTCAACTCAAATCTTTGCCTGTTTTTTCATTGAGTTGTTTTCTTAGTATGGAGTTTTGAGAGTTCTTTATATATTCTGGTTAGATATGTTTTGCTAATACCGTCTCCAATTCTGTGGCTTGTCTTTTTATTCTCTCTCTCTCTTTTTTTTAACATGTTGCAAATGACTTATCTTTAGAAAGATTGAAATCTCATCTGGTAAGGAGTAAGTAGAAGACCTGGAAAATCTTTCCCTCCACCGGCTCATTCCTTTAGATACAATGAGATGACCACTCAAATCTTCAAATTCGTACATCAGTTAAGAATTTGAGAATCAGTAACAATTTGATGTTTTATGGGTTTTTTCCCCATGTTTTTTGATTTTATGTTTTTCAGTTTCCTTGAGCTACACTTGGCATACATTATTGTCTGAGTTTAAGAGGCACAGCATCATGGGTTGACTTACCTACACTGTGAAATGATGACTGCTCCAGGTTTAGTTGGCATCCATCATCTCCTATAGGTACAATTTTTATTTATTTTTTTAAAAATTTTATTTATAATTAGGGAGGGAGAGAGAGAGAAAGAGAGAGAGAGTAAGTGGTGGGGGAGGGGCAGAGGGAGAGAGAGACTCTCAAGCAGACTCTGTGCTAAGCACAGAGCCCAACACAGGGCCCAACCTCATGACCCTGGGATCATGACCTGAGCCGAAATCAAGTCAGACGCTTAACTGTCTGAGCCACCTAGGTGCCCCTGTACAATTTTTAAAAAGGAAAAAAAGAAAAAAAATTTTTTTCCTAGTGATGAGAATTCTTGGGATTTACTCTCTTTCCAACCTTCCCATATATCATAGGAGTGCTCATTACAGTCATCACAGGACATTACACCCTAGTACTTCATTCTCTTAACCGTGTCTCCCAAAGAGCAGAAGTGTTCAATTCCGATGAAGTTGAAAACATCAACTTTTTCTTTTTTAAGGATCATGCTTTTAGTTTTGTAACTACAGAATCTCTGCCTAACCCAAGATCACAATGATTTCATCCTCCATTTTCCTCTAGAAGTTTTAGAGTATTGAATTTTACATTGAAAGCAAGTCTATTTCCCATTTGGGGTTAATTTTTATATATGGCACAGGGTTTACTTCTGCATATACATTTCTAATAGATTGGGCACCATTTATTTTTGAACCATATTTTCTCCATTGGCTTGCCTGTGCCTTTGCTGGATATCAATTGACCGTATATGTATGGGTCTATTTCTGGATTCTCTATTTGGTTTCATTGATCTGTGTATATTGTTTTGACAAACCACACTGCCTTGGTTACCCTAGTTTTATAGTAAACCTTGAAATCCAATACTGTGAATCCTCCAATTTTGTTCTTTTTAAAAATTCTTTTGACTGTTCTAGATTTATTGTCTTTTCAAATAAATTTTAGAATCAGTTTGTCAATTTCTTTTTTTTATTATTATTTTTAAGTAATCTCTACACCCCACATGGGGCTTGGACTCACAACAGCAAGATCAAGAGTCACATGGTCTACCAACCCAGCAAGCCAGGTACCCCCAACTTGTCAATTTCTTAAAAAAAAAAAAATCCTGGATTTTGGTTGGGATTATACTGAATCAATAGGTCAGTGTGGGAAGAATTGCCATCTCAACAATACTGAGTGTTCTAATCCATGAACCATCCATTTATTTGTCTTCTTTTTTATTTTATGAGTGTTTTGCAGTTTTCAGCATATAGATCTTGTACATATTTTATTGGATTTATATTAAATATGTTGTGTTTTTGGATGCTATTGGAAATAGTACTTAAAAATCCTTGTTTCCCACTGTTAATCCTAGAGTATAGGAATACAATTGATTTTGGGGTTTTGATCTTTATCTCACAGTCTTACTAAACTCACTTATTGCTCTCATAGCTTATTTTGCAGATTCTTTGAGATCGTCTATGTATATAATTATGTCATCTTTGAATAAAGACAGTTTTATTTCATCTTTTACAATCTATGACTTTTTTTTTTCCTTGCCTTATTGCACTAGCTAGGAACTCCAATAAAGGTTGGATAGGAGTGGTGAGAGCCTCAGTCTTGCCTTCTTCCCAATTTCAGGAGTTAGAGTTTCCTTGAAACCTTCTCACCAAACTTGTAGTGGGAGGGAGACTTTCCCTAGCTCTCTTCTAAGAGAAGAGTACAACTCTTACCCACTGACAACTCTAAACAAAGAAATCTAATTTCAATTTGTCAAGCTGGCCTTGACAGCTTCAGGCTCTGTATACTTTGAGGGAGGTAGCAGTAGGTAGAGGGTAGGGATCACAACACTGGTTCCAGAATGCCTCCTTATAAGTCCTGCATATGCGTCCTAACACCTCACTTTTGGAATGAGGGGCAATCCTTGCCATCTAGTTTTTTTTTTCTCAGCATTTTGGGGCATTAGCCAAAACCTAAATCATTCTTATCCTGATGGTATTACAACTTTTCTTTTACCAATGAGGGAAGTTAGGCTCAGAGAGTTTAAATAACTTGTTCAAGGTCATATAGGTAGGAAGTAGCAGGATTAAAACTCAGTTCTGTCAGGTCCAAAGACAATGTTCTTCCCACCAGGCCACATCAGTACAGACAGAAACATTCAGGCACATTATTGCTCCCCAAATGTACATATAAAACCAAGAGGGCTAAGGCGTTTCAACATTTAATTTAGCCATCGTAGAAGACCATACTTTGGCCAATGGAGGAAATAGTGTTGCATCTATCCTTCAAATGACCATGGAATGATAATCATTCTACATCCTGAAGCAGGTGCTGAGGTCAGAAGCTGAGAGTCTCTAATTATCAACACTGGTCCCCTGAGGCCTTCCTTGAATAATCTAGGCAGGAAATCAGGACTGACAATATGGACTCTGTTTTAGTCAAGAAATTTGACCATATGTCTCTAGGTCAAGGAATCCAAGCCAATTTGCCTCTGCAACCACTTCAGAAAACCCAGACCCTTCCTGAAGATCACTTCTTGCTGATGAGAGGAGGCAGGCCCCAGGCAAAAGTTTAGGATTGAAGCTGATACCACTAAAATCACAAACCGAAAGAAATACCACCATTGGCATTAATAATCCTTAGGCAGGCGAAGAAAGCTTTCCTGTAAGTGTTTCAAAAAATAGGTTTTTCTGAGAACTAAAATGTTGAAGTTAAAAGAAGGGGTCTCAGCAATTCCACTCCTTGGTACATACCCAAAAGAATTGAAAATAGGAGTTTAAAAAAATTAATTTTTATAACTTCATTAATGTTTATAACTTCATTATTCACAATAGTCAAAATGTGGAACTAATCTAAATGTCCATAACAGATGAATAAAGAAAATGTGGTATATCCATACAACGGAATATTGTTCAGCCATAAAAAGTAATGAAGTACTGATACATGCTACAATGTGGATAGAGCTTAGAGACGTTATACTAAGTGGAAAAAAAAAGACACAAAAGGTCACATATTATATGATTCCATTTGCATGAACTATCCAGATAGGCCTATCCACAGAGATAGGAAGTAAATGTGTGGTTGCCAAGAGACAGGAGGAGGGGGAATGGGGAGTGATTGCTTAATAATTATAGGGTTTACTTTTAAGGTAATAAAAATGTTCTGGAACTAGGTAGTGGTGATAGCTGTACAACTCTGTGAATGTACTAAATGCTACTGAATTGTACACTGTAAAATAGTTACGTGGTAAATTTTATGTTATAGATATTTGACATAATAAAAAAAGAGGGGTCTTTGCTAAAGAGTCAGGGTATGAGAGCCTAGCCAGATCACTTCCTGAAAAACTCCTCTTGCCTAATTAAGTCCTTTGTCATACCCTACGTGGATTATCACACCGGCCTCCTACCTGCCTTCCTTTCCCTGGTGTTACCGATCTCCACTCCATCGTCCACAAACTACAACATTGAAATGAGCATGACTTCCTTTTGTTCAAAATCCTTCAACGGTTCCTAATCTCCTCCTGCAGAAAAACCGCCTTTCTTCACACAGCCTCCGAAGGCTCTTCAGTGTGGGGCACCGAGCACCTGCTTCCCTGGGTCTCCTTCGCGGTGGGTGCGCCCTGAGCAGGCCTTGGCCACAACGGTCTCCCACCTTGTTGGGTCCCCAGCACGAGGCATGATCTTCGGTACACAGGAGGCATCCAGGGAGTATTTGTTGAGTGAATTGACCAGGCTTCAGCTTACCTGTCTAGCTCCAGCTCTTGCTCTCGCCTCAAATACCCTGTATTCTAGCCGACCCGCCCTGGGTGTGTGAACCCTTGGACACGCTGGTCTCTCCACGGGTATGTGTCCTGCCCTGTCCGTCTGGGCAAGCACGGACTCACCCTTGAAGACTCAGTCCAAGCGTGCACGTTCTTCCGGGGCCGTCCGTCCCTCGTTTCCCCATGTTCCCCCAGCACCTCACGCAGCACTTTGTGCCAGGACTTAGCACATGTCCTGGGATCATTTATTTACATCCCTGTCTCTCCTACTGGACCGTGGGGACCGAGGAGCTCATCTTACCCCCCAGCCCCCGCGTGTGATATTGGGTGGGGGGAAGTAACCAAATAATTTGTCTTGAAGGAGCAACCTGGGACATTTTTTGTGCACAGGAGGAAACTAGCTGAATTAAATTGGAGATTGAGAGCAGTTGTCACTGAATCTCTGAGTCATTCTATTTACTTGGCTGTGGTGAAAGGAAAGAGGCAGCGAAGGAGTCAGAAATTGAAGCAAGTGGGAAGGGTGGGAAATCGTAACGACATAATGGACATCTCACCTTTGCCGAGCTCCTCCGCCGAAGGACCCTGCCCTGTACGCAGTGAACTGATCAGAGAATGAATCTTACCGCATGTCTGAGAAAGCCCGGGGCACCCCGTCCCGTGCCAGGGGAGGCTCCCGCCCAGCCTGAGGGACTGCAGACCCCCCTGAAGATGAAAATTCCAGTTTCCTCCTCCTCACTGTCCCTTGGTCACTTCTTTTGCCCACTCATATCAGCAGGAATATTCCATTAGGACTCTTCCTCATAACGTGGTTCTTTTCAGTTTGATCCACATGTGCTGTGTGGTCTGTGCCCTGTTCAGCTCCTCGCGTTCCACGGCCCTTCGGGTTCAAGTGGCCCTGCCTTCCCCAGGGAGCAGGAGGGGGACCCCAAGAGAGTCAGCTGTGCAGCCGGACTCTGCGAGGGCACCTCTCTTTCCTTTTCTTTTTTCTTTCAGACCATGAGGCACTTTGCACCCTGGACTTCAAGGGTCAAGAAGGGAAGGGGAGGGAGAAATCCGGGAACAGGTAGAGCCCCCAAAACAGGAGGGAAAGGAACTGAGGCTGTTTCGTGCATCTAAGTGACCTCACTTAATTCTTTCCTATGAGACAGCATTATTCCCGTTGACAGGTGGAGAGGAAATGGAGATGAAGCCGCTTTCCCGACTCCCCCCCTCCCCCGGTTAGTGCCAGAGCCAAAGTCCAACCAGATGTGTCCACTCCGGCATCTGGGCTCTCTCCTTCCTCCCCGCCTGTTTGCCTCTGTGCCTCTGGCTGTGGGAGCGGGCTGCCCTGCGGGCTGAGGGGAAGGACAGCAGACACTGTGGGCGTCAAAGGGGCAGGTGAGCCATAGGTCTGAGCAAGGCTCATGTCCAAGTCCAAAGAGTCCAGTCTGGCCATGGGAGTTCCTGGTGCTCCTCACCTCAGGCTACCCACTATCCATCAGGCCTGGGTGTTTTGTTGTTTTTTGTGTGTGTTTTTTTTAAATTTTTGTTTAGAGAGAAAGAGAGTATGAATTGGGGGGTGAGGCAAAGGTGGGACAGAAAGAGAGGGAGAGAGAATCTTAGGCAGGGTCCACACTCGGCACAGAGCCCGATGTGGGGCTTGTTCTCACTACCCCGAAATCATGACCTGAGCTGAAATCAAGAGTCGGATGCTTAACAGACTGAGCCAGCCAGGCGCCCCAGGCTTGGGGAATCCAGGGTGTCACAAGAAGCCCCCAGAAGAGGGGCCTGGAAAGGCTAGCCCCCAGCCAGTAATTGCAGGTAGAGTAGGGCCAGGCTCCCGCTCCTGGAAATGGAGGCAGAATTCAAGTCATCAGAGGGTACACTCCAGTGGGGTCGGGAGCGCCCCCGTCAGGGAGCCCGGACACGTGGAAAAGAGACTGAGACAACATCTCCGGGGGCCGTTGCGCCCTCCATCCATCTAGCTTCAGTAAAGCCTCACGAAGCTCCTCGGCGTCTGAGGAGGACTGTGCTCATGTTCCCACTTAACATTTTGGTGTGTCTGCTTTGCTGGTGCCGGAAACACACACACGCACACTTCGCCCTCAGCAATGTGGGGCCGGTGGATTACAACGCAGGGCTCAGGGGCGCCGAGCCACCGATTGACTTTCTGTGTTCATTCATTCACACGGCAAACATTTCAGGAGCTACTGTGGGCAAGGTACTGGGTATAACCAGAGAACTAAAACCAGATCTCTGACAGAGGGGAGGCCACAGGTAGCCAGGAAGCAGATGTGTGAATCACTATAGCACAAGGGATCAGGGACCGTGAAGGTGTGTCTGAGGTGGCCTGGGAGTGACGCGTCCCTGGAAGATGGGGGTAAGAGAACATCACAGAGGAGAGTGTGTGTTCCTGGGCCATCAGGGATGACAGGAATTTGCCAGACGGAAAAGGATGGGAAGCAGAGCAAATGACAGAAGGAAAACAACAGAGGCGAGAAAGCGAGTGACACATTTGGAGAACGGGGAGCTCGGGGGTGTGGAATGGGGGGTGTGCTGGCAGGGGTGCAGGGCTTCGGTCAGCCCCCAGAACTAAATGTCGAACGTGCTTGATGGTACAGCAAGCGTTAAGACATAGAGCTAAGAACAGTGGCAAAGAAAGAAAATAATATTTTCTTTTTTCAAGTAGGCTACACACCCCATGACCCCGAGATCAAGAGTCGCATGCTCTAACCGACTGAGCCAGCCCGGCGCCCCCCAGAAAGCAGAGGTTATCAGAGTAAGGTGGAGCCCTGCGTTCTGAGAGGCCCCCTCTGTGAGGGCCTGGTGGACTTGAGGGGGCAGCCTGGGTTCCTGACATCACCCGTCGGATTCCCCCTTTCTCCTTTGCACTGCGCACCTGTGGGTTAAGGAGTAAAACCAAAGGAAAGTAAGCTAACAGGGGGCAGAGCGACTATTCTTCCCAAGCCTTTAACCGGGGCTAACCTCTCTTTGTGGCCTGGGTAGATGGCAATACCAGAGCTCTGCCCTTTGGGACATTTCTGAGGTGCAATCTACACGCCCCTGTGGGGTCAGGCTGACGCACCCCCGCATAGCCAGGTCTGCCCTCGAGCCTGGCTCAGCCTCCTCCCCTGTCCTGGCCTGCCTCGTCGCGTCCCTCTCCTACACTCCTACTCTCCTACACTCCTACTCTCCTACACGCCTACAAGTCTCCCCTGGGAGCACTTCTTTAAATAAATTACTTGCCATCCTCATCTTAAGATCTGCTTCCTGGAGACCTGACCTAAGACATTTAGCTTCAGGGGCATGGGAGAGAAGGCCGCAGCTGTGGCCGGCGCGGCCAGGGCCCCAGGATGACGTTCCTGAAGCACTGCCGGACTGAGCAAGTAAAAGCTCAAATGTCAGATCGACAGGATGCCCAGTTAATTTGAATTTCAGATAAACATTAAATAAATTTTTAAGATAAGTATGTCCCATGCAGTATTGGGGGTATACTTATACTAAGAAATTATTTATTGTTTATCTGAAATTCAAATTTATCCAGGCATTCCATCTTTTATATGGTCATCTTAGAAAGGGCCCTATGTACTTTTGCCTTCATGGGCCTCTTCATTTATGAAATTTAAAAAAAAAATTATATTTATGACTGCATGGATACAAAGATGAATAAAAGTCAGGCTGGATTATTAGATATTCGTTACTATTATTATACTCATTTTTTTCCTACTTTAAAATAAACTAAAACACATCCTCAGGCCCCTAAAAAGTATCATGGGCTCCAGGCACTATACATACGAAGCCCAATGGCAAAGTCATCCTGTTACCAGCTTAGGAAGAGTCTTGAGTGCCATGATTAGACATAACTGGACTTTTCTTCATCAGCCATTGTTCAACTAAGACCTCTGTGATTAGACTTTGTTCCAGAAAGCTAGCCCTAGTTGAGAGTGTGGAGAAGAGGCCAAAGAAGGGAATTTATGGGTGGGGGAGAAGCTGATCACCGTGACTGAGGTGTGACGTTAGTAGGGCCTCAAAAAGAACAGCTGGCAAGCTCATTGATTGAAGGGTTTACATGCTGGAACGCCCACCAGGTCTCCATCACGCAAAGGTGTGGCCTGGGCACAGGTCGGGTGCTGCAGTGGGCTTATCTGAAGGGGTCAGAACCACTCTTGGGTCATTCCCCACCCCCACCCCCCGTGACAGCAGGCAGGGCACCATCACTCAAAAAACTCTGGTTTGGGCTCCCATCAGGCAAAGCACTGAGAAATGTTCCAAGCCAGAGCATGACCTGTTTTTGTCAATAAAGATTTATTGAACACCGTCATGCCTATTCAGTTCCATGTTGTTAATGCTGCCTTTGTGCAGCCTTGAGTAGCTGTGACAGAGACCAAATGTCCCACAGAGCCTGAAGTATTTGCTGTCTGGCCCTTTACAGAAAAAGTTTGCCAACACTGCACTGGGCTGCGGGGGAGAATCACAGGGGATTTGGTGAAAAACTGGTATTTCCTAATATGTGAAAACTGAAAAGAAAGCCCCGCCCGTCAGTCTTTGGCGACTGCACAAAATGTGGGCTGTGTGTCCCCTTCCCCGCGCCCGCCAATTGAAACAAAACTCTACACATTATCTCCAAGCAGACGGAAATGACTTATCTCTTTGGTTATTGGGGAAATACAGCAGAGAAACTTGTCCAGATGGTGTTTATAAATCCAAACGAGAAGCCCACCCCTCCAAAGAGCAGGGGGAGCCACGCAGGGTTAGGGAGAGAAGGAGGAGAGAGATTTGGGGAGAAGGGGGGAGATGCTAGTCCAAAATTCCTGCTGCCCTTTTGCAATTATTTTAATAATCTGTGGTGCTCAATGGGTACCTTACCTGACCTAATTAAAAAAATCGGATTGCTATTTTAACTGAGAAAAATAGTACTTTCAACTGTTTTAGAAAGAAGAAAAGAATAAACATTATCAAGACCATCTCTTAGAAGATTAGGACAAAAAAATCCAGGAGGAGAGGCTTCAAAGCTGTTTTTGTTTTCCCTGGCTTTGAAATACATAGACAGTCCTGATAATTTTATCTTCCTCAAAATATAGCAAATAAAGTCTATTTACTACTCCCGGGCAATTCCATACATAAATTAAAACACACACACACACAGCACTCTAAACGAACCCTCCTGTGAGTCTCAAATCCATCATTTCTCTTCCTGTGGCGAGGGCTTTATGCCACAGATCAATGCAATTCAAAAGTTTTGGAGGTGATTTTGTTTTTCATACCTTTGCTATTTGATGAGTTTTCAGATGGCCGTCTAAAGCACAGCTTACATGCTGTCCCTCGCGGATCTCAGGGAGGCTTCAGGTGAGCTGACATGGTGAGAGATGGTTAGCAGAGAGAGAAATATATTTTATCTAGTTTCTTAAGTCAGCTTTTAAAGTTAGTTCAAACACACTACTTAGTGATTCATGAAAAATCTTTTTTTTTTTAACCCAGAGAATAATATTTCCGCTTTTCATCCAACCATTTAGGAGGAGACTTGCTTAGGAAGCACCATCCTTCCCATTAGAAAAGGCTTCTAGGCACAAATATGCCACAAAAAGCACGTGGAAAGATAGGCTGATTCCCCTTGAAGTGTATGTTGAATGTCTTGGTTTTAAAAATGGGATAAGAGGGGCGCCTGGGTGGCTCAGTCATTGGGCATCTGCCTTCGGCTCAGGGTGTGATCCCGGCGTTCTGAGATCAAGCCCCACATCAGGCTCCTCCGCTGGGAGCCTGCTTCTTCCTCTCCCACTCCCCCTGCCTGTGTTCCCTCTTTCGCTGGCTGTCTCTCTCTCTGTGTCAAACAAATAAATAAAATCTTTTAAAAAAAATAAAAATAAAAAATAAAAAAGGGATAAGATATTCCATGATCCCTAATTAGAATTTTTTCGGGCAGCCAGATAGAAAGTAAGTTATTCTGTGGCCATAAAAGTAATCTACTCGTGGCAGGATGTGCATTTTAAAATAGTTTTGTATATAATACATTCTTTTTTTCTTTCAACAAATCATCTATCAAGCACCGTGTATGGGCCAGACCCCATTGCCAAACTTAACAATACAGAGATTAAGGATGTGGTCCTTGCCATTAAGTTGCTCACAGTCCAGCAGGGAAGATGGACACAGAAAAAAATAATTGCGGTACAATGCAGCCAGCGCGTCCATAGACCTTCACCCTGAAGCTGCCTGTTTTACCGATGGCGTGCATCAGCATGACATTGATTGGTTGTCTGGTTGACTGATGGATACCCAAGTCTCATTCCTAGAAAGGACATTATCAATATGGCTAATCAAATGGTATAGCAAAAGAGCAAATGGACAGATTAAGTAGAATTTAGCTAAATCTCCTACTTTCTGCCAAAGAGGATAAATTTCTATCTCAACCCTTCCATGAAGAGCAGATACGGCGTGCTGATAGAACTGAGAAAGCTTCCTTTTCCAGGCACAGGTGTTAGATAGCTTGTCCTTACCCCCCCCACACACACACCACCACTCCCTTTAAAATATATCTATCTATCTATCTATCTATCTATCTATCTATCTATCTATCTCAGGGAGCCAATACATGGGGGGAAACATTATTGTTACCTAACACTTGGGAGTGAGGTTCGGGGAAGGAATAGGGGAGAGGCTGACAGGGCTACCGGCCCCCAGAGTCTGCAAGTGAAATATTCGCTCACACGTTCAGACATGACGTTCAGACATGACCACGACCCCTAAGCGCATCAGTTCGGATGCTTTTGGCTATAAGTAACTGGATATTCAATTAATGTGGCTTAAACCAGAGGGTTTATTTTCACTACCTAAAAATAAATCTAGAGGCACCGGTTCCAAGCGAGGGACGAGGGTGGTATTCAAAACACTTAACAGCCAATATCGCACAGGCGCGGACAAATCAGAACCAGGTCCCGACCAGACAGCGCAGAGACGCCCAAGAGATGCTGCCTCGGTGCGTCTGCGGAATCCTGTCCCTGGGTCCAGGCTGCTTCACAGCCCGATGATGTCAGCGCGTAGGTCAGTTGGAAAGATTCTCTTGGCCTCCCCTTTGCACTGAGTGGCTGAGTGCCACGCCTTAAAGCATCACTTCGTCACCTTACAACGAAGCCTGACAAGCAGGAAGGAAGGAGTGACAGTTTCTCTCAGTGCAGCTCTCATTTTATGACGGGAAGTCTCTCCCAGAAGCCCTCAGCTGACTTCCTCTTAAGTACTATTGGCCCGAAACTGGGTCACATGTCCATCCTTAAACCAATCACTAGCACAGGAACAAGACGTGCAATGGTTGGCTTGGACCAATCATCATTCCGTCTCTGGGGTTGGGGCGCATGTACCACCTTGGCGAAACACGCAGCTTTTGCTGCCTGTACTAGAACCAAAGTCGTGTTCCGATGGCACGAAAGAACGCGCTCAGTGAGGAACAGCTTTTAGGCAGGCGACCAGCAATCTTTGCCATATCGCCCTTTGGGGAGAAGCAGCTCTCCATTTTTCCAATAGGATCACCATGGGGTGGAGGTGGGGTGGTCAGGGAATCTGGCGACCCCACAGTGCTGCTCCTTTTCTCTCAGAGATGGAGGCATCATCAGCCTGTGCGGGTGGCCCTAGAGGTCTTCAAGGTCATAATTCAAGACCAACTCAAACATACAAGGTAAGTGATGGAGCACTCTGGTCTCACTAAGTGTGGACAGGGCACCGTGGTTCACTACTGTCCTTGGTGGGTCACATCTGTGGCCTAGATTTACGAAGCTTGATTTATAGCCCTTCAGCCGCAAGCCTTAGGTTACTTCTCTACCTCTTCCATGTGGAGAGTGTCTTAGGAAGTCAGCAAGAGCCCATCAAACTACAGAGCAGACATACTGTGATGGGGTGTTTCCCAAAAACAATGCTTAGTGAGTTCAAACCCTGTTTCAAAAAGAAATATTCATGCAAAAACAATGCCCTGATTTTTGGTCTCCCCTTCTGTAAAATGCAGGAAGCACTCAGGAAGGTACTGAGAGAAGAAACCATGGGTGATATTTTTAATGTGGGACATCCTTTGGCCCTGCAATTGCTTGCTTAGGGAGACAGCCCCATGGAGGTCCAGGCTGTGGTCTGATTCCTCTGTGGGTCTACTCACTTCACACAGAGATGGCTTGGGTTCCAGGTCACACAGCACACCCATGGCCTGGGTCAGCCGTCTCACAAACACAGCCAGTCCCTCCATGTAGGCTGACTACAAGTATGTCCCTAATTCTCCATCTGCCTGCACCCATGCCATTGATAACGGACTTCACAGCTCCTCCAATCAAGACATGGGGTTGATTTTCCCAATCCTTGAATCCAGGCTGACCACATGACTTGCTTTGGCTGATGGAACATAGTAATTGACACTGAGCCAGTTCTTCAAAGCCTCTCATACTTCTTTTCATTCTCTGGGAACCCTGCCACCACCCAGAAAACAAGCCTGGGCTGGCCTGCTGGATTGTGAGAGACTCATGACTCAGTCACCCCCACTGTTGCAGCCAACAACTACCCAATCCCTGAACACAGGAGTGACTCCGTCCTAGACCAGCCAGTCTCTGGCCATTGCACCAGCTGAGAAGAAGGAAAAGAGCATGAGTAAGCCAAGCCATGATCAGCTTCTTCTAGGCCACACCGGAGAACCGTAGTTTTTCTGTAGACTTGCAAGGAATAGCCAGTGCTATTGTTTTGGGGTGGTTCCACCACAGTTGTTCACTCATACCCCAACCACTACAGAGGCGACTTGAGTCTCTTCCCCGCCCATCCACTCTTTGGGAGAAAGTGCTTGAAATACCAGAGGGGGTTTACCATCTCCTCCATTATAGGACAGCATGTGGTGAGGAGTCTTGCTAAAAGTCTTGCTGGTGACATTAGGGTTGCTTGTGCCTTTATGAAACCCACAAGCTCTAAATACACCCATGCCATCAGCCTGCAGTAACTTCTCAGGCCAGCGAACACCATCCTGTTAAATCTGTTCGTGGCTACGTGATAGGGTCGAAGGCTGAACGTGAGGAGGTTAATGCCTGAGTTCAGTGACACCAGTTTCACCCTTCTAGGGTTCTGTGATCCATCTTGGAGCCGTGATTCTAGATGCCTCTTAGCATCTGCCTTTTCAAGCCATCTCAGAAATCATGATCCAAGTCCAAGCGACCATATGATGGCCCCACCCAGCCCGGGGCACCCACCTGTCTCACGGGTGAGCTAGTAACAGTCCCTTCTCCGTGCAGACAGCAACCCCAACACTGCGGCAGGTTTATCATAGCCTCAGATGCTTCAGCACCATTCTCGGCACACCCTTGCTTTACCCTTTCCAGCCCAGCGCGTCTTCCTCCCTGTTCCCTGTAGTGGGCCTGTGCCCGGGCTGGGGGTGGGGTGGGCTCTAACTTGTATAGCTCAGAAGGGGCGCAAAGGTCAGAAAGAGCCTTGATCAGAAAACTGCACAGTCCCTGAAGAGAAGCAGGAGGCAATAAATCAGCTTTGGAGAAGCAAAGCTTTCGAGTGTGCTTTGGTCCAAGCCAACTTTTTTCATCATTAAATACACCCCAAATTATAGCCCAGAGATCCACTTACGTAAAAACTCAGGTAGGGAAAATGTCAAGATAAAAACAAACGGTCTCGTCTATGGAAATGTTGATGCTTTTCCCCTGCTTCCGTCCCTCCCCCATCAAACTGAAACTTGCAGTGTTCATGCTCATGTTCAAAATCGAATTCAAGGAGCTCCTTTCTTCTCTCTTCTGCATTGGGTTCCCCACCACCAGTTTCCCCCGCTGAAGTCCTGTGTAGAAAGTCTGTGAGGGCACCCTGAATGGTTAGGTTTATGCCACTGTGAGGTTTTTGAATGATTTTTTTCCCCTTCTGAAAGGCGCCCTTGACAAAGTTTTGCTCTCTCCCAGGGAGATGGCTGGGGACTGCCGGAGTTTCCTGAAGGAGGCAGCCATTCTGCCAAACTCAGAAGTGGGAAGCGGGAGAGTCAGTGAGCCCCAGTCTCCCGGATAATGGGGACCCTGTTCTGCTAACTACACACCCCTGCGATCTGAGTCTAGCCAGAAGCCTAGAATTACTGCACAAAGGTGAGCCTGAGGTTAACCTCCCCCTACTCAGAAAACTGATTATTCAGGCCTCTAATCCAGAGAGTAGGGGGTGCTTGAACTAAACGCTCATGTGTATGCCCAGTTTGGCAATGGGAGTTGGGTACTGACAGTTAAAGTTTTTTGTCTTTTTTTTTTTTTTTAAGTATGGAAAGTTTGGGGGCCGGAGGATCCTTATCTTGTGGTAAGTTGGTCAGACTCCAAGGGTAACCGTCAGGAACTTAGAACCATGTGTCACTCCAGCAAAAAATGACACTGGGTGAGAAAACCCCGTGCGGGAGCCGCGGTTGCCCGCGGACTTTTCTTGTGATGCCAGGAGGCTGCTCCTGTCGCATTAAAAGGAGCAAGGGCTTGAGTCCTGGGTTTGAAATCTGGCTCTGCTCCCCCGACGGGCTGTGCGGTTCTGGGAAGGTGACCTAATCTCTCTAGGTCCCCATCCTCACTTTCTCGGAAAATGGGGTCAATTATGAGCCCAGCGTGGTGACCGTATATTTAGAGGGCATGATGCCTTGTTGAGTGAGATCAATTTTAGGAACAAACACCAGTAACTAGGATTAGGTCTGAGGATTGTGTTTGTCTGAATAAACTGGGTTATGTGTGTTAACAAGTGACTCCAAAATCTCAGGGGCTTACAAGATGTAGTTCTCGCTTAAACAGCTGGTCCATTATGGGGGCTAAGGCTCGGTCCGTTTGCACTTCACCTTGGGACCTGGACTGTGAGAGTGTCCCCTTGTGGGCTCGTGGCAGAGGAAAAGGGAAGATGGTGGAATGACACAGTGGCTCTCAAAGTTTCTCTTAGGAGTGGCACAGGTCACTTCTGCCAAGCCTTCATCGGCCAAAGCTAGTCACATGGCCGAGCCCGTCCTCAATAAAACGGGACTATTTCATCCTCCCCCCCATAGACAGGTAGAGTTTGAACAGTTAGGCCATCATTGCTGCATGTAACAGAAAATCCCAAATACTGGAGGCAGCTCGGAGGCTGTCCTGTCCTGTAAAACAAACCCCAAAGTAGACGGTCTCGGGTGCACACGGGGCTCCACTGGGGACCCGTCCTGTCTGTCCATGCGTTCTGTTGTCCTTAGTCGGCCTGTTATTTTCAAACAGCAGTAGAGCGATGTGTGCTTTTTTAGCAATGGGAGGACAGGGAGGGTCCCTCTACGTAACCACTGCGCTTTCCTAAATGGGGGTGTGCTTGGCACTCCCAACGCACCACCCGCCACTGCCTGGGGGACCCTGCACCCGGCCACCATGAGACAAGTGCCCTTTAGGGCAGCGCAGGACTCCTTAGCTGAGCCAGTGGGAAGCAGAGTCAACAGGAGCCTGACCCAACCTGTCCAAGTCAGGGAATAGAAAACAAGGAAACACCAACATGAACATACGATGCACATAAAATGGAAGCACTGAAAGCACCCATGGACTTGGGCACCAAGCGGGTCCACGGTGAGAGGCTGGAGCAGGAGTTGTCGCGCTTAGAAGGGACCTGTACTACAAGCCCCATGGCACCTTTGTGGTCACAGGTAGAGAGATCAGGGAGCCACTCCACCTTTGTACCTGCCGAGGCCTCTAGCGGATTCATCTCTTATTTTGTCAGCCTCTTTCGAGTATTTTTCGCAGATGGGGCTGGAGCGAGGCACGCTGGGTTTAGTACATCTGCCATGTTTAGTCTTGTGCTTCTCCTCTGTCGTCTTAAGGTGCATATCAATGTTTGGCTAACACTGACACCTGATCTCCCCAGGAGGACCCGAGGACCCAGACAAGCCATCCAGCTCTCGCCCAGCCTCTTGCCATCTCATGTAGACCGCAGCCCAGGAATCCTCTCCCCGCTGAGGGCCAGGCTCTCTCAGGGGGCCCTCCTCACCCTAGCCTCTCTGAGGCTGATCGCCCGCCACTCACCCCGTCCTCTTGCACGTCTCCCAAAGCCCAGAGCTTCACCGCCTCCTCGGGCCATCCCAGTTTAGGGATGCAGGTGGACAGGGGCTGGGCGTGGCAGGGGACACAGCCTGGTGTGGTTGCCATGTCCGCAAGAGGCAGTTTTGAACAGGCAAGTGTTTTGTCCCTTCAAGGTGCACATAGATGCAGGGCCCAAATGTCCTGTGGCTTCTATGAAGAGATGAATCGGTAACTGTTCTCACTTCTTGAGGCAGTTCACTAAGAAAGCAAGTTGCCACCCCGAGGCTGGGCCGGCCAGCTCCCTAGACACCAGCCCCAAACCTGGGCCTCCGAGTTCAGGCTCTGGGTGTTTCTTCCCGCTTCTTTGGAAAGTATGATCAGTAAAGGTGATTTCATGGCCCACCAGGACAGTGCCAGCTCCGTCTGCAGAGCAGGCCCGCCCTGGGTGGGCCCTCTTGCGGCCCTCAGCCTCTAGTGGCAGCATGTGAGGGGGTTTAATGGGGGAGCAAGGCAGAAACTGGAAAGGCCTTTTTAAATGGCCTGACACCGCAGGCCTGGTTGACATGGCTCAGCACAGGCCTGACGGGGCACACACGTGCTCAACGAGCAAGAGGAACCTTCTTGTTTCAGTCCCCACACATAGGGCTGAGTTTTATTTCTGGAAGGATTATGCAGGCAGCGCTGTCCCGCAGTATTGGCTTTCAGTGCCGTGCTCAATGAAGTGGAATAGCTGCATGGACCCCACGGACACGGTACCGCTCCAAGTCCATGTAGACTGCGGGCCCTTCTTTACATGCCGGCTCCGCAAGTCATGGCGAAATGGGCCTTAGACGCCCAGCACTAACCCAGTTACACACCATCGTTATGGAACCGTGGTTCAAATATCAACCTACCCCCCTTCCTGCCATATGATATCATTAGAGCACATTTTTGCTAGAACCAATCCTCGGATATTATGCCTTAATCCTAACCCAAAGTCTCTGCTTGCCTAGAAATGTCACAAGGCAGGAGGGCTCCACATGCTTCCTGGTAATCTTCTTTCAGATAAACAGTTGATTGTTCCTGGGTCCCCTGCTTCTCTGCCTCCTATCAGAAAGAAGCCCAGGATTCCCTCGCTCTGACTCTGTTCCAGAAAAGGAGGCTGGAACTCCTTGGCGAGGGAAAGCTGAGCTCTGCAGAAGGGTACGTACACCAGTGCACAGACACCAGCTGCAGGGTGGGCGCGGTGGAGGGGGAGTGTGCTGTGTGGGAGGTCAAGGGCTCCCCACAAACGCAGTGCTTTAGAACAACACACTGTCAGCTCATGGGGCCCATGGGCCAGGAGTCCAGGCATGGACATCTCAGCTAGGTTCTCTGCTCAAGGTCTCCCGAGGCTGTAATCAAGGTGTTGCTGCCATGCTGTGTTCTCATCCGGAGGCTCAAGTAGGAAACCATTCGCTCCCCAACTCATACGGGTTATCAGCAGAATTCACCCCCTCGAGGCTGTATGAGTGAGGGCCCCTCACTTCTTACTGGCTGTCAGCGAGAGGTGGCCTGCCATCCCTTGCCATGTAGCCCTCTCGGGAGGCAGTTCGCGACAGGTGCTCGCTTCCGCAAGGCCATCAGGGGACTCCCTCGTGCTGCAGTGCGCTAGGACAGAGTCTTGTATAATAAGGTGGTGTAATCCTGGGAGTGACATCCATCACCTTGGCATTTTCTGTGTATTCCGGGCAAGTCACAGGTTCTGCCCACATTCAAGGGGCAGGACTATGCAAGGACGCGACCCATTGGAGGTCCCCATAGGGTGTGCCCACCACCACCCACGAACTGCTGCCCCCTCCGCCACTTACGAGTTAGGTGACCTTGAGCAAGTTGCTCGGCCTTATTTACAAATAATCTTTCTTATTTGTAAGATGGGGGTAAACCCCCTAGGATTCTTGGGAAGATCAAATAAAATATTCCATCTCAAGTGTTTTGCAGAATGCCTGGCACATAGTAAATGCTCAAATGTTAGCTGTGATGGTGGTGGTGGTGATTAATATTAATATTCCTGGCACTGCGAGACTCTCAGGTCTGTCTTGGATACTAAGGAGCAGGGATGTAACTCAGGTTACAGCTACCCAGGCTACACAGCCCTTTGTGAAGGCCAGATCTGTATCATTGGCTGCTCCAGAAATCTCGAGATCAGCTCCCATCTCAGCTGGAACTGGGGCATCTTGGGACACCAGGCAGCACTGCCAGCCTGCCCGCCACTGCTCTCTGTCAGGTGACAAGTGCACATCAGGGGGTGCAAGTGTGCTCCAGCAGGAAGGTCTGCTCATCTCCCGGGAGCCCCTGGGGCAGCTGAGCTTAAGAGTTGGGCCTCACCAGACCCCATGGGACAAGACGAGTTGAGCATCTGTTCCAACTTGGCCATGATTGATACCTCACTTATATTAGGATACAGGAAGCTCTTCATATCCTAATCACCCCTGCACCTATAATTCTATTATTTGTTCACGCAGAATAACTAGAGCCATTGTTTATTATTGACCAGAATCCCATAAATCCCATGAGAAGAATTATGAAATAACAAGTAGAAGACACACTCAACCCCACCATCACTGCCACGACAACCTAAATACATGTACCATCAAGCACACAAGCCAGAGATAACCGTAGCCAGAATAGCTCACACCAATAAGAATAACAGTAGCCTACAGTGACTTTTTCAAGTTTAGTCTTAATACACAGATCTGGACTCACAGAAGGATGTACTCTCAGGGCACCTGGGTGGCTCAGTCGGTTAAGCATCCCACTCTTGGTTTCGGCTCAATTCATGATCTCAAGGGTTGTGAGATCAAGTCCTGCTTCGGGCTCTGTGCTCAGTGGGGAGTCTGCTTAAAGATTCTCTCCCTCTGCCCCTCCCCCCTCCTTCTCCCCCCCCCACCAAGAAATAAATAAATCTTTAAGAAAAATAATAAGAGGATGTACTCTCCTGGCTTGGCCTCATGGGTGCTCATTTGTTCTGGTAATGCATTTATGTGGTGCCTCATTTGTTCTGAAGAATGCCTGGAGCCTACCTCAGTGTTAGCTCCTCAATGCTACGGTGTTCTCATGCCAGGAACATGTACTGGACACTCAGTACATCTTAATTTTTTTCTTTTGGAAATTTTGGAAACTTCAAGTTATTTATTTCACAGGGAGGTAAAAATATTTTTCTAATTATTTTTATTTTTTGAAAGAACAGCTGCACCACCACTGGAACTTGAGGGGGTGGCTGTTTTGAGACTCAGGCTCAGGGGAAGAAAACCGTCTTGCTTTATTTCAAAGAAGGATATGACCCTTCAATAATATCCAGGAGAATCGGATGGGTGATAATCATCAGTTCTTTGGAATCTATAGGCAACTCAATTGTGCGTAGAGGCAAGGGTCTATGACCTACTTAGCTTTCCATTTGGGGAAATTACCTCAAGAGGGTTTCTTTAGATCTTGAAAGCTCTACATTTATGAGGCGTATGTAGGTGTACCAAATAATCCAGGACACACGGTGGAGGGCTGAAGCTTGGGTCTCTGACTGGAGAACCACATCCCACCCTCCTTCATTCTTTCATTCAACAAATGCTGTGGGCAGCTTCCCATGTTTCCAGTCATATGTAGCCTTTGAGGATAGAGCCGTGAAGCCATGATGGAAATAAATATGGCTCCCATTCTACAAGTTTGCTATCAGAGGAGATGCCCAGTGTGGTGTAACAAGAGGTAAATCCGGGATCACACAGAGCATTAGACGAGCACCGGAATGGGAGCGACACCCAACTCAGCTTGGAAGAGGGATAAAGGAAGGCTTTCCCCAGCAAGTAAGTTCAAGGAGGATAGTAAGGGTGTAGGGTGGAGTCCGAGGCAATATTCCTGGCAGAGGGAACAAAGAATGAAAAGTCTCTTAAGCATAAGAAAGTAAGGTGTGCTAGGAGCTAGAGGAAGTTCTGAGAAGCTGGAGAACAGAGATGGGGATGGAGGGGGAGGTTTCTGGAGAGGCACACAGGGGCCACCTCATGGCCCTTCCTTGGAAAGCTCCTTCAAACTGCTGCCTCAGGAAAAAAATAAACAAAACCAAAACTGCTGCCTCAGAAAAGCCATAAGAAAAGATAAGGCCATCTGGCAATTGTAGAGCCTGGATAGAGAAGTATGGTCAAAGTTAAATTTTAAAGCAGGAAGTTCCCTTATTTTTTACATCAGTAAGCTTTAAAAAAAAATCTTTACGTTTTAATACATGCTCGTTTTGACAAATTCAAACAAAACTACATTAATTACAAAGAGGAAGTGCCCCATCCCCTTCCAGTCCTATTCTCCAGCAGAAATTCCTGTTACTGTTTGATTGTCTGTCCTTGCCCACTTTTTATCTATGCATATGCCAACGTATATCTGTATATTGTTGTTATTATTATTATACAAACAATAAATACTATCAAGTAGTTACCGTGTTCCTGAGCACTGTTCTAAGCCCTTGCATGGACCCTCACTTCATCCTGACTGCAACACAAACTGGTTATTTATCTCCAGCTCAAAGGGAAGGAAACCAAGACACAGAGAGATTAGGTAACTTGTCCATAGTTGTACATGTGATATCAGAACCAGGATACAAACCAGGCAATGTTATTCTGAAATTTGTGCATCTAACCACTATGTTCTTGTGTGTGTGTGTGTGTGTGTGTGTGTGTATACATACACGTGTGTGTGCACATACAACCCACAATGTTTGTTATTTTACCAAACTGGAATCATAACATACATATTAACTATTTTCACTTAAAATACATCATAATTTTAAAATGCGCCAAAGATCTCAATAGACATTTCCCTGAAGATACACAAACGGCCAGTAAGCACATGAAACCATGCTCAAAGTCATCGGTCATTGGAAAAACACAAGTCAAAACCACAATGAGATACCCCTTCATACCCACTGGGATGGCCATATTTTTTTTAATGGAAAATAACAAGCGTTGGCAAGGAAGTAGAGAAATTAGAACGCTTGTACACCACTGATAGGAACGTAAAATGGCTCAGCCACTGTGGAAAATAATTTGGCAGTTCCTCAAAAAGCTAAATATAGAATTACCACATGACCTCGCAATTCCACTCCTTGTTATATGCCCAGCAGAAGTGCAGAAAGGTGCTCAAATGCGTGCCTACGTACGTCCATAGCAGCACTCGTCACAGCAGCCAAAAGGAAGAAACAATACAAATGACCAACTGACGAAGGGAGAAACAAGTTGTGGCGTATCCATAAATAGATTATCGTTCAGTCGTAAGAAGGAATGAGGTAGTGGTGCTTGCCACAGCGCGGATGACCCTTGAAAACACGCCAGGTGCAAAAGCCAGATGCAAAAGGCCCCATGCTGTATCGCTCCAGGTACAGGAATTAGCCCGAATGAATAAAGCCATAGAAATAGGAGATTGGGGGTTGCCAGGAGCTTTTTAATGGGCACAGGATTTCATTTTTGTGTAATGAAAATGTTTCGGAACTAGACAGAGGTGGTGGTCATACAACATGGTGAACATACCAGATGCCACTGAATTGTCCACTTTAAAATGATTATTCTGTGAATTTTGCCTCCATAAAAACAAATGAATAAAAATATATCATGGGTTTTCTAGGCCTGGCCATGACTTAGTAGCTGACATCAGCCTTAACTTCTCATTATCGATGACTATAAAAGTGAACAAAAGATATGAAGCAACTGATTCCAGGCATTGAGCAAGCGCTGAGCTGCTACCTTGATAGAAGAAGAAGATCCCATAGTCATAGTCACCCCAGCTTTCTTCCGAGGAAGGTGATTTCCAAGTTTCCGGGACATAAGTGGGGCCCAAGCCTAGAGCAGTGGTTGCCCTGGGGAAACGCAGGGGTCTGGGGGAGGAAACAGGTGAGAGTGCAGGTCTGCTGAGGTGGCTGGAGCCTACAGGGAACTGCCCCCAAGAGGCCCCAACAATCTGTGAAGGGCTGTCTGGACCCAAGGCCATAGTTCACACGGTTTAGCAGAGAACAGCTGCTGGGGAGCTGAGAGATGAACAGAGATGGCAGACATTGCAGAATACTGAAGAGAACTTGGAGTTCTGATGCAGCCAGAGTGGAGAAATACAGGGCACTCAGTGGAGAAAGTTCTTAGGAATAAGGACCATGCCCTACCCTAGGAGTAAGCACTATGCCCCAGGAATGAGAGCAACACTGAAATCGACCCACCTTAACAAAAACGGATAAACCAAGCCTCCACACGGGCAGAGTGACCCATCAAAAATTCAACTGCCTGCCGAAATAAGATTCACCACTCGGTAGAAAAGGATTTTCAAAAATGCAGAGTCTCTATGCTACATCAATCATACTACCAAGAGTGTAATGAAAAATTACTACCCATTTTTCTATTCCTATAAATATGCTTGACCTTTGTTCTGTGCTGTGATTAAGTTACTTAGACACAGTTTGATTCAGGTTTTGTTTTTAAACTTTGTCAGGTGGGAGCTGAGTAGCATTTAGTTTAGAGCTAATTCTGCCCCATTGTGGAGGAAAGATTTTTCTGAGGACACCAACTGACTGGAATGCTTTGTCTGAATTATGTATGAAGCTTTCCACTCTGGTGGGAACAGGTCCTATTCCCAGCCCTGTGCAAACTTCAAGGATTATCCTCTCTAATGCGTTTGGGTAGTTCTTTCTTCAGCCTTAGTTTCCTCAGATGCATGCACTGTCCAGTATTTAGCTGAAGACTTGTGCGTGCCTGTCCATGCACACCCACACAAGCTCTGTCTTCTCCAGTACCTTGCCCTGCAAACTCCATCCACCTCTACCTTCCCAGACCCCCAGCTCCACCCCCACAACTCAGGGAAATGGCTGGATCCACTTGGGTTCTTTCTTAGGCAACCTGGTCTTAAATCTTTCCCCAGGCAAAAAGTTCAGGAAATTGTAGGAGGTTCACCTTGTTTGTTTCCTTACTCTCAACTGTCAATACCCATTATTGCCTGATGTTTTATCTAATGACAACCATTGTTTCACATATTTGTTTGTTTGTTTGGCTCAGGCAGAAGGGCAAATCTGGTCCTTGTTACTCCATCTTGACTTTGATTTACAGCTGTAAGTTTAGTAACTCAAAGGAGTTAGGAAAAATCCTGGAAAAACAAAACTTTCTAAAACTGACCCAAGAAGGTGTAAAATATCTGAATCATCCTATATCTGCTAAAGGAATTGAATTCATAATTTAAAATCTCACAAAGAAAACTCCAGGCCCCTATAGCTTAACAGGTAAGTTCTATTAAAAATTTAAGAAAGAAACAGAATGAATTTTATATAAACATTTTTTAGAGAACAGAGGAAGAGAAAACAATATCCAACTCAGCATAACCCTGATACCAAAGTCTGACAAGGATATTATAAGAAAAGAAAATGTACACCAAAATCACTTATGAACTTAGATATAAAAACTCTAAACAAAATATTAGCAAATTAAATTACTAATACATAAAAAATGCATCATGGCTAAATGTGGTTTATCCCAGGAATGCAAGACTGGTTTAATATTCAACAATCAGCNAAAAATTTAAGAAAGAAACAGAATGAATTTTATATAAACATTTTTTAGAGAACAGAGGAAGAGAAAACAATATCCAACTCAGCATAACCCTGATACCAAAGTCTGACAAGGATATTATAAGAAAAGAAAATGTACACCAAAATCACTTATGAACTTAGACATAAGAACTCTAAACAAAATATTAGCAAATTAAATTACTAATACATAAAAAATGCATCATGGCTAAATGTGGTTTATCCCAGGAATGCAAGACTGGTTTAATATTCAACAATCAGCACAATTCACAATATTAACAGAATAAGGAAGACACACATTTGAACCACTCAATAGATGCAGGAAAACATACAACAAAATTCAAAGTGATTTAAAATTTTAAAAAAAGGATCTGGTCCAAGATGGCAGANGGAGGAGTCCAAGATGGCGGAGGAGCAGGAGGCTTAAATTTCGTCTGGTCCCAGGAATGCAGCTAGATAGCTATCAGACCATTCTGAACACCTACAAACTCAACTGGAGAATGAAGAAAAGAATAGCAGCAACTCTAAGAACAGAATAGCCACCACTTTCTGCAAGGAACCCAGTTTAAAGCAGGAGTTGAGCTCCAGCTCGGCGTTCCAAGATGGCGGAGGAGCAGGAGACCTAATGTTCGTCTGGTCCCAGGAATTCAGCGAGAGAGCTACCAAACCATTCCGAATACCTATGAATGCAACTGGAGAATGAAGAAAAGAGTAGCAGAAACTCTATGAACAGAAAGGCAACCACTTTCTGCAAGGAGGAGAAAAGATGGAGGAGGAGTAGGCGACCCTTTCTCAGCTGGTCCGAGTCGAGCTGGATATCTACCAGACCATTCTGAACACCCACAGAATCAGCCTGAGACGCAGGAAGATACATCTGGATCTCTACAAATGAACATCTCCAGTGCTGAGTATTGAGGTACGAAGCGGGGAGCTGTGAATCCGAGCACAGATATAGGAAGATAAAGGGAAGGGGGAGGGAGCCTCTGCGCTCAGGCGCCGGGAAGCAATAGCCCCTTGTGCTGGGGAGCGGGCTGGACTCTCAGACCAGCACCCGCAAGAGAGCGGACTGAGACAGTAAGCGTGGGAACGCCCGTGTCCAAACTGAAAACAGGAGCTCCCGACCGCACACTCGAACTAGAGTGAAACCCAGAGCTCGGGAGTGCANGGAGGGCCACCTGCACGGGGGAGCAGGCGGACTCGCGGTCAGCACCCGTGAGACACCAGACTGAGACGGGGAGCTCCGGGAGCCCGCGCGGGGCGGCTGGCGGCGGGCGGGGTTGGAAACACAAAGGACAGAGACGTGCCGGCCCTGGAAGTGAGGGCTGGGACGCCGGGTGTGGGGCGCACAGCCCGGGATGCTGCAGGGTTGAGCAGCACCAACAGAAACAGAGTTAAAGTGGCCAGAACATCAGTGGAGAACGATCCGCGATCCCTCTGTTCTGAGACAGAGGCTGAATTTCAGCCGCTGCTGCTCTCTCAGAAGAGGCATAGCAAACCGCCAGGGAAAGCCGCCAGAGAACAAAAGCCCAGAAATACCAGCTCACAGGGTGCCCATCCCCATCCCCCCTTGCAGGGGACACGGAGACTCTACCCAAACGGGGTTTCCTGAGTATCGGCGCGGCAGGCCCCTCCCCCAGAAGGCAGGCTGAAAAATCAAGAGGCCCACAACCGGGGGCACCTGGGTGGTGCAGTCATTAAGCGCCTGTCTTCAGCTTAGGGTGTGATCACAACGCTCCGTAAGGAGTCCTTCATCGGGCTTCTCCACCGGGAACCTGCTTCTTCCTCTCCCACTCCTCTGCTTGGGTTCCCTTTCTTGCTGACTGTCTCTCTCTCTCTCAAATAAATAAATAAACTCTTTAAGGAAGAAGCCCACATCCCTAAGATCTCTATAAAACAAGGGCGCACGGCCTGGGTCCCAGTCAACACTTGGGCTCTGGACAACCCTGCAATCTCTCTTCATCAGAATGACGAGAAGGAGAAGTCCCCCCCAGCAAAGAAAAGATAATGAGTCTGTGGCCTCTGCCACAGAATTGGCCTCGGCCACAGAATTAATACATATGGATGTATCCCAATTATCAGAAATGGAATTCAGAGCAACAATGGTCAAGATGATGAGTAAACTTGAAAAAAGCATCAGAGAAAGCGTTGCTGAGAATATAGAATCCCTAAGGGCAGAAATGAGAGCGAATCTGACAGAAATTAAAAATTCTATGAGCCAAATGCAGTCAAAACTAGAGGCTCTGACGGCCAGGGTCACCGAGGCAGAGGAACGCGTTAGCGAATTGGAGGATGGGTTAGTAGAAGAAAAAACGAAAATAGAAGCTGGTCTTAAAAAAATCCACGCCCACGAATGTAGATTACGGGAGATTACTGACTCTATGAAACGATCCAATGTCAGAATCATCGGCATCCCTGAAGGGGTGGAGAAAAACAGAGGTCTAGAAGAGATATTTGAACAAATTGTAGCTGAAAACTTCCCTAATCTAGCAAGGGAAACAAGCATTCGTGTCCAAGAGGCAGAGAGGACCCCATCCAAGCTCAACCAGGACAAACCTACGCCACGGCATGTCATAGTGCAATTCGCAAATATTAGATCCAAGGATACAGTATTGAAAGCGGCCAGGGCAAAGAAATTTCTCACGTACCAAGGCAAAGGTATCAGGATTACGTCAGACCTGTCTACAGAGACCTGGAATGAGAGAAAGGCTTGGGGGGGCATTTTTAAAGCTCTTTCAGAGAAAAACATGCAGCCAAGGATCCTTTATCCAGCAAAGCTGTCATTCAGAATTGATGGAGAAATAAAGACGTTCCAAAATCGCCAATCATTAACCAATTTCGTAACCACGAAACCAGCCCTACAGGAGATATTAAGGGGGGCTCTATAAAGGTAAAAAGGCCCCAAGAGTGATACAGAGCAGCAAGTCACAACCGATACAAAGACTTTAAAGAGAAATGGCATCATTAAAATCATATCTGTCAATAATCTCTATCAATCTAAATGGCTTAAACTCTCCCATAAAACGCCACAGGGTTGCAGATTGGATAAAAAGACATGACCCATCCATTTGCTGTCTACAAGAGACTCATTTTGAACCCAAAGATGCATTCAGACTTAGAGTAAGGGGATGGAGTACCATCTTCCACGCAAATGGACCTCAAAAGAAAGCTGGAGTAGCAATTCTCATATCAGATAGACTGGATTTTAAACTAGAGGCCATAGAGAGAGATACAGAAGGGCACTATATTATTCTTAAAGGAAGTATTCAACAAGTGGATATGACAATTATTAATATATATGCCCCCAACAGGGGAGCAGCAAGATACACAAGCCAACTCTTAACCAAAATAAAGAGACATATAGATAAGAACACAGTAATAGTAGGGGACCTCAACACCCCACTATCAGAAATAGACAGAACACCCTGGCAAAAACTAAGCAAAGAATCAAAGGCTTTGAATGCCATACTCGACGAGTTGGACCTCATAGATATATATAGAACACTACACCCCAGAACCAAAGAATACTCATTCTATTCAAATGCCCATGGAACATTCTCAAGAATAGATCATGCTCTGGGACACAAAACAGGTCTCAGCCAATACCAAAAGATTGAAATTATCCCCTGCATATTCTCAGACCACAACGCTCTGAAATTGGAACTCAACCACAAGGAAAAACCTGGAAGAAACTCAAACACTTGGAGGCTAAGAACCATCCTGCTCAAGAATGACTCGATAAACCAGGAAATCAAAAAACAAATTAAACAATTTATGGAGACCAACGAGAATGAATACACAACGGTCCAAAACCTATGGGATACTGCAAAGGCAGTCCTAAGGGGGAAATACATAGCCATCCAAGCCTCACTCAAAAGAATAGAAAAATCTAAAATGCAGTTTCTATATTCTCACCTCAAGAAACTGGAACAGCAACAGAGGGACAGGCCTAACCCACTGACAAGGAAGGAGTTGACCAAGATTAGAGCAGAAATCAATGAATTAGAGACCAGAACCACAGTAGAGCAGATCAACAGGACTAGAAGCTGGTTCTTTGAGAGAATCCATAAAATTGATAGACCACTGGCAAAACTTGTCCAAAAACAAAGAGAAAGGACTGAGATTATTAAAATTATGACTGAAAAGGGAGAGGTCACGACCAGCACCATTGAAATTGCAAGGATTATTAGAAACTTTTATCAACAGCTATATGCCAAAAAACTAAACAATCTGGAAGAGATGGAGGCCTTCCTGGAAACCTATAAACTACCAAGACTGAAACAGGAAGAAATAGATTTCTTAAATAGGCCAATTAACTATGAAGAAATTGAGTCAGTGATAAACAACCTTCCAAATAATAAAACTCCAGGCCCAGACGGTTTTCCTGGGGAATTCTACCAAACATTCAAAGAAGAAATAATACCTATTCTCCTAAAGCTATTTCAAAAAATAGAAACAGAAGGAAAGCTACCAAACTCATTCTATGAGGCTAATATTACCTTGATCCCCAAACCAGGCAAAGACCCCCTCAAAAAGGAGAATTACAGACCGATTTCTCTAATGAATATGGATGCCAAAATCCTCAACAAGATCCTTGCTAATAGAATCCAACAGTACATTAAAAGGATTATCCATCATGACCAAGTGGGATTCATACCTGGGATGCAAGCATGGTTCAACACTCGCAAATCAATCAATGTGATACATCATATCAACAAGAAAAGACTCAAGAACCATATGATCCTCTCAATTGATGCAGAAAAAGCATTTGACAAAATACAGCATCCTTTCCTGATTAAAACCCTTCAGAGTGTAGGAATAGAGGGTACATTTCTCAATCTCATAAAAGCCATCTATGAAAAGCCTACTGCAAGCATTATTCTCAATGGGGAAAAGCTGGAAGCCTTTCCCTTAAGATCAGGAACACGACAAGGATGCCCACTCTCGCCACTATTATTCAACATAGTACTAGAAGTCCTTGCAACAGCAATCAGAAGACAAAAAGGGATCAAAGGTATCCAAATCGGCAAAGAAGAAGTCAAACTGTCTCTCTTTGCAGATGACATGATACTCTATATGGAAAACCCAAAGGAATCCACTCCCAAACTATTAGAAGTTATAGAACAATTCAGTAAGGTGGCAGGATACAAAATCAATGCCCAGAAATCAGTTGCATTTCTATACACGAATAACGAGACTGAAGAAAGAGAAATTAGGGAATCCATCCCATTTACAATAACACCAAAAACCATGCGTTACCTTGGAATTAACTTAACCAGAGACGTAAAGGACCTATATGCTAGAAACTATAGATCACTTTTGAAAGATATTGAGGAAGACATAAAAAGATGGAAAAATATTCCATGCTCATGGATTGGAAGAATTAACATAGTTAAAATGTCCATACTACCCAGAGCAATCTACACTTTCAATGCTATCCCGATCAAAATACCGAGGACATTTTTCAAAGAACTGGAACAAATAGTCCTTAAATTTGTATGGAACCAGAAAAGGCCCCGAATCTCCAAGGAACTGTTGAAAAGGAAAAACAAAGCTGGGGGCATCACAATGCCGGATTTCGAGCTGTACTACAAAGCTGTGATCACAAAGACAGCATGGTACTGGCACAAAAACAGACACATCGACCAATGGAACAGAATAGAGAACCCAGAAATGGACCCTCGGCTCTTTGGGCAACTAATCTTTGATAAAGCAGGAAAAAACATCCGGTGGAAAAAAGACAGTCTCTTCAATAAATGGTGCTGGGAAAATTGGACAGCTACATGCAAAAGAATGAAACTTGACCACTCTCTCACACCATACACAAAAATAAACTCCAAATGGATGAAAGACCTCAATGTGAGACAGGAATCCATCAAAATTCTAGAGGAGAACATAGGCAACAACTTCTATGACATCGGCCAGAGCAACCTTTTTCACGACACATCTCCAAAGGCAAGAGAAATAAAAGATAAAATGAACTTATGGGACTTTATCAGGATAAAGAGCTTCTGCACAGCCAAGGAAACAGTCAAAAAAACTAAGAGACAGCCCACGGAATGGGAGAATATATTTGCAAAGGACACCACAGATAAAGGACTGGTATCCAAGATCTACAAAGAACTTCTCAAACTCAATACACGAGAAACAAATAAACAAATCATAAAATGGGCAGAAGATATGAACAGACACTTTTCCAATGAAGACATACAAATGGCTAACAGACACATGAAAAAATGTTCAAAATCATTAGCCATCAGGGAAATTCAAATCAAAACCACACTGAGATACCACCTTACGCCAGTTAGAATGGCAAAGATAGACAAGGCAAGAAACAACAATTGTTGGAGAGGATGTGGAGAAAGGGGATCCCTCCTACATTGTTGGTGGGAATGCAAGTTGGTACAGCCACTCTGGAAAACAGTGTGGAGGTCCCTTAAAAAGTTAAAAATTGAACTACCCTATGACCCAGCCATTGCACTACTGGGTGTTTACCCCAAAGATACAGACGTAGTAAAGAGAAGGGCCATATGCACCCCAATGTTCATAGCTGCATTGTCCACAATAGCCAAATCATGGAAGGAGCCGAGATGCCCTTCAACAGATGACTGGATTAAGAAGCTGTGGTCCATATATACAATGGAATATTACTCAGCTATCAGAAAGAACGAATTCTCAACATTTGCTGCAACATGGACGGCACTGGAGGAGATAATGCTAAGTGAAATAAGTCAAGCAGAGAAAGACAATTATCATATGATTTCTCTCATCTATGGAACATAAGAACTAGGATGATCGGTAGGGGAAGAAAGGGATAAAGAAAGGGGGGGTAATCAGAAGGGGGAATGAAACATGAGAGACTATGGACTATGAGAAACAAACTGAGGACTTCAGAGGGGAGGGGGGTGGGGGAATGGGA
>NC_048230.1:15212304-15213427 GCF_002007445.2 Ailuropoda melanoleuca
ATTGTCTTTTCCACACATGTTGCTGGAACAACTGGATATCCATATAGAAAATAACGAGCCTTGACCTATACCTTATACCATACACAAATATTAACTCAAATGGATCAGAGACCTAAGTATCAAAGCAGAAACTATAAGGTTTATTAGAAAAAGCTTCTAAATCAGGAAATACCTTTATGACCTTGGGGTAAGCAAAAATTTCTTAGGGCACAAAAGGCCCTAACCATAAGAAAAGCATAAATAAACTGTGTGTCACTCTGCTCTTCGGAGCACACGATTTAGAAAGTCAATAGACAAATAACAAAAATACTTGCAACATGTATGTCTGACAAAGGACTTATCATCAGAGTATATAAAAACTACTACAGATTAAAAAACAAAAAGACGATGCCACAAAAAAGGACAAAAGACTTAATAAAGTATCTCCAAAAATACGAAGACTTGATAATCATGAGAATACCTGTCCCACATCATTCGTCATCAGGAACATATAAATTAAAACCACAATAAGTTAGACCATTACACACACTGAAATGGCTAATATTTAAAAGACTGAAAATACTCAGGGCTGGCAAGAGCAACTAGAACTCTCATTTTTTTTCTGGTGAGAGTGTGAAATGCTACTACCACCTTGGGAAACTGACAGTTTTTAATACAGTTCAACATATACTTGTCATGTGACACAGAAATTCACTTCCTAGGTATATATCCAAGAGAACTCATACGCACACACACACTTTATACATATGACCCCACAGTGGAACAGCCCAAACGTCCGTCTCTAAAGAATAAAGAAACCATGATACACAAACAAGCAGCAGAATACTACCCAGCAAGTCTGCTCATGCTGCCATAAAATGCCACAGACTTAACAGAAATTAATGTCTCACGGTTCTGGAGTCTGGGAAGTCCAAGATCAAGATGCTGGCAAAGGAGGTCTCTGAGCCTCTTCTCTTGGTTTATAGGAGGCCATCATCTGCTCTGTGTTCACATAACCTTTCCATTATCATATGATTTCTCTCATCTATGGAACATAAGAACTAGGAGGATCGGTAGGGGAAGAAAGGGATAAAGAAAAGGGGGGTAATCAGAAGGGGGAATGAAACATGAGAGACTATGGACT
>NC_048230.1:15213708-15226283 GCF_002007445.2 Ailuropoda melanoleuca
TTAAAACCACAATAAGTTAGACCATTACACACACTGAAATGGCTAATATTTAAAAGACTGAAAATACTCAGGGCTGGCAAGAGCAACTAGAACTCTCATTTTTTTTCTGGTGAGAGTGTGAAATGCTACTACCACCTTGGGAAACTGACAGTTTTTAATACAGTTCAACATATACTTGTCATGTGACACAGAAATTCACTTCCTAGGTATATATCCAAGAGAACTCATACGCACACACACACTTTATACATATGACCCCACAGTGGAACAGCCCAAACGTCCGTCTCTAAAGAATAAAGAAACCATGATACACAAACAAGCAGCAGAATACTACCCAGCAAGTCTGCTCATGCTGCCATAAAATGCCACAGACTTAACAGAAATTAATGTCTCACGGTTCTGGAGTCTGGGAAGTCCAAGATCAAGATGCTGGCAAAGGAGGTCTCTGAGCCTCTTCTCTTGGTTTATAGGAGGCCATCATCTGCTCTGTGTTCACATAACCTTTCCATTATCATATGATTTCTCTCATCTATGGAACATAAGAACTAGGATGATCGGTAGGGGAAGAAAGGGATAAAGAAAGAGAGAGAGAGAGAGGGAGAGGGAGAGATAGAGAGAGGGCAAGCTCTCTGGTGCCTCTTCTTTAAAAAATACTAACCCTGTGGGATCAGGCCCCTACCCCTATAACCTCATTTAACCTTAATTACTTCCTTAAAGGGCCCATCTCCAAAGACAGCCCCACCGGCGGGGGCAGAGGGGAGGCACGGGGCGGAGGGTGTTGGAGCTTAAAACTTCAACATATGATTTGGGGGTGGGGGTTGGTGGGTGAGTGGGACACAAATATTCTGGGCACAACAGGAACAAAAAGGAAACTACTGTTACTTGCAACAACATGGCTGAGTATTTTTAAAAACCGTAATCCCAAAAACAAAATTTAAGAAGAGACTAAACGAATCTATGGTGTTAGAAATCAGTATAATGATCGAGGCACCTGGATGCCTCGGTCAGTTGAGCATCCAGCTCTTGGTTTTGGCTCAGGTCATGATCTCAGCATCATGAGATCCAGCCCTGCAACAGGCTTTGCCCCCAGCAGGGAGTCTGCTTGAAGATTCTCTCCCTCTGCCCCTCCCCCTACTCATGCTCCCTCTTTCTCTCTCTCTCTCTCTTTCTTAAATAAATATATAAATCTCAAAAACAAGAAAGTAATCAGAATAATGATTACTTTTGTGTGGTGGGGAGGGATTGATGGAAAAGTGGCATAAGGAAATTTTTAGAGTGATGGAAATTGGTTTTTTAGCTTGATGGGGTGATGGTAACAGGTGAATGCATTTGCCAAAAGGCACAGAGCTCTATTCTCAGAAGTGGTGCGTTTACTGCGTGTAAGTCATGGCTCAATAGAGTACATTCCTCCACAGCGGCTCACGTGGATTCACTTCTCTCTTTTTAGCAGCTCCATAGTCTTCCATTAAGAACGTCAGAGTTTATAACGATTTCTCCACCGTTTATAACGATTTCCCCACCGTTTATAACGATTTTCCCACCGACAGACGTTTATAGATAGACTTTCAAGTTTGTGCTATTGTAAGCAATGCCAAAGTGAACACACTTGGGGGATAAATTCCTAAGTGGGATTGTAACAGCCTGTACTTGGTTGAAGATGAAGAATCTGAACGAAATGAATATGTCACGGGGATAAGAGCTACCGCACAGGGTGTCTAGTCGGTGGTCCTGTAATGACAGTGTACGCGGGCCGATGGGAGCTGCACTCGTGGGGGGCACAGCACGTCAGACTTGCTGAGCTGCAGTGTGGTCCACCTGGAACTACGGTAACGCTGTGTGTCAACTATACTTCGATTTTTTAAAAAGGAGAGAGAATCTGAATCTCAGAAGCAAGAAAGAGACTTCTCCAAGGCCTAGTGTAATTACACACTGCGTTCCGGTGGCAGAACCTGGAACTGAAGAGGTGTGTGTCATTACACGGAAGTACTGATGGCAGGTAGAGGCCGATGCTGGGTTTCCAACCAGAACAGCATAAGCCATTTATACTAATTCCACTTCCTTCCTTGTCTTCTAGTCGTCCTGTGAGTATTAATGCCTTTGGGTAGCCTTAATTTAACAGTACCCTAAGTGAATTCCAGGGACCCCATAGTACCTTAGTAATAGTACCTTAGTAGTGTTAGTACCCATCACTCAATAGTAATAGTACCCACAGTACCTTGATAAGAACTCCTTACATGCCAGGCAATGTGCTAGCACTTGATATGCACCATCTCATTTAATCCTCGCGACTCCATGAAGTATAGCTGTTATTAATGCCATGTCCATTGTATAGATGGGAAAACTGAGGCTTCCATGGGTTAAGTACGTTGGCCAAGGTGACACCGCTAAAAAGTGATATAAACAAGTTTCAAATCCAAGTCCCTGACATAAAAGGCCTCACTCTTAACCATCATACCACACTTCCTCTCAAGGGTAAGATTCCACAGGGATGTTGTTGTGAAGGTTACACAAAACGGTTACAATGTTGGTTACCAGCCTCTCAACAACCTGAGGGCAGTTCATGCATCTTTATTTCTGCCGTCCTGACCTCTGGCTCACGGTGGAGTGCAAAGGGCTTAGCACTGAGCCTGACACGCAGTAAGCACTCAGTGAGTACTCATTACTATCATTCTTGGAACGCAGTAAATGTTTGTTGAGTAAGTAAACTTTTGCATGAATGACTAATTATCTAAAATATTCTTTTAGCAAAAAAACAGGAACACAGGGACAACAGGTTGCAGGCCTCCTCTCCTGACCAACAGCTCATCTGGAGGCAGCTGAACCAGGAAGGAATGGCGAGCCCCCTTCTGTTCACTCGTCTGCTCCCCCATGGGACACAGAACCAGGAAGGGCACCCGGTGCAGTGTGGGACGTCAGCCCCAGTCTGTGCAGGCACGGTGTGGGGCAGACGCTCAACACATTTGCGTGTGAAGGAAAGAGCTAGGTGGTACAGCGGGGGAGGTGATGGTGGTGGTAGTGGGGTGTGTGAGTGTGTGTGTGTGTGTGTGCACACGCGTGCACGCACACACTGCCTCTTACTCCCCCTCACAGTGAAGCCCAACTACGAATAAGGTGAGGCTGGGGAGGGGCCTGATGCAAAGCTTCAGGCAACATCACAGCGTGCACACAGGATGGACACAGGCTTGAGGATAAGTCATGCACTCGGGGTCCAAGGCCTTCAGAAGGTCCTCTGCTGTATCTTTCTATTCTGTTCCATCTTCGTTAGAGGAATGCCCTGCAGCAGGAGGTGACAGGTTTCAGGTGGGGAAAAGCCTCAGCCCCGTGAGCGCGGTGAGTGCTGCCTCTCCTGCCCCACCGGCCTCGGGTGCCCCCCCCCTCCATTCAGAGCCTGTCAGTTTGTTGGCCGGCTACCAACATCCACTCAAGCATAGCCCTGGGCCCTGGTCGGAGCCCGCTTTCCATTTGTGTGCCTGGCTCCTGCTTCCCCTGTCTCGTACTTTGATTGGTTTCTGTCCTTGGCAGGAAGACCCCCTGCCATTCTCAGTCCAGCTGCCTTGCTCAGGGAAGATCCCATCACAGATGGGTTTGACCCTTTCAGCTCCTCTGGGTACGGGCTGCCCCTACCCTCTTCTTGGCCTGGGCAGGGAGCAGAGGGCAGCGTGTCCCAAGAGCCCGGTGAACAGACGGAGCACCAAATCACTTGCTAAGATCACAATGATTTTTTCTACCTGGCTCCTGCCTTGCCTAGATACCCAAATCCTCATTTCATGCCTCTGAAAGCCCTTGTTCTCATCTTGTAGTTAAACTTTCAGAGCCCTGCTCATTTGAGGCACTTCTGATTTATGTTTTAGGGTGATCCTTAAACTCATAAGTGAAACTTGTTTGAAATGTCTGTCNGCTCAGCGAGTACTCATTACTATCATTCTTGGAACGCAGTAAATGTTTGTTGAGTAAGTAAACATTTGCATGAATGACTAATTATCTAAAATATTCTTTTAGCAAAAAAACAGGAACACAGGGACAACAGGTTGCANTCATTTGAGGCACTTCTGATTTATGTTTTAGGGTGATCCTTAAACTCATAAGTGAAACTTGTTTGAAATGTCTGTCACTCTGTTATTACAGAAACAATATAACAAGAAATATTTTCATATGAGACTACACTGAAAAGACAAATTGTTCTCGAGCTTAAATATACTTGCATGATTTGAAAATATCAAGACAAAGAGAAAAAAGGAGCCAACAGATAAGACACATAGAGGAATGAGTGACGATTCAACCAAGAGAAGTTTATGGAAAAAGAGGGCAGAAGAAACAGAGGAGGGGCGCCTGGGTGGCTCAGTCGNCGAGCCCCCTTCTGTTCACTCGTCTGCTCCCCCATGGGACACAGAACCAGGAAGGGCACCCGGTGCAGTGTGGGACGTCAGCCCCAGTCTGTGCAGGCACGGTGTGNGTTAAGTGTCTGTCTTCCACTCAGGCCATGATCCCAGGGTCCTGGGATCGAGTCCCATGTCAGGCTCCTTGTTCAGTGGGGAGCCTGCTTCTCCCTCTTCCTCTGCCTGCTGCTCCCCCTGCTTGTGCCCTCTCTCTGTCAAATAAATAAATAAAATCTTTAAAAAAAAAAAAGAAAGAAAGAAAGAAAAAAGGAAACAGGAGAGGAAATTATCAAAGAACTAATACAGGAAAATTTCTCAGAGGTGATAGACACAAGATCAGAACAGTGAATGAAGCAAGGCCCACACCTGGGAACAACACTGAAATAATAGGTCACCAAGAATAAGGACAGGACCCTAAAAGCTTCCAATGAAGGTCAGGGTCCTTATAAAGAGACAACAATGAAAGTGAATCAGAATTTTCGATGGGAAAATTGATAAAAGGAGCTATAAGCAGTGCCTTCAAAATTTTAAGCAAATTTAGNGGGGCAGACGCTCAACACATTTGCATGTGAAGGAAAGAGCTAGGTGGTACAGCGGGGGAGGTGATGGTGGTGGTAGTGGGGTGTGTGAGTGTGTGTGTGTGTGTGTGCACACGCGTGCACGCACACACTGCCTCTTACTCCCCCTCACAGTGAAGCCCAACTACGAATAAGGTGAGGCTGGGGAGGGGCCTGATGCAAAGCTTCAGGCAACATCACAGCGTGCACACAGGATGGACACAGGCTTGAGGATAAGTCATGCACTCGGGGTCCAAGGCCTTCAGAAGGTCCTCTGCTGTATCTTTCTATTCTGTTCCATCTTCGTTAGAGGAATGCCCTGCAGCAGGAGGTGACAGGTTTCAGGTGGGGAAAAGCCTCAGCCCCGTGAGCGCGGTGAGTGCTGCCTCTCCTGCCCCACCGGCCTCGGGTGCCCCCCCCCTCCATTCAGAGCCTGTCAGTTTGTTGGCCGGCTACCAACATCCACTCAAGCATAGCCCTGGGCCCTGGTCGGAGCCCGCTTTCCATTTGTGTGCCTGGCTCCTGCTTCCCCTGTCTCGTACTTTGATTGGTTTCTGTCCTTGGCAGGAAGACCCCCTGCCATCCTCAGTCCAGCTGCCTTGCTCAGGGAAGATCCCATCACAGATGGGTTTGACCCTTTCAGCTCCTCTGGGTACGGGCTGCCCCTACCCTCTTCTTGGCCTGGGCAGGGAGCAGAGGGCAGCGTGTCCCAAGAGCCCGGTGAACAGACGGAGCACCAAATCACTTGCTAAGATCACAATGATTTTTTCTACCTGGCTCCTGCCTTGCCTAGATACCCAAATCCTCATTTCATGCCTCTGAAAGCCCTTGTTCTCATCTTGTAGTTAAACTTTCAGAGCCCTGCTCATTTGAGGCACTTCTGATTTATGTTTTAGGGTGATCCTTAAACTCATAAGTGAAACTTGTTTGAAATGTCTGTCACTCTGTTATTACAGAAACAATATAACAAGAAATATTTTCATATGAGACTACACTGAAAAGACAAATTGTTCTCGAGCTTAAATATACTTGCATGATTTGAAAATATCAAGACAAAGAGAAAAAAGGAGCCAACAGATAAGACACATAGAGGAATGAGTGACGATTCAACCAAGAGAAGTTTATGGAAAAAGAGGGCAGAAGAAACAGAGGAGGGGCGCCTGGGTGGCTCAGTCGGTTAAGTGTCTGTCTTCCACTCAGGCCATGATCCCAGGGTCCTGGGATCGAGTCCCATGTCAGGCTCCTTGTTCAGTGGGGAGCCTGCTTCTCCCTCTTCCTCTGCCTGCTGCTCCCCCTGCTTGTGCCCTCTCTCTGTCAAATAAATAAATAAAATCTTTAAAAAAAAAAAAGAAAGAAAGAAAGAAAAAAGGAAACAGGAGAGGAAATTATCAAAGAACTAATACAGGAAAATTTCTCAGAGGTGATAGACACAAGATCAGAACAGTGAATGAAGCAAGGCCCACACCTGGGAACAACACTGAAATAATAGGTCACCAAGAATAAGGAGAGGACCCTAAAAGCTTCCAATGAAGGTCAGGGTCCTTATAAAGAGACAACAATGAAAGTGAATCAGAATTTTCGATGGGAAAATTGATAAAAGGAGCTATAAGCAGTGCCTTCAAAATTTTAAGCAAATTTAGGGGCACCTGGGTGGCTCGGTTGAGCATCTGCCTTTGGCTCTGATCATGATCTCAGGGCCCTGGGATCAAGCCCCGTGTCAGGCTCACTGCTCAGCGGGGAGCCTGCTTCTCCCTCCCACTCTCCCTCTGTGCTCTCTCTCTAATAAATAAATAAAATATTTTTTAAAAAGTTATAAGCAAATTTGATTTACAACCTAAGATTCAATGCCTGGTGCAATTATCAATCAAGCATAAAAGCAGAATACATAAATTCCTTCTTTTTTTTAAGATATAATTTTTAAGTAATCTCTGCACCCAACATGGGGCTCGAACTCACAACCCTGAGATCAAGAGTCACATGTTCTTCTTTTTTTTTTATNAGGCTCACTGCTCAGCGGGGAGCCTGCTTCTCCCTCCCACTCTCCCTCTGTGCTCTCTCTCTAATAAATAAATAAAATATTTTTTAAAAAGTTATAAGCAAATTTGATTTACAACCTAAGATTCAATGCCCAGTGCAATTATCAATCAAGCATAAAAGCAGAATACATAAATTCCTTCTTTTTTTTAAGATATAATTTTTAAGTAATCTCTACACCCGACATGGGGCTCGAACTCACAACCCTGAGATCAAGAGTCACATGTTCTTCTGACTGAGGCAGCCAGGTGCCCCTAAATAAATTTCCAAACATAAAAGATTCTGGGAAATCGTACCCAAACACACCTCTTCCTAGGACGTTACTTACTGGTACGCTCTGGCAAAATCAGGCAGGGAAAATCAAGAACAATCACCCAAATCTCAGGAACTGTGGGTTGAGATCAGGAAATCATTGAAAGGAAGCTCCCAGATGGTTACTGTCCAGATTGAAGCAAGATGACAGAAGGTCCTATAAGGAAGATCTTGGGGTGGGGGAAAAAACGCAATAGAACACCTGTTGGGATGGAAAGTTAGGGGGAAATGGAGAATATGCTGAAGTCAAATAGTTCGAGAAAGAAAAAAAGGTACTTGACATTCCAGCTCAAAGAGAAGTACTACAAGGAAGCAAGCATTAGTGGGAATACTACCCGCCAGGCAGAGAACCATATGGGTATGTATGTAAGTGTCAATACTGGCGATATTACTCGTTGATTTTAGAATCAATCTTTAAGCAACACATTGATTTCAGTTATGGAACAGAATGAGGATGCCATCTATCAGACCCTGCAAAAGTACATGTGGAGGAGAAGAAAGTACAGAACTGGGGGGGAAGCCTGCAGCATGGGTGGGGGACCTCGGGATTAGTAAATAATGAACAAGAAGAGCGCCGTGTAGNAGCTGAAGGCAGACGCTTAACCGCTGTGCCACCCAGGCGCCCCTAGAATCAATCTTTAAGCAACACATTGATTTCAGTTATGGAACAGAATGAGGATGCCATCTATCAGACCCTGCAAAAGTACATGTGGAGGAGAAGAAAGTACAGAACTGGGGGGGAAGCCTGCAGCATGGGTGGGGGACCTCGGGATTAGTAAATAATGAACAAGAAGAGCGTCGTGTAGTTCTTAAAGCAACAGTCGTAGCCAAAATAGTGATATGATTATGTCGGGAGAGCAGGAGGAAGGGAGATGGAGGTGAGTGCACGTGAGCTAAGCCCTTTTCCAGTGTAGCAGGAAGCCAGCGAGTGCACCGTTAAAGTAAAATAAAGAAACAGCAGTGTTTCCTGAGATAACATGCATGCAGATAACATGCACAAGAAACAGCTAAAAACGGGAGAAACGGTTGCTCCGGGGAATGGACTGGAAGAACACTGGACGCAGTTACTTTGACTTAAGAAAGAGTTTTAAATGAAAGCACAGCTATATTCTGTATGTCTTATTTGGGGAGGCATGTGAGTGCACAGTAAGTCAGTCGGAGGTTTCTCGGGTACAGCTAGCAGTCGAAGAAGAAGAAAGCAGGGGACTACAGTACAGACAGGAACCAAGCTTGGGAGGCTGAGTCACTGGCGCACCGTGGGGCCAGGAGGGCTCCTCGATCCATCTCCCGAGCAAGATCTGTGGGTGAGGAGCCCGCGGGGCCAGCGGGTGGGACAGACACGCAGGGCCTCTGCAGGGCAAGAATAACGACGTCAGGCCCCAGTGTCCGGCAGGGCCAGTGGCCCTTAAGGCCAGAATTCAAATACACACTGTCCCCAAACAAGCCCCTGCCACACCTATTTTTAAAAGTCATATTCTTGTTGTAAAAACAACATAACGATGGTTTTAGAGGAATGTGTTTCAAGCACCCATAATCCTTCCCATGCCTGTGCACCGTAATTACTTACATTTTTTTCTGTGATCTTTTCTAGTCTTTGTCTACATTCTACAAAATTCTGCATAGTTCTGACCCTCATGTACATATAATTTTGCAAGCATTCTACCTCTCACAAGTGCTGTTGCTGGTCTCTACGGAGCCGGCATAATTGTCCATTTTAATGGCCGCATATAATGTAGGATCACTTTTAATGAACAACAGCACTGTGGGTTAACTGTTTATCATTATGTCAAGTATTTCTTCATGTTTTAACCTCCATTTTGCTTTTATATAAGGCTGTTCCATTTACAGTACACTTTCTTAGCAACCTCACAACTTCCCAGCATGTAGTGGGTGTTATTATCCCTGCTTTCTAGATGGGGAAACTGAGGTCCAGAGAGATCAAGCAAGAGTCCTGCCCGAGGTCACACCAGCAGCAAGGACAGGGCCAAGTGGACACTCCCTCTAGGTCTTTGTCTCCAGCTTCAGTGTTTCTCTCCACCACATGGCTCTGACTTTGGGCATCGCTTGGCACATTCTTTCGTTCATGGGAAGGAATTATTACCACCTCATTTTGCAGGAAGCTGGAGCCCAGAAAGGGAAGGTAACTGGCCCGAGGTCACATGGCAGAGCCAGGAGTCAAACCCAAGCAAACTGATTCAAAGCCAGATCTCTTTCCAACGATAGATACAGCCTCCCCAGGGGCTTAATCCCCACCCCAGACCGAGGCGTCCATGTTCTTGCCCTGTTCCACCTACTTGTTCTCATGTCTTAGCAAGTGCTGGCCCTCAGCTCAGTTGCTCACATTCACTTTAGGGGAACCTTGGGCTGACCCCAGGCAGGGAGACGCCGGGAAGCATGCTTCTTGGGCAGGATCAGTGGATGAGGTTTGGGGTTTTTTTTCCATTTTCTTCCATTTGGTTGATTGATGTAAGAGTGTGTGTGTGTGTGTGTGTGTGTGTGTGTGTGTGTGTGTGTTAAAATATACATAACATAAAGCTTACCATTTTAACTAATTTTAAGTGTACCATTCAGTGACATACATTCACATTGATGTACAACCATCACCAGGATCAACTCTAGAACTTTCTCATCTTCCCAAACTAAAACTCTGTACCCATTAAATAATAACTCCCCCTTCTCCTTCACCTCCAGCTTCTGGCAACCACCATCTCTATGAATTTGATAACCAGCTACCTCATAGAAGTGGAATCATATACTATGTGTCCTTTGGGGTCTGGTTCATTTTGTTCACCATGATACCTTCAAGATCCATCCATTTTTTAGCCTGTATCAGAAATTTCATACTTTTTTAAGGTTGAATAATTTTCTGTTGTGTGTGTGTGTATACTATATTTTTTATTATCCATTCATATGTCAATGGACATTTGGGTTGTTCCAATATTTGCTCACTGTGAATAATGCTGCTATAAACATCGGTGTACAATTATCTGAGTCTCCGCTTTCAATTGTTCAGGGTCTAGACCCAGAAGTGGGTGAGTTCTCCAAAAACAAATCAAAACTCTACACTCTGTTTCTAGCTTTTCAGAAGGCAGGGAGGGGGAGGCAAGCATTACATAAGCGTGGATGGGTAGGAGAAACTATTTGCAGATCATATGTCTAATGAGGAGCTTGTATCCCAAACATATAAAGAACTCTCACAACTCAATAATAAAAAGACAATCCAGTTAAAAAATGGGCAAAGGAACTGAATAGACATTTCTCTAAGGCAGATACACAAATGGCCAACAAGCCCGTGAAAGGATGCCCTACATCAACAGTCATCAGGGAGATGCAAAATAAACCCCCAGTGAAATACCACTTCACACCCACGAGGATGGCTAGAACCAAAGCCAGGCATGAGCAAGTGTTACTGAGGGTGTGCAGAAATTGGAACTCTTGCACACTTCTGGTGGGAATATGAAATGGTGTAAACACGTTGGAAAATAGTCTGGTTGTTCCTGAAAATGATTAAACATAGTTAGCCTATGACCCAGCAATCCCACTCCTAGGTATATACCCCAAAGAATTGAAAACAGATACTCAAAAATGTGTACAGGAATGTTCATAGCTGCATGAGTCACATTAGTCAAAAGGTGGAAATAATCCAAATGTTTATCAACGGATGAAAGGATAAGGGGCACCTGGGTGGCTCAGTCAGTTAAGTGTCAACTCTTGATCTCAGCTCAGGTCATGATCTCAGGGTCATGAGATGGAGCGCCGCGTTGGGCTCTGCGCTCAGTGTGAAATCTGCTTGAGATTCTCTCACTCCTTTTGCCTCTACCCCTCCTCTCCCTGCTCTCTCTCTCTCAAAATAAATGAACAAAATCTTTTTTTTTTTTTAAAAAAGGATAAACAGGGGCGCCTGGGTGGCACAGCGGTTAAGCGTCTGCCTTCGGCTCAGGGCGTGATCTCGGCGTTATGGGATCGAGCCCCACATCAGGCTCTTCTGCTATGAGCCTGCTTCTTCCTCTCCCACTCCCCCTGCTTGTGTTCCCTCTCTCGCTGGCTGTCTCTATCTCTGTCGAATAAATAAATAAAAATTCTTCTAAAAAAAAAAAAAAAAAAGGATAAACAAAGTGAGGTATATCCATACAGTGGAATATTATTTGACTGTAAAAAGGAAGCATAGCAGCCTTATTCATAATTACCCAATCTTGGAAGCCAGCAAGTTGTCCTTCAGTAAGTGAATGGATAAGTCCACAGTGGTCCATCCATCCAATGGAATGTTATACAATGCTAACAAGAAATGAGCTATCAAGTCATCAAAAGACATGTTACTACGTGAAAGAAGCCAATCTGGAAAGGCTATATACTATATGATTCTAGCGAGGTGACATTCTGGAAAACACAAAAAATATGGAGACAGTAAAGAGACCAGTGGTTGACAGAGGTTGGAGACTGGTGGGAGAGATGAACAGTTGGAACACAGAGGATCACTGAAACTATTCTGTATGATGCTATCATGGTGGGTACACATCATTACACACTTGTCCAAATCGCCAGAATGCACAACACCGAGAGTGAAGCCTAATGTGAACTATGGAGTCGAGGCGATGAGGTGTCAAAGTAGGTTCCTCTGTTGTAGCAAACCCACCACTCTGGTGCGGGATACTGATAGTGAGGGAGTCTGGTTTGGGTCAGGGGTGGGCCAAGAGGTACATGGAAACTCTCCGTACCTTCTGTTCAATTTTTCTGTGAAGCTAAATTTGTTAAAAGAAAATAAAACCCGAAAAAAATGAAGTATTTTTTTTAAAGATTTTATTTATTTATTTGACAGAGATAGAGAAAGCCAGCGAGAGAGGGAACACAAGCAGGGGGAGTGGGAGAGGAAGAAGCAGGCTCATAGCGGAGGATCCTGATGTGGGGCTCGATCCCATAACGCCGGGATCACGCCCTGAGCCGAAGGCAGACGCTTAACCGCTGTGCCACCCAGGCGCCCCTGAAATGAAGTATTGACACATGTTACAACATGGATGAACCCGGACACTATTTTACCGAGTGAAAGAAGCCAGTCCCAAGAGCCCACATCTCAGCTGACTCCATTTATATGAAAAGCCCAGAGTAGGAAAGTATCTATAGACACAGAAAGCAGATTAGTGGTTGTTTAGGCCTGGGGGATACAGGGCAGGGATACAGATGGAGGGGTAGGAGCTAACGGGTATGGGATTTCATTTTGAGATCATCAGAATATTCCAAGATTGACTGTAGTGATCGTGTACCAATCCGTGAAGATACTAAAAATGACTGAATCCAGGGC
>NC_048230.1:15226602-15375721 GCF_002007445.2 Ailuropoda melanoleuca
AGAAAGAAAGAAAGAAAGAAAGAAAGAAAGAAAAAGAAAGAAAGAAGAGACGGAGAGAGGGAGGAAGAAAGAAAAAAAGCATCTAGAACTGCAGCCTCCCAGAAGCGCCTTCTAATGACCTTCATCCGCCGCTGAGGTTGCCCCACCCCCAGCCCAAGCCTTTGTCTAAAGGAAAACGTTGGACTCTGCATCTCGAGAGGATGAGGGGTGGGGCCCAGGTTTCTGTCAGCCCCCCCCCGCCCCCCACCCCGGCAGAGGCAACACAGCTCTGCTTAGCTGTCTAGCAGGTGTCTTGCCCCCGGTGGGCACCTTGACAAGCCACACCCTCACCGTCACGACACTGACACTGTGATAGAGACCAGCCGGGAGGGGACGCACCTGCCTTGTTGCCGGGGGATCAGCAAAATGGGCGGGCGGGAGGGAAAGGCCTGCTGTGATCTGGGAACCCTCGCTCTGCTTTCAGAGTTGGGAGGAGCCATCCCTCCCTCAGCGCGGAGGCAAAGGCAGCCCAAGGCAGATTCCTGAGGCCCTGGAGCCCAGGGCTTGACCTTTAGACTAAAAAAAAAAAAAAAAAGTTATAAACGTTGGGAGCTGAAACAGACGTTGGAGGTCATCCAGAGAGTGGCTTCTAGACTTCTAGATTTCATAGCCCGTGTCATTCCAAAATATCTGGGGAGCCTGACAAGTTTGACAGCTTCTTATTTTGCTAAATGAAGACAATTTTTAAAATTAATATCCTATTTGATTTTTAACAAATTGAAGAGGCAGGATGTCAGAATAAAGAGAAGCTGTTTAAACTGAATAAATTTAGCTTGATGAAAAACTCACTACATTTCTCCTCCCCACCACCCTCACCCCGTGAAAACTTGCCAAACACTAGGGAAAACTGTCTTGGAACAGGGATGGGTTTGGGGCCTGGGTTTTGGGCACCCCTCCCATTCAGCACTTGAATCTTCCTCAAACCAACTCTGGAAAACAGCTTCTCAATCGATCAGGTTTTAGCGCCATAGAGCTGTGGGTTCAAATCCTACCTTTGCAACCTACTGGCTCTCTACAGGCTTCTGCAAATTTCTTACCTTCACTGAGCCTCAATTCCCTTATCTTTAAAATAATGCTTATCTCACAGATTTTTTAATGAAAATTATTACAAAATAAAAGAAAAAATATGAGTGATCTTGGCACATAGTAGGGCATTACATTGTTGTTTTCATGCCCTCTCGTGGTGAAAAATAGTCTCCAAGGGGCACCTGGGTGGCTCAGTCAGTTAAGCGTCTGCCTTCGGCTCAGGTCATGATCCCAGGGTCCTGGAATCGAGTCCTGCATCAGGTTCCTGGCTCAGTGGACAGCCTGCTTCTCCCTCTCCCTCTGCATGTGCTCCCTTGCTCTCTTTCAAATAAATAAAATCTTTTTTTTTAAGATTTTATTTGTTTATTTGACAGAGATAGAAACAGCCAGCGAGAGAGGGAACACAAGCAGGGGGAGTGGGAGAGGAAGAAGCAGGCTCACAGCAGAGGAGCCTGATGTGGGGCTCGATCCCATAACGCCAGGATCCCGCCCTGAGCCGAAGGCACACTTAACCGCTGTGCCACCCAGGTGCCCCTCAAATAAATAAAATCTTAAAAAAAAGAAAAAAGAAAGAAAGAAAAATAGTCTCCAAGATAATGCATTCCATTTTCCCGGCACTTCAGTTGATAAAAAGTTCTTCCCTAAGTACAGCTCAAACTGCCTTCCTGTCTACGCACCCCTTGATCTCACACATGGGCTTTTGAGTCACAAGGAATGAACCCAATCTTTCTGCCATGGTGGATCTTAGTTCCTTTTCAACCTTCCATTCTCTAGATGAAATACCCTCTTTCTGTCAATCGTTCCTCAGAGAAGGCCTCACCACCCTGCTTGTATCGGTCAGCTACTGCCAGAATAACGCCCTGTAACAAACCTCTCCAAAAGCTCAGTGGGAAAAGCCGCTCAATGGCACACTACCTTAAGCTAGACCTGGTGGGGCTTCACTCCATGCTTCATGTCAGCTCCAGGTGTTTGTCTCTCATCTTCCTTGGACTCCCCAAGTCTTGCTCTTTCGATGGCCAAAGGCAGAAGTGTGAGGGGATATATTCAAGTGCGTAGGCATATTTCTAGACTTTGCTGCCTTCACATACCATTATCCAAAGCAAGTCCCCAAGGTCAAGCCCAAAATCAAGAGGTCATGACAAGGGTATGGATATAGAATACAGAAAGGTGAAGAAATGAGACAATAATTCCATCCCACTGCTCACTTTCCCTGTGTGCTGTTGTCCTTAACCTACTTACATTGAACATACTCTTCTATGGTCTGGCTGGGATGGGGCAGTAAGAGGTTTGAGAGGAGACACCAGGCCTTGCATGATCTGGCCCCTGCCTACTTCCCTGACATTTTCTCCTACCATTCTCCTCCTTGCTGTCCGCACATTAGCCACACTGGTTTTCTTCCATTTTCTTGAAGGCTCTAATCTTGTTGCCACCTCAGGGCCTTTGCATGTACTGCTTCTTACCCTTTGCACGGAAAACTCTTTCTCCCCTAATCTCTACCTTTGCTCCTAGTTTGATTTCTTTTTACCTTTAAAATAGAACTTGCGTGTCATGTCTTCAAAGAGATGTTTCCCTGACCACCAAATCCAACTAAGTCTCCCTCTTTGCTCTCTAGCAGATGGGTCTTGTGTATTTTCCTCTGAGTACTAAACTTGGACTTGCAATGATTTATTTGTTTATTTCATTTGGGTTTTTTCCCCCTACTAGACTCCAAGTTCATGAAGTCAAAGACCATATCTGGCTTGCTCATTGTTGTGTCTCCAGTGCCCAGCACAGGCCCAACACACAGTAGATGCTTAATGCATATTTATCGAGTGAAGGAATACAGGATTAATGCAAAGGAATAAATGAACAAAGGATTTCATCAGGTCTCATTCTCCTTCCCTCTGTTCAATGTCAAAAGGTAAAGGAGGATAGGAAGCATAAAGCTGGTCTTGGAACATGGCCTGGGGAAGGCTCCTAATCTTTTCTTAGGTGCACAGCTTTCTCCATCACTGCTTGCCTTTTTTTTTTTTTTTTTGAGAGAGGGAGCATGTTAAGGGTGGGGGAGGGGCAAAGGGAGAGGGAGAGAGAGAATCTCAAGCAGGCTCTACTTCTGGCTCAGAGCCCAACACAGGGCTCAATCTCGCGACCCTGAGTTCATGACCTGAGCCGAAGAGTCAGACGCTTAACCAACTGAGCCACCCAGGCGCCCCTCCTTGACTATTTTTTGATGAGGATTTGCTTCCACAACTCATTTTGCTTAGACATCTAATCAGAGGAAATCATTCTCTCTGACCACATGCTCACTGTCCAGGTAGGTGAACAGATGTGCACCAGGGGGCTTGGGATCAAAAACATGCCACCGGGGCGCCTGGGTGGCACAGCGGTTAAGCGTCTGACTTCAGCTCAGGGCGTGATCCCAGCATTATGGGATCGAGCCCCACATCAGGCTCTTCTGCTATGAGCCTGCTTCTTCCTCTCCCACTCCCCTGCTTGTGTTTCCTCTCTCGCTGGCTGTCTCTATCTCTGTCAAATAAATAAATAAAATCTTTAAAAAAAAATGCCACCAGTAATTCACCAGGGAGATAACTGACAAGGGTCAGCAGAGGGGAACTACAGATAAATGGAGCCCCACGACACAAGCTGCTGCTGGAGGGGTGGACATGTTTGACGTCCAATGGCAGTATTGTTCTACCTGCCCAATGTGCCCATTCCAGCTTCCTCTTCGAGATCCTTCCCTCTCCTCTCACACAGCCTTTCAATCAGACTTTGTCCTTCATCACCCCCACAAACTGCTGAACCAAGGAAAAGTTTTGGTCTTTTCTGCCTGTGGCCCTTTGAAAACATCTACACCCATTAAATAAGCCCTCTGTAGCCTCGAGAAACAAGAAACACCTGAGCGAGAAAGTCAAGTTCCCGAGTCAGTGTCCTCGCCTGACAGATGGGGATGGCCACATGCAGCAAGCAGTGATGAGTCTTGACAGATAACAATGAAGTGCTTCCTAAACTGTGCCAGACAATTCCAAGCTTAGCAGTATTATTTACCTCTTTCAATCAAGTCGGCTTGTGTTGTGGCACCCAAAGGGTTAAGGACTTGGGAACCAAAAATTCTCTCTAGAACAGAAGAAAAGAGAAAGAAAAAATAATGCCCACTTCTCCATGCACTTGAAGGACAGATTGCTGAGGATGGGATTGCAATCGGGTCTCCAAGTGGGAGAAATGATTGCCGTCCTCATCAATATTACTGCCGGCTGAGTCTACGTGGGACTCGATCAGGTAATTGAGGTCCCAAATTTAGTTTTTATCCAGACACCAAGATTAATAGGAATGGCTTCTGGGAATTAACTCTTTGTAGCTTTCCAAGGCACAACGCAATTAGGACTCAGTGTTAACATTTTAGACCTGAACATTCGGAAGGCAAAGATCTATCGCCTAGGTTTGCTAGCCCAAATGTTAAAAAGGTCAAGGTCATTGGATTCCTGTATAGTTGTCAGTTCTGGTTTGACCTGGGGAACTTCAGCTACCTGAACCCCTAGACAGCCGTTCTAAGAAGTTGTCGTAGGTCCCCTGGAAGAAAGAATAGTCACAAATGGGGACAATCCACTTTAGATGCTATAGAAAAAACACCAACCAACCAACAGCACACACACACAAGTAAAATACACACAATGCAGCAGCATTGCCCGGATGTTGTTAGGGAAGCAGCATTTACATCATTAACTCAGTAAGTACTTGCTCGATCTTCATCATGTGGCCAGTACCGTATCAATAGAGAAAGAAAAGCTATGTGACCATCTCAATAGATACAGAAAAATCATCTGAAAAAACTATCCAATACCCTTTCATAGTAGAAACTCTCAACAAACTAAAAGAAAACTTTCCTCAACCTTTATAAGGGCATCTATGAAAAACCCTTTCCTAACATCACACTTAGACTGACGCTTTCCCCCTAAGATCATGAAGTAGACAAGGAAGTCCACTCTTGCCACTTCTATTCAATACTGTAGCCAGCAAGTTCTTGCCAGTTCTTGCAATTAGGAAAGGAGAAAAAAGGCATCCAGATTGGAAAGGAAGAAGTAAAACTATCTCTATTTACAGATGACATGATCTTACATATAGAAAAATCCTAAAGAATTCATACACACCAAAAAACAAACAAAAAACAAAAAACAAAAACCAACCCTCCCCAAAACTATTATAACTAATAAACAAGTTCAGCAAAGTTACAGGATCAATATACACAATCAGTTGTGTTTCTATACACTAGCAATGAATACAATTCCATTCACAACAGTATCAAAAAGAATAAAATACTAAGGAATAAATCTAACCAAAAAAGCGCAAGACTTGTGTACTCAAAACCACAAAATGTTGTTGAAAGAAATTAAAGAAAACTTAAATAAATGGAAAGACATTTTGTGTTCATGATTTGGAACACTTAATATTGCTAAGATGGCAACACTCTCCAAACTGACCTTCAGTGCAATCTCTATCAAAATTCCAACTGCCTTTTTATAGCAGAAATGGACAAGCTTATCCTAAAATGTATATCGAATTATAAGGGACCCCGAATAGCCTAAAAAATCTTGAAAAAGAAGGAAGTTGGAATTCTCATACTTCTTGATTTTTAAACTTACTACAAAGCTACAGTTACCCAAACATTGTGGTACTGACATAAGGACATGCATAGGTAGATCGATCAATGGAATAGATTTGAGTATACAGAAATAAATCCATACATCTATTTATGATCAATTGATTTTTGACAAGGGTGCCAAGACCACTCAATGGTGAAAGAATAGTCTTTTTGACAAAGGGTGCTGGGACAACTGGATAGCCATGTGCACAAGAATGAAGTTGGATCCCTACCTCACACATTATACAAAAATTAATTCTAAAATAGATCAAAGACCTAAATGAATGAACTAAAGCTATTAAACTCTTAAAAGAAAACATTAGTGTAAGTTTTTGTGCCCTTGGATTAGGCAATAGTTTTTTTATTTTTTTTAAGATTTTATTTATTTATTGGGGCGACTGGGTGGCTCAGTCGTTAAGCATCTGCCTTCGGCTCAGGGCATGATCCCGGCATTATGGGATCGAGCCCCGCGTCAGGCTCCTCTGCTGGGAGCCTGCTTCTTCCTCTCCTACTCCCCCTGCTTGTGTTCCCTCTCTCTCTGGCTGTCTCTGTCAAATAAATAGATAAAATCTTTTTAAAAAATGATTTTATTTATTTATTTATTTATTTGTCAGAGACAGAGAGAGAAAGCACAAGCAAGGGGAGTGGCAGGCAGAGGCAGGTTCCCTGCTGAGCAAGGAGCCTGATATGGGACTTGATCCCAGGACCCCGGGATCATGACCTGAGCTAAAGGCAGATGCCTAACTGACTGAGCCACCCAGGCGTCCCTCGACAACAGTCTCTTAAATATAGCAACCAAGGCACAAGCAACAAAAGAAAACAGAGATGAATTAAACTTCATCAAAATTTAAAACTTTTGTGCATCAAAGGACATTACGACAAAAATGAAAGATAACCAGAACGGGAGGAAGTATTTGTAAATCACGTATCTGTAAGAGTCTAGTATCCAGAATATATGAAGAACCCTTACAACACAACAATAAAAAGACAACCCAATTTAAAAAATGAACAAAGGACTTGAATAGACATTTCTCCAAAGAATGTAAACAAATGATGAACAAGCACATGAAAAGATGTTTGACATCCTTAGTCATTAGGGAAATGAAAGTTAAAACCATGAGATACCCCTTCACACACACTTCAGTGACTGTAATCCAAAAGACAGTAACAAGTATCAGTGAGGATGTGGAGACATTGGAACCTCAGACACCACTCGTGGGAATGTAAAATGGTTCAGCCAATGTATAAAATAATTTGGCAGTTCCTCAAAAAGTCAAATATAGAAGTACTACATCTGCCAGCCGTTCCATTCCTTGGTATATACCCCCAAAGAATTGACAACAGGTGCTCAAAAAATTGGCATACAAATGTTTATAGCAGCACTAGTCACAATAGCCAAAAGGTGGAAATGACCCGAATGTCCATCGACTGATGAATGGATAATCATGATGTGGTATATCTATACAATGGAATATGACTCGGCCATAAAAAGCAATGGAGTACTGATACATATTGCAACCCGGAAAGCTGCTAAGTGAAAGAAACCAGACATGAAGGTGATATATTGTATGATTCCATTTATATGAAACGTCCAGAACAGGTAAATCCATGGAGACAGAGGGTAGATTACTGTTTGCCAGGGTTTGGGGAAAGGGAAAATGATCGATGACTATTTAATGAGTATGGGGTTTGTTTTGGGTGTAATGATTATGTCCTGAAATTAGATAGGGGGGATGGCTGTACAACATGGAACTAAAATCACTGAAATGTATACTTGAACGTGGTTTTAAATGGCAGGATTTATATAACGTGAATTTTATCTCAATTCCTCTTTTTTGACTCCTTTTTTTTAAATTGAAGTATAGTTGACACACATCGTTACATTAGTTTCAGGTGCATAACATAATGACTCAACAGCTCTCTACACTCTGCTGTGCTCACCACGAGTATAGCTACTGTCTGTCACCATCAGGGACAGACTCCAAATCCCGTCGTCTATCACAGTGCCGAGAAAACCCTGAAAACAGTGGAACCTCAAAACCTAGAGAAGACACAGAGATAGCCCATCAACGACTGACCCAGGGAGAAAGACGGGACCACCTTTACTCTTATCCAAATCCATCGGTGCCTCTTAAAGTAACAACGTGAACAGAGAAAGGGAACTTCCCCCAAACACAGGATGGCACAGAAAAACAATCTGAATTTCTTCTTCTTCCTCCCCTCCTCCAAAGTCTAAGGCATCAGGACTGAAAAAGAAAGCATCCCCAGGCAGTTTCAATGAATGCCAAGGTTACCGAAGGGAAATCACGTTGATTATTGAAATATAAAGATCCATCCACTTCAAGCACTGGGAGCTGTTAAAAGCAGAATGAGCCATTTCCATGGAGGAATCAGGCAGCCTTTCAGGGGTTATGATGACAGAGTTTGGAATGCTCATTTCAGAGCAAGTAGGAAAAAAATAAAAGCCAAAACTATACTTCATCACCTGACATTGTCACCCTTTTCTCCAGGCTTGGCGAAGCCGCTCTCTCAGATTCTCAGACACTTAGCTCATCTTTTCCCTGCACCACAATGAGGATACATCCCCGGGTGTGGACGAGAGTTCCAGCCGTATCAAAATCCCCCCGCGTTCCTCCTCAGCCTGAGACCCTTCCTGTTCTGTACCTGGGGTCCGTCTTACCACCTCTTGCCATTCTCCAAACGTACACGTCCCTGGGTCTTGCCGAAGCTTCCAGATCCCAGGCTGGGTGCAACCACTCCTTCTCGGTCCTCACAGCCTCCTGGGTCCAACTCCTTCAAAACCTGCCCCGGCTCCCTGCCTTTTCCTCACCAGACTGGGGGCACCTTGAAGGCAAAGAAGCTCACGGCTGACTGACTTTATTTAAACCGATAACCGAGACCGCCCTGTGGAACATGTCTCCTCCTTCATAAAGTCCTGGAGTTGGACAAGCTCATCGATGTTGTCTGAAGACGGCCTTCACCCCTATTTGGCCCACGCTGTACTGATTGTATTTAAGCAAGCATTTTAAAATTGGAAAACTTTATGTTAAATCTTGATTTCTGTCTTGTCTCAAAAACTCAGGCCAACTGGCAACATGGGGCCCATCTTTGGGGCTGGGACAGTCAGCTGCTCTGTTGAGGGGCTGCACGTGCTGGGGCCCCTCCCTCATCTAGGCTTCTGGAGGCATTGGACTTGAGTTTCCAGGTCTAGGTGCCTTGTTCTCCTCCAAGTCCAAGGCTCTACCATTCCATCATTCCAGTTTCTCTTCCTCCTCCATCGATCATCACTGAGTTTGTTTGTTTTCTAATCTTGGTGAGAGCCAAGGAATTGAGAAATTCAACTTTCCTTGTTTAGCTGTGTTACTTTGCTAACACTACCACAGCAAGGCAGTACCCACACGCCTCCCCAGTTAATTCCTCGACAATTAATCACCGGATACCATCCTTATAAACAACGCCAGCCTTCTAGAAAAGCACTATCACTTTTCGGTTATGCAGAGCACCGTCCTCTTGCTCAGCGCTCAACCGGGAACAGCAAACGCCCGATTTCAAAAGCACATTTCAAAGGTAATCCAGCTGAATGCAGACTTCTTAAAAGGACATCAAATGCTTGAGCAAATCCTACCTATTTATAACCATTTAAGCAATTTCAAATACATTTCCGTTGTATAATTATGCAAGGACTTTGGTCATAAAACATCTCCTGCAAACTTCAGAGAAATCGCCACAGATTTTTGTTTGTAAGGAAAATGCCGGGTTGCAAGGTAGAATGGACCTGTGATCAGCTTCTCAGTGGCTTTCCATCTGGTCATTCCCACCAACCTGCTGGCCCCAGTGGCCCCTCACTCAGGTGAACAAACACCCAGCCCAAAGAGGAAACTCAATTAACATCTAGCTGGGCCTGAGCAGATTGTCTCCTAATGCTGGGGATTTTGAGCTTGAAAGCAGCAGTCATTATGTTAGGGTATATGAGTGAAAAGGGACCATTATTGCCTCCAGAAACCTGCTATTCCTCCTGTATTCCCTATTGACAGACTTTGGAGCAGTGGTTCTCATCCCCGTCTGCACATTAGAGACACCCTAGGGTTTTGTTTTGTTTTTTTTTTAATGTCAAAATCGGGACACCACTGCAGACCAATTCAGCCAGACTTTCAGAGAGCGGAGCCAGCTAGCATCAGAATTTTGAAGGGCTCCGGTGCTTCCAATGCACAGCCAAGGCTGAAAACCACCGCTGTATGGGGACGCAGTGGTTCCCAAAGTGTGGTGCCTGGATCAACTGTCTCAGCATCACTCAGGAACGTGTTAGAAATGCAGATTCTTGGGTCCCACCCCAGACCTACTGAATCAGGAACTCTGCAGGTGGGGCCCAGCAATCTGCATTTTAACAAGCATTCCAGCTGATTCTAATATACGCTAAGGTTTAAGGACCACTGAGTGTCATGGACTCAGTCAGGCTTTTGCTTCCATCCCAAATCCACCACTTATTAACTCTGTGACCTGAGGCAAGTACTTTCCTAGATGAGGCTCAGTTTTCACATCTATAAAATGGGTATAACGAAGATTTAAATTGGACAATGCACAGAGTGCACTTAGGATATTCTCCAACACAGTCGGCACTCAGTTAAATGCTGGCTTATGTTATCCAAGTGCCCCACCTGGAATGTATCCCCCATTTCCCTTCGCACTGCACCACCTCATACAATCCTTGGCCGAGTCTATCCTTGGCCAAGTCTATTTCTTCCCTTCTCCTCCCTTCGTCCCACCACTGCCCTGGGGTCCAATGGAGTGAGGTACAGATTCTGCACGAGGGCTAAGACAAAGGGAATGAGACAAAGGGGAGCTCAAGGGGCCTCCCTAGGACATGAGTCTGCTTCTGAGGAAGAGGGGGAGTCCCTGCTGGTAAACTGTGCCAATCTTTTCTCTCCTAGGATTTCATGCTGGGTGACAAGTGTGGCCCTGAAATTTTGAACAAAACCCTTGAGACGACAGACCCGCCATCCCTGCAGCAGAATGCAACCCAGGGCCTCCCGTGTGATTTGTTGGCGCTCCAGGCACCCGCGAGACCTAATGAAAATATCTCCTGACCGGTTCTCGGGGGCTGCCCTCCAGGAAGGAAAACTACCATGTCCAAGACCTTGGCCGTGGAGCATCAGCTTTTTTTTTTTTTTTTTTTAAAGATTTTATTTATTTATTTTTTTTTTGACAGAGATAGAGACAGCCAGCGAGAGAGGGAACACAAGCAGGGAGAGTGGGAGAGGAAGAAGCAGGCTCACAGCAGAGGAGCCTGAGGTGGGGCTCGATCCCATAACGCCAGGATCACGCCCTGAGCCGAAGGCAGACGCTTAACCGCTGTGCCACCCAGGCGCCCCCATCAGCTTTTTAATGAGACCCGATCAGTTCGTCCGGAAGCAGCACCTTCAGCTGAGTCCTCAGAGCTCCTTCTCGAAGGGTGTGATTGCCCAGAGAGAGAAACAGCCCCTCCTTTGTCCCGCTTGGGTGACTGTTCCCAAACTGCCTCCCCAGGCAACAGTCACATGGATGGAATAAGGAAGAACAGGGGCTTGGGATCCAGAGGCTTGGTGAATGTGGCTGATCCCAGCCCCAGTGGGTTCATCACTGCTCCTCAGGCTCGCCGGGCATGCTCCTGTCCACGGGCACCCCTGCCGGCCCCTGTTTCCACCTGGCTCACGCTTCCCCCAAGGAGCCCACAGACTGCCTCCTCATCCTCACATCTTTGCTCAAATGTCACCTTTTCACTGAGCCCCACCTCGACCATCCTCTCCGTACTTGCAGACCAACCCCCACCGCAGACCCTCTCTGCCTCCCTCCCTCCCCCCGCTCTTCTACCATCTGTCAGCTCAGGAACTCGCAAACCTGAATCGCATCAGAATCACTGGGAGGGCTTGTTAAAACACAGACTGCTGGGCCCCAGCCTAGCAAGTTCTCAAGTGGTACTGACACTGTCCGTCCAGAGCCCTCGTTTTGAGAACCACTGGGCCAACATGCCACACACCTTGCTAGCTACTCGGTTGGAGGGTCTGCTCTGGGAGTCAGACAACCCTGGGTGCAAGTACCAAGTCCATCACTGCTAAGCTGTGATCTTAGGCAGGTGACATAACCTCAGTTTTAAAGATTTTATTTATTTATTTTATTTGAGAGAGAGAGAAAGAGAGCAAGGGGTGGGGGTAGAGGGAGAGGGAGAGAGAGAATCTCAAGCAGACTCCCCGCTGAGCTCAGAGCCCAGTGCAGGGCTCGATCTCACGTCCCTGAGATCATGACCTGAGCCAAAACCAAGAGCCGGGTACTCTACCAACTGAGACACTCAGGTGCCCCTGCAACGTCAGTTTTAGAGCCTCAGTTTCCTTGTTTGTAAAGTGGGTATAGTTAGGACTGGCTGCCACATTTGCAGGGTCCCATGTAAAATTGTTAACAAATTATTAGGAATTTCAAGGTGCTGACGAGGAGAGCATTAAAGTGAGTGCAGGGATCCCGCTGAGCACAAGGCTCCCCGTGTGACCACTCTGGTTGCGATGCCCGGGACGCTGGGCCTGGGTGTAATAAGGAATAGTATCTATTTCACTGGTTTGTTGTGAAGACCAGATAGGATAAGGTATGTAGAAACACATTCTACAGTTCCTGGCACGTACTAGGTACTAAAAAAAAAAAATACGAGTACCCCCCCCACCCCGCCCCTTACATCTTCCCTTCCTCTTCCATCCATCTGTTGTCTCTCAGGATAAGCTTTCTTGGCTCACGTGGCTGTAGCCCTCACCCTTGAGCTTCGTCCTGCTGGAAACTACAGCAAAGCCCTCCCCCACCCACTACTTGGCCTTGGCCTTGGCCTGCTGTGGCTGCTGGCCACTGGTTCAGCTGTTCCTGGGAAGTGGGGGCCGCGGCCCGCTGCCTAGGACCCTTTGTGATCTGAGCAGGTCAAGGGGGAAGTTCTAGGAGGAGCAGGCAGCAGGCAGCGGGAGGGAGCGAAGGCCGGGCCCGTGGTTGTGCAGCCGGCCCCAAAGCCGCTCCCTTGGGTGAGCGAGGGATCACAGGCACTGGGGGCTCCCCTGGGCTGCTGGCCTTCCACTTGAGTGAGCCCCACACAAGGCCGGTGACTTGTTCTCCCCACCTGCCCGAGGGGACGAAGAGAGGGACAATTATTTTTGGAACTGGAAAGCCTCACTTTCTATTGCTTTTCTGCGTTAGCTCATCTTCCAGACTCTGAAATGATCAGATCTGGCAGAAATGACTGGCCCCTCTGTGGGTGTGGAGTTGAGGGGCAGAACAAGAGCCCGCCCGTCGTGCACCACCCTGAAGACCATAGACACCTCCCACCCACCCTAGCTGCAAGCCGGAGTCAAGGGCCTGGCCCACATCAGGCCGCAGCAAACCAAGGCAAGACTCTGCGCTTCCTGTGGTACACTCGTGATGGCCCCGGAGCAGGGGTGAATGGCAGGGGGCAGGGGCTGGCAGGGGGGCCAGGTAGCTCCTTCCTGTTTTACAAGTTCCAGCTCTAAAAACTCAGAGACTTACACAGAAGAAAAGAGAGGGTCACATTTTCCAATGGCCTCCCCCAAGATCTCTCTTAGGTCTTTTTTTTTTTTTTTTTAAGTCAGGTCTCCTGGTAAATACTGTAATTCAATTTACAAGACATCCATTTGCGCTTCGCCCTTCAGAAAGAGCCATGCCTGTCCGGGGAAGTAGCGTTCCCACGCACGCACCTGCATGGCTGTGTGCACACGCCGGCGTGCACGCGCGTGTATAAAACCTACAGCAACAGAGGCTCCGCGTTTCCCTTCCCCGCTGTGCCGGGCGGTCCGGCTTACGTCCTGTGATGGCACTTACTAGCTAGGTGACCCTGCGTGAGTTTCTTACCTCTCTGCTCTGCCTTTTGTCTCTTCTGCACGCAGAGGAGTTGTGAAGATGAGCGATAATGAATATGAACGAGGTGCCTGACACAGGGTAATAGTTAATGACGGCAAATTTGCAAGGTTGTGAGATCGGCCAGAGTGGATGCACCTGGCGTGTGATAGCGGCCCCCAAAATGTCCCCTGAGAGGAGACAAGGACCCTGAGTCAGACACCGAGACCCCACGATGAGAAGCTGTAACCTGGGGTCTCTCCCCGCCCCCTCCTTTCTCCCACCTGGCTCTCCCTTCCCCCGTCTACTTCTTTGACAGAAGGGTGGGATGTGGGTCCCCCTTCCCCCCCTCCCGGCACCATTTGCTTGGTGGCAGGAGGGTGATGACCAAAGGCTGAGGTGTGGCCGTGTAACGGGTAATTTTACGTGTCAGCTCGATGGGGCAGACGGAGGCCCAGAGAGCGGGAAGCATGATTTCTGCGTGTGTCTGTGGGGGTGTTTCCGGAAGAGGTGAAGCATTTGAATCGGTAGACTGAGAAGGGTCACCCTCCCCGTGGAGGGTGCGCGTCATCCCCATGGCCCACGGCCCGGACATAGCAAGGAGTCGCAGGAAGAGCGGACTTGCTCCCTCCTCCGCCGCGAGGGCTTCCACCTGCTGCCCTCAGACGTCGCGCTCCTGCTTCTCGGGCCTTCGGCTCCTGCGAACACTGCATTCCCAGAGCAGCACCACAAGGGGCGAAGGAGGATGGCAGGCGCCCCACACCTTCCAGTGTGTTCCACACGCTCGCGTGCTGCCCGAGCGTGAACGCCGGTCCAAACACTTGAGGTAAGTGCTGAGCAGTGTCTGCTAAAGCCGAACGTAGACACACCCCGTCCCAGCGAAGTGTGTGCCAACGGCCCCCCAAATGCAGGACATCGTCCTTCCGTTCAGGCTGATAGAACAGAAACACTAGAGACTGGGTGGCTTATAAACAGCAGAAATTTATTTCGGACTGTTCTGGAGGCTGGGAAGCCCCAGGTCAAGGCACCGGCGGATCTGGTGTCTGGGGAGAGCCTGCTACACGGTTCATAGATGGCCGTCTTCTCACTGTGCCCTCACGGGACGGAAGGGACAAGGGAGCTCTCCGCGGTCTCTTTTCTAAGAGCACAAATCCCATTCCTGAGGGCTGCACCCTCATAACCTAATCACCACCCCAAAGCCCTCCCCTGCTACTACCATCACACTGGGGCACACAGACATTCAGCCTGTTGTCAGTATTCATAACAGTTTGCTCGTCATAGCCCCAAAATGGAAATAACACAGAGGCTTATCAGAAAGAGAATGGGTCAACAAATTGTACGGAGTCGTACAGCGGACTACCACACGCGCACAGCAGTAAAAAGAACGCACCGTAGCCACATGCAAAAACATGGATGAGTTGGGACATGATGTTCAGTCAAAGAAGACAGATTCAAAAAACACCCCATTTATATGAAATTTATATGAAATTCAAGAACAGGCAAAACCAACCGCTGGTGATAGAAGTCATGACGCTGGTTGCCTGTTGGGGGTATTGACTTCTAAGGGGCATGCGAGAATTCTCTGGGGGCTGTAACTATCCGATCGGGGTGCTGACATATGTAAAACCCAGCAAGCTGTATACCTGGGATCAGTGCGCTTTACACACACTTTACTGTATGTGTGCTGTATCTCAATAAAAATGGGAAAAAGTGATTATATTCTTTTACCAGGTTCTACTGTGTGTGTAGAAGCTACCAGTGAAGGAATCCAGTAACTGTCTTGGGAAAAGCACACTTACATTGTATTACATTATTATTATTTTTTTAAAGATTTTATTTTATTTATTTGACAGAGAGAGAGACACCAGCGAGAGAGGGAACACAAGCAGGGGGAGTGGGAGAGGAAGAAGCAGGCTCATAGCATAGGAGCCTGATGTGGGGCTCGATCCCATAACGCCGGGATCACGCCCTGAGCCGAAGGCAGACGCTTAACGACTGAGTCACCCAGGCGCCCCTGTATTATATTATTTTTTTGTGCAAATGGCCTTAATTTTAAACATGTACACATTAGAAATACGCTACAATTTTTGCAGTCTGTTTTGACATTGCTTCCTTGTTTAATAAACCAAAGCTTAAAGAAAGGCAGCAACGGTCTGGCCCTCTCTGAGCTCCTGAGAGGCCCCATCATGGACACAGCCACAGGATGAATAAAGACGGTCAGGACCCCCCAGGCAGAGCCTGGAGAAGCAGTGGGGTTTGGCCAAGTGCCCAGCTGGGGATGCTGATGAGGCAGGAGGGCGACCTCAGAGTGTCCAGTCCACACACTGAGCCCTTCCTGGCTCTTGTCTGGGAGGCACCTGCCGCCATCCCAGACTTCCTAAAGCCCAGGCTATGCTGGTCCTTTCCACAGCTTTCCCGGCGTGAACCCAACCCTGGAAGAGGTGCCCAGGACCTGGAAAATGCCAGCAAACTGCCCGAAGTGGGTAGTCCAGACAGACTTCCTGGGCATGTGTTGTGTGCGGACACACAGGACCCTCGAATGATTAATACTCTGCTGTCCCTGTCTCAAAATTCTTAATAGTTGTCAGACAAGGGGCCCCACATTTTCATTTTCCCCCACAGATTTGACGGCCAGTCCTGGAAGTCGCAGAGTCTGGTGTTAACAACCCCGTGTCCAGCATTGGGGTCTGGTCCCCGCTCGGCCCCTCGCCGGCTGGGGCACCTGGGCCAGGCTGCTTCCTGTCTGTGCCTCAGGTCCCGGGCTGTAACGTGGGGGTGACAGCAAGACTCGTTCAGGAGCCGTTAGAGGAATTAAAGCAGCTGCAACAGCGGGCCTGCCACATTACAAGCACTCAGTAAAGTGTTGTGATTGGCGTTAAGATGATTGAGGGCCGATTATTGAGGCTGCAGTCTTGCCTGGACCTGTCTCAGAAATGCCTTTTCTAAAGGCAGGAGCCAAAGAAAGAAGCTTTGGGATTAACTCTTCGAAACTAGCAAGTGTTCTCTCCTTGGCATTAGGTCTAACACCAGCTGCATGATTACACCCCAGGAGAAATGTGTCCTCATCAAGTCACAAAAGCCTGGTTTCAACCCAGGGAGAGAACAAAAAATAGTCTGAAATCCTGAAAAAGCCAATAGCGTCAGGTACACGATATCCAGTCCATCTTTGATTTGGGGGTTCACTGAAGCATGGCTGACGCGTGGTTGTCTTGGGTCCTAGGTGTTGCTTCTGTAAATAGACTTTTGTTAAAAAAAAAAAATTACTGACNATTGACTGGGGCGCCTGGGTGGCACAGCGGTTGAGCGTCTGCCTTCGGCTCAGGGCGTGATCCCGGCGTTGTGGGATCGAGCCCCGCATCGGGCTCCTCTGCTGTGAGCCTGCTTCTTCCTCTCCCATTCCCCCTGCTTGTGTTCCCTCTCTCGCTGGCTGTCTCTATCTCTGTCAAATAAATAATAAAAAATCTTTAAAAAAAAAATTGACTGACTTGGAAAAAAACGAAAGAAATGCGAGGAGCAGGGAGAATACTTTCTCTCTATATCCTTTCCCACGAAATTGAAGGGTCTGAGAAGTCCACAGATCCTGTCTGTTCTCATATTAATTAACCTCTTCCAGACTCCTTTCTGCCCTCATACGCAGACATACACAACAGAGATTAGGAATGCAGATGCTCGAGNGACTGACTTGGAAAAAAACGAAAGAAATGCAAGGAGCAGGGAGAATACTTTCTCTCTATATCCTTTCCCACGAAATTGAAGGGTCTGAGAAGTCCACAGATCCTGTCTGTTCTCATATTAATTAACCTCTTCCAGACTCCTTTCTGCCCTCATACGCAGACATACACAACAGAGATTAGGAATGCAGATGCTCGAGTCAGACTCTGGGGGGTGTCTTAACACCCTTCCTCCCCAGCTGTGCGCCTGGGACCAGGCACTGGGCCTCTCTGTGCTTCTGCCTCCTCACCCATAAATAGGGATACCAATGGTAATTCCCTCCCGGGGTTCTCATGAGGATGAAGCAAGCTCATACATGAAAAGTGTAGAGAATGGTGCCTGGCACATGGTAAGCACTCCCTAAACGTTAGCCGCACGTCATGCATATGAAGCACCCAGCCAAAGTCATGCAGAATCATGGGAGAATAGCAGTAATGCCAGTCATTGTTGTTGTTTAGACTGCCCCAGGGACTTTGGTCGTATGACTGCAGATCCCTTCTGAGGAAGCCTCCAGAAGGTAGGAGACCCATGAGGAGCACGAGTGATTGCTCAAGGCCTAAGGAAAACCTCAACCTAAATGAGATCTTCTCAACCTTTCAAGGGCAGTGGCCGTAGAGCTCAGTCATTTTAGATGCCAGAGTTAAAAAACAAGAACAAAAAAATAGACCTTAAAGGTCAGCAAGTCCACATCTCTCATCTATCTATGAGGCTCAGAGAAGGCAAGTGACCTGCCCAAGGTCACACAGCAGAATAGGGGCTCCACTGGGAAGACAGCACAGGGCTTCTGACTCGCCACAGCCTTGCCCTGCTTGTTGCCTCCTACGGCTCTTTCAGCCAGAGCTCCCGGCTCCTCACACAGTCCTCCCCACCTCTCATCTCTCTGGTGGGCTTTCTATCAAGTATGGGCTCATCTCATTCTTGGCCACATCCTGCTGAAGACCCATTTTTCTTACTGAATCAGGCCGCCATTAGGTCCTGAAAGCCCCATACGTCTTCTATGGATGAGCAGATCCCTTAATCTATTATTCCACAGTCCTATTTATATATATTTATCCATATGGCTATATAAATAGGGCTTTGAGACATATACGTGGCAGGTTATTGCTGTGGCATAGTTGTTCTCCCCAAGAGGAAAACAAAAATGATGTATGGCTGAGGCTCTTTTCCATGCAGAAAGCTCCCGTCTGATTTATTAAGAGTGAGGTTGCAGCCACATGCTCTGAAGGTAGAGAATCTATTGCGAAGTTATCTAAGAACAGGACACTCCGTTCCACATGCCAAAAGGCAATCTAGGGCGTGTCGGGAGCTCAAGGCATCTTAGAGCTGTTGCTCACAGGCACTCGCCGTGTCCCGGGCTATTAACTAGGATTCCTCTGGTTGCTAGTTTAAGCAAAAACAGGGGGCGTTTGTATGAGGGTACTGGGTGTCTCCGGGAAGTCAGAGAGGAATGTGGCTGGGTGTCAGGAACGGCTAAGCCTGGAGAGATGGACGCCAGGGTGCCTCTCCCCTCTCTCATCTCTGCCCCTCCCTGAGTCCATTCTCTCTTCCTCCAGAGTGACAGCCTCCATATGGAAGAAAACAGGACAGCCAGTGCTCCATGGGCTGACTCTGTGCTTTCTCTAGAACCAAATACGAAACCCCCCCGGAAGGGGACTCACGCTCCCTGCTTGGTCTAGGGGTCGTGAGCGGGGTCTTGGGAGCCCTGCGCAGCTGCCGCAGGCATCAGGACAGACGGGTGTGGCAAGGAGCAGAGCTCCGACGGAGGTGGGGGAGCTCTGTGAGGAAGAGCCAGCAGACAAAGCAAGCATATGTGCTCCACTCGCTGTGTGGTCGTCAGAAAAGCACTGAACGTCTCTGCTCCAGCATCCTTACCTAGAACGTCAGGACTGCGGTGTGCTGTGTAAAGGCAGAAAACTGTGACTGTTGGGTTCCCCGAAGGACCTCCAGTGCCTAATCAAAGCCTGGAACATAGTCATGTTCGAGAAATACTTGCAGAATAAAGAAATGAATGAGAACTCCCTTGAAGGACTGTTGGAAGGATTACTTAAGATAAAACATTTAGAGCGCACTTCCCCACCAGGAACTGGTCTAAGCACAGAATGGAATATCGGAAGCGAGCTTAGAACACCTCTAACCTTAGAACAGCTCTATTCCATTCCACAGAATGGAATATCGGAAGCGAGCTTAGAACAGAACCCTAAGGGGTGCCTGGGTGGCTCAGCCATTAAGCGTCTGCCTTCAGCTCAGGCCGTGATATCAGGGCCCTGGAATCAAAACCCACTTCGGGCTCCCTGCTCAGTGGGGAGTCTGCTTCTCCCTCTGAGAGAGCATGAGTGGTGGGGAGGGGCAGAGGGGAAGCAGACTCCCCACTGAGTGTGGAGCCGGGCGCGGGGCTCCATCCCATGACCCTGAAATCAGGACCTGAGCCAAAACCAAGAGTCCGATGCTTAACCAACTGAGCCACCCAGGGGTCCCAATAAAAAGTTTAAAAAAACTTTTTATTTTAGGGGCGCCTGGGTGGCACAGCAGTTAAGCGTCTGCCTTCGGCTCAGGGCATGATCCCGGCATTATGGGATCGAGCCCCGCGTCAGGCTCCTTCGCTATGAGCCTGCTTCTTCCTCTCCCACTCCCCCTGCTTGTGTTCCCTCTCTCGCTATCTGTCTCTATCTCTGTCGAATAAATAAATAAAATCTTTAAAAAAAAACTTTTTATTTTGGTCATCTTATATTGACACTCACATTGCAAAGATAGTCCTGAGAGTTCCTGAATACCCTTCGCCCCACTTCCGTTCCTCTGCCTATTTGCTATCATACAGGATGGCATTGTCAGACAGAATATATGTTTGTCAAAACAAAAGACACCAACACATTAAATAAAAAGATGTCGCTGGTTTTTCTACTTAGGTCCTTTTTCTGTTCCAGGATCCAGTCAATCGAGGCTACCACATTGCCATTAGTCAGACTTACATTTTCACCAATCCATACTCATTTCATGAGTAAACGTTACAAACGTAAACCTGGAGTTTTGTACTAATAAAATACCAATTTTATCTTATTTTGCAGAATGAAATTCTAGGAAGATTTCTTAGAGGGGAGAAAAGAAGGGATCCACTGCTTTCTCTTCTGAAGTTTGCAAACAAGTGGAGGGGCTGCTCCTAGAGGCCAGGTCTGACTGATGGCCTGGTGGCCCGCAGCACCAGCACAGAACTAGGTCTATTGGGACTTGCCAAGGACAGCCAAGGGCCCTCAGCTCACAGGGTGGAAGTTTCACACCCATTTCGGATGAAATTATCTCTATTGTTCATCCTGGGGGGATTGGGATGCTCTTCTCCAATAAAATGAACGTGAGCCAGGTGTTCACTTATTCATTCTTTCTTTCGACCTGCTATGTGCCAGCAACTCTAGGAGCTGGAAATACCAGTGAACAAAGCAGACAAATGACTGTCTTTGTGGAGTTTCTATTCCGACAGAGGAGACGATGACAAACGAGAGGGAGGTAAACTATATAGTGTGATGCCTAGAGAAAAAACAAGACAGGAGAGGGGGAAATGAAAGGTTGGTGAGGGGGAAATTTTAGCAGACATCTGGGAGAAGAGCATTCTGGGCAGAGGGGAAAGCAAGTGCAAAGGCCCTGAGGCAGAAACACACCTGCGTGTTTGAGGAAGAGTAAGGGGGGGCCAGGGTGGCTGCAGGAGAGACTGAATGAAAAGGAGAGAACAGTCAGGAGGCTGAATGGAACACGAAGAAATGCAGATGAGAAAGCCCAGAGCCTTCCAGAAATAGCTGGACACCCTGCAGGGCAGCAATGAGGCTCTAGCTTGGTAGCAGGGGCTGGACGTTCACAATGTGAGCTTCACAGGAGTGTGACCATTGTGCACCTCTGCGGGCAGTGTCCAGAATATGCCTTGGCACGGTTGAGAGGCACAACTGTGTCCAGGTTGGACCAAATGGTAGAGCAGGGCCAGCGTGGACACCATGCTCGGCGGTCTCCAGGACCTCTCCTGACCCAGCTCCCTGGGGAGCCACAGACACGAGGAACAGGTGTTAGCCTGCCCCCAACATCCAGGGCCCAGGTGGCCAAAGCGGATAAGGCAATAAGGGCAGAGTGAGGCCCAGGATGGCCCAGGGCCTGAGATTGGGCAAGTCTCCCCGTGCTGGCAGCAGACCCTGAAAACCAACAGATGGAGAAATGAACCCTGCAGCCTTTGGGGCTCTTAAGGAATGAGGAGAAGCCTGGAAAGAGAGAGAAACGTCTTGCCATTCATGGCACGAGGGGCGTTGGACATATTTTCGTTTGAAGATCAAACCCACACATCCTTCCACAGGTGGCTGGATAAACAGTGTGGTACATCCATTCAATGGAACACAGCACAAAAAGGAAAGAGCTGTTCGCACACCGGCACGAATGAGCCTCAAAGCGTGCTAAGAGGAGGCAGGAAGAAGAGAGTACACATCGTGTAATTCCATTTACAGAGAACCCCGGAAAACACCAACTAATCGACAGTGACATTCAGCAGATTATTGACCGCCTGGGGACGGTCAGGGAGGGACAGGGGGATTAGGGACTCAAGTGAACTATTGGGGGTGACTGGATATGTGCATTATCGTGACTGTGGCAATGCACTCACCAGGGCGTTCATGTCGAAATTTACCAAGTTGTATACTTTAAATACGTGCAACTGACTGTATGCCAATTACATAGCAATAAAGCTGAAAAACGTAAATGGACTGAACGCTCCAGGTAAAAGTTAGAGATGGTCAGAGTGGGGAAAATAAAAGATTTGACTTTGTGTCCCAAGATTTTATATATAGAATATTTTATGTATATACATAAATTATACATATTTAAAACATTCTTACACATTCTATATTTTATGTATAATTATATACATGATTACATACTATAATGTGTGCTTTTATTGTGTTACATTTGTATTATGGGAATATAGTTAGCTTTCATATCTTTTTTTTTAAGTAGGCTCCACGCTCAATGTGGAGCCCAACGTGGGGCTTGAACTCATGACCCTGAGACCAAGACCTGAGCTGATAGCAAGAGTCAGACACTTAACCAACCGAGCCCCCAGGCACCCCTACCTTTTATATCTTTTACATGTTATCTCTTTTATGTGATTTTTTAACGTTTACAAATATATTTATACATATTATATATCATTTATTCATATTGTGTGTGATGTATAATTTTGCATTTATACATTTTATATATTATGAATATATTCGTGTATGTGTGTGTGTTTTCATAGAGAATCCCAGATGTCAGCCACAAGAGCCCATGGCAGGTCTCTTGGCTCCATAACTGGTAATGTTGATACAATTGCCCCATCCACAATTCCCTAAGATTTCTCCAAATCCCCAGCTGCCTGAAGTTCTAGACTTCCAGCCTCCCCTGGCTCTTGCTCTCAGCCCTGTCTCCCGGATGCGGCTTTATCAACACCCTGACATTGGTTCACAAATGAGACACACACACCTTCTCCCCGCCCAGGCCCTAAGCAACTCAAATACAAGGCTATGCCTAAAAACCGAATTTTCCTTGAAGACTTGGGAGTGACACGGGCATTTCATGGCAAATAGCTTAAGTGACAGGATATTCCTTGAGCCGCCCTGGTTGAGAAGGTGGGGGTGGGTGGGATTCTCCTTGGCGACACCAACCCAGCCCTCCTCCCTCCCATCTCCTCCCCTCCTGTGCAAATGAATCCATGTGCTAACCCAAAAAGCAACACCTGAGATGGGCAAGCCGCCCCTCTGGGTTCCTCTCTCCCCTGCCCACGCCCACGTTTCTGGGACGTGGGGGATCCGAACCCCTGCCTTGCCCCCCTTACGCTCTGATGTGTCTTCCCTTCCTGTCCTAAACTGGGGTTCGGCGTCCCGTCTCCCCCTCTGGGGGCTGAGCTTCCTGAGTAAGGAGCAAGCCAGCCAGCACAAAGGCTGAATAAACAGTCGGTAGAAATTAACTTGAACATTCAGGGAGGAGAACAAAGACCTCAACGTGAGCTGGGGAGGGAATCCTAATTGCCAGAGAGAGAGGAGCGCCAGGCGCCTGGCAGGACACACGAGACACGGGATGTTGCTGGTGGCTGAGACAGGCTGGTGCGCTTCTGATTTGGGAAGTAGCAGGGCAAGAATTCTAATGGAATGAAGACACTGTTGGGAAGGGGAATTGGGACTGAGAGAGGAAAGGCGGGCGAGGGGTCCCGGAGGCAGCCAGCCGAGGACATGTGCCTGGGTGGGGGGTCCCAGCCTCTCCCACAGCCTGGCTCAGGAGAGGGCATTTGGGAACAGGGGCCTGGTTGGCAGGTGTTTTGATGGTGGTGCCCCCTGCAGGTGGAATTACAGCAAAGGAGACATCCCGTGGTGGTTCCAGAGGATGAGCAGGGAGTCGAGGAGATGGGTAGAGGGGTCTTCGACGTGGAGGAAACGATGGGCCTCCTGGACCCAGAAAGAGTGGGGAGACCTCATCCTGCGACACCCCACAGAAGCAAAGATGACCAACTGGTCTGAGAGACTTCTACAGATCTTATCCCCATACCTACCCCATGGGTCAAGCCAAAGGGTACAAATAAAAAACCAAATATATATCAAGTGCATCCTAGATGCCAGGAACATTTAGTTCCCACAACTATAGGTGACCCTAGTTTACAGATGTGCAAACTGAGGTCCAGAGACGTTAAGTAACTTCCCTAAGATCACACAGCTCTTAGCCGGTATGCCAACCCAGAGGCATCCATATATGTAGATTACCTTTGAAGTTCGGAGGTTTCAGTCTTAGTGGCATGTACCAGTGGTCAAATACATCGTGTTCCAGGGCCTCAAACCCAGCAGGATATGTCCTTTTTACCATACAACCTCACGCCTGAACTGCCAAACCTAGCCCGGATCCACCAGTCCTAGACATCCCCGCCGCTGGTGTGAGCCACCTGCCAACGGCTCCGCACACATTTTCTCACGTAACCTCCTCCAGCTCCACCTGAACGCAGCTCTCACTGGCACAGACAGGATATGAGGAAGGTTCGTGACACAGAGATGGGAGAGGCTGGAACCCAAGACCAGGTAAGAGCATGGAATCCCTTTCGGGCATTTCATCCTACACACTGAGTTTCTGTGGGACCTGTTTGAAGGCAAATGCACTCAATCACTTATTCATTCAACCAAATATTCTTGAGGGCCTCTGACGTTCTGGGTCCTATTTCACACGCCAGAGTCACAGAAATAAAAGATACATGCCCTGCTCTCAAGGGACGCACACCGTCAGGAAGTGACGTCACAGCAGCAGGACGAGTGGCCTGCTCTGGGGATGAGCGGGCTTCGAGCTGCATCCCACGGGTGGGAGGAAGGAGTGAAGGCAGGAAGTACTTCCTGGAGGAGGGAGCCTCAGTGTGTTAGGGGAAGAAGGGGAGAACCAGCAGGGGACAAAGCCCTCGAAGAGGCTCAGAGGGGAGAGAGGCAGAACTTTCCCCCCGTCAGCAACAACGGGAGTTGAAGGTTGAGGGTGGCAGTGAGCCAGGGGCTCTGGAGGCCCACAGCGTTTTGGAAGACTTTCTCGGTGGCATCAGGGATCTCCCCTGGGAATGGTGAGAATGGCAGGTGCCCCCATCCACCCAGGAAATGGGGATAAAGAAACCTTCCCCCGAGAGAAATGGAAGAGACTCCCCAGGCCCCTTAACCGGGGCTACCCAGGCTAGTCCACAGGATCTGAACTTGCGCGCCGCAATTTCCGGAGGGCGACCGCACCGGGCCACCTCCGGACGCCCCCGGAAAACCACAGGAGGGACGCGCCATGTCCCTGTTGCCGAGTTGCACCGTGTTCTGTATGTCCTCAGGTCCGTGCGTATGCCATAAATATTCATGGCTGCAAAAACAACGTGATGGTCCTTTCATGCTCCAGAAGAAACCGCAGAGGGCACCTGGCTTTCGCGTCCTCCTGCCTTGAAAGGCTGTGTCAGGGCCCAGGAAGGACTACACCTTCTAAAACCCGGCTTCCTTAATTTGTTTAACAAAAGACATCTCCATGCTCTGTGGCCTCTTAATTTCCGTAGATGTTAAAGTGCAGAGAATTAAAGAATCAATGGCCAATTAAGAAGGCACTGGCAGCTTCTGGCCAACAGCATAGTATTTATTTATTCAGCCAGCCACGCTCATTTTTAAAGCCCCAACTTTCCATTTTGTTTCTGACATCAAAAATAAATCAAACTAAACTATACACGTCATAGCTGAAAAAAATTATTTGCATGATGCATTGCCCCTCTGAAAGCTCGGTAGCCACCTGCAAAAGAAATTTTTGTCTGTGTCAAAAAAAAAAAAAAAGAAAGATATAAATTCATGCTGGCAATGGACTCCCCTGAGGATACAGATAGGATTGAAAAGATAGAAATAAGATTTTAATTCACCAGTGATTTCTCCCCCTCCTCTCGAGCTTCTTTTTGATTTCTGAGCATCCATTTTCCTGGATTGTCCTGGGAGGGTTGCAAAGGTTGTAGTCCATTAACACAGTGGTGCTGTGGTGAAATGTCAGAATGGACAGAGGGAAATAGTCATAGTGGGGACATAGGCTGGCCTTTTTCTGCTCCTGGTCCTGGCCTTCCAACCAGAGTCGGGGTTACCCAATGACCCCCTTTTTCCTCCATCCAAATGACACCCTTTGGCATGCCTTACCTTAAAAGAAATACAAATCTGCCACCCAGTCTCTTGTTCCTTAACTGCTCCCCGATTTGCACAAGCCCTGCCCAAATTTGGACAATTTGGAGTTGTTCCTGCGATACATCTACCCAAGCTACCCCAAGGTCAACTCTAGGACAGTGATTTCAAACATCCGTGTGCACCAGAACCACCTGGATGGCTTGTTAAAAAACAGTTTCTGATTCAGTGAGTCTGAGGCAGGGCTTGAGAATTTGCATTTCTGGCAAGTTCTGAGAATGAGACCATACTTGGAGAACAACTGTGGAGGCAGGTGTAGGGAGGGCATCCTTCCAGAAACTTGTGCTATGGCGCCATCTAGTGGTCCGAGGCCACGGAGGCAGCGACCTGTACAGGGAAAGTTGCAAGACCCTGAAATTCACCCCTCCCCACACACCAAGAGCGTCTTGCTTTGAGTGGAGGGTATTCACTTTTGTTATCTCTACGTTCTTTGTAAGATTTTTATTGAAATCAAACGATCTCTTTTCATCCTCGGAACAACCACAGGGCAGAACTGAGACTGAAATCTTTTGAGGCCAGAAACCACATAGTGCAAACAGACCTTGGTGTTTGTCCTCCAAATACTGCTAACCAAAGGCGTGACAATCCTAGCACACTGGCAGACAGCAAAACAGCCACCCAGGTCACACAATACTCAAACCCTAATTTAACCCAAAATTTCGTCCTAGCCAAGTCAAGGGAGGAAATAAAGAGTTTCATCTTGTCCCAATCTGAAGCAAAGAAGCATATCTTTTAGGAGGGAAATCAAATTACCCCAAGTTCCTGGGTAGGGCCCAGCAATTTGCATTTTAAGCAAGCCCTCCAGGTAAGTTCTGAAGCAAACGGCCTGAGCCCCAACTTGAGGCTCCAACAGGAGCCACGAGAGATGTCCACGCGTCTACCAGCCACCCTTTAAAAAGCAAAAAGAAACACATGTGACTGATCGTATCTTGTTTAACCCACTATAACCAAAATGTTGCATTCTTTTTCTCTAACCGTGCTTTTTCTCCCAAGGTTACCGTTTACACTTACAACACCTCTCCATCTGGACAAGTCATGCCTCAAGTGCTCCGTGGCCCCACGTGGCCAATGGCTACCATGCTGGACAGCACCGCTCTCGATGCGTTGAAACTTGGAGCTGATGGAAATGTTCTTCCATGATCTGCATTTAGGCATCATTTATTGAACACTTTCCACCAGGCTCTGTGCTAAGTGCTTTCCATGCTTTATGCCAGTGGTTTCATGCCAACCCTCTTAGCACTCTTGAGATAGAGAGGATGCTGGGAATCATCCACTGCCACCACCATGGCCGCATGTCCGGAGGGTCCAGAGGACACAGAAGGAAGAGCGTGATTCCACCACTGCAGGTCCTGTGGGCTCCGGCGGGAAGGATGCTGGGGCGAGGCTGGATTCCAATCAACCGGGATGAAGTGGATTCAAGGGTGGGGCGGGATTGGCCTGGAACCACACACCTGGTTAGATAGGATTTATAGTGGCAAGCAACAGAAATGGATTAGGGATTATAACCAGGAAGGCCACTGGGCAAGGCGACAGGACAGCAGCAAAAAGGGCAGCTGGGTAGGAAGAGCTCGGAGCGGTCTCTCTCTCAAGCAGGATTCTCAGTCCCAGAAACACATCAGAGTCACCTGGTGAGCTTTTTTTTTCTTAAAGATTTTATTTTTTTAAAAGATTTATTTACGTAATTTCCACACCCAACGTGGAGCTTGAACTCACGACCCTGATCTCAAGACTCACATGCTCTACCGACTGAGCCAGCCAGGGCCCCCCTGGTGAGCTTTAAAAAATCCTGATGTGCCAATAACTACTGAAGCTAAACATATTCCGACCCCACGGCCCAGGAGGCCTCCTCCCAGGCGCAGGCCCAAGAGAAATGTACACATATATCACCGAAAACCCAAGAAGGAGTCATAGCAGCTTTATTCCCGACAGCCCCAAAGGGACACCTAAATGAACACTCATGGTTCCTCCTTCCTGGTTCCTACTCATGAAAGAATGGAAGGGGCAGCTGTGTGGTGTTCATGAGGCAGAAGCCACACACCATCTCAGAGCCGGTGGCCAGTGGAGGGAGCGGGATGCAAGAGTACTTGCTCAAAGTTCCGGAAAAGGCAAAGCTAATCTTACAAAGGTCAAATAATGGTCACTGCAGAGAGGGTGCTGGCCAGACAAGGGCATGAGAAGAACTCCTGGGGTCCTGGGAATGTCCATCTTCCCCTGACTAGGGCGACCCAGGCGTATCTGCATATAAGCACATCACGTCCTACCCTCAAGCATTGTGCACTTTATGGAGTTTAACAGAGGTATTTGTTATACTCCAGAAGTAGTAATTCTAAAAAATATATCTCAATGCCCAGGCTGCCACCCAGCCCAGCGAACTCTGCATCTCTGAGAATGGGTCCGTGCACCGGTGCTTTTCAAAGTGATTCCAGTATGCGGCCACAGTTGGACACTACTGGCCCGAAACAGCACTTCTCGAACTTGTGTGAGCACATAAAACCCTTACGGGTCTTAGTAAAAGGAAGAGTGAGTTCAGTACGATGGGGCTTGGGATTCTGCTCCCAGGTGCTGCCGGCACTCTGGGATGGTGGACCACACTCTGCTGCCCAAAAAGGGTCTCCTGGTCTACCCTGGGTTCGTGCCCACCCTACGTGAGCGGAGGGTTCTGTGCTGGATCACCCTACTGGGAACAAGGCTTCTACCAGGAGGGGAATCTACAAGACACAGAGCTGCCCACCGCGGAGAACCTTAGGGACCCATTAGATTCTGTAATTCTCAAAGTCTAAAGAATTCACGGTTGGAAAAAAGGCAGGAAATACTAAGGCCGCATTTAAGTTTGGTTGAATAGGGGGGCAAATATGGAGGGGTGTTTACAGTGGGGAGGTCAGCAAACTTTTTCTGTAAAGGACTAGTTTTTGGTTTTTTTTTTTAAAGATTTTATTCATTTGAGAGAGCACAGATGGGGAGCTGCAGGAAGAAAGGAGAGAGAGAAGCAGACTCCCCGCTGAGCAGGGAGCCTGATGTGGAACTTATCCGAGGACCCTGAGATCATGACCCGAGTAAGCCGAAGGCAGATGCTTAACCGACTGAGCCACCCAGGAGCCCCAAGGACTGGGTATTTCTTTCTTTTTTTTTTTTTTTAAAGATTTTATTTATTTATTCGACAGAGATAGAGACAGCCAGCGAGAGAGGGAACACAAGCAGGGGGAGTGGGAGAGGAAGAAGCAGGCTCATAGCGGAGGAGCCTGACGTGGGGCTCAATCCCACAACGCCAGGATCACGCCGAGCCGAAGGCAGACGCTTAACTGCTGTGCCACCCAGGCGCCCCAAGGACTGGGTATTTCTGACCTTGCAGGGCATACGGTCTCTATGGCAGTTCAAGTTGGTGGTTGTAGCACAATGGACAATATGCAACCCAATGCCCGTGGCTGTGGACCAATAAAACTGTACTTACAAACACAGGTCTGGTTTGTGGCCTGAGGCCGACACTACGCTGTCATCTGTATGTGTGAGGGATGGGCCCTCTCGGAGAAAACACGAGAAACTAAATCATCTCCCTGGAGAGGAAACGAGGGGGCCTGGGGCACACGGCAAGGAGACACCTTTCACTGGTTATTCTTCGATACCTTTGGAATCACCTATTGTATCACCTACTAAAAAAAATGAAAGGACGAAAAGATAGGACTTCTACACGAGGTATTTGCAGACAGCCTCCCGTGAAGACATGCTTCCTCTTTCACCATCTCTTTCTCCAAGTGGCCCCGAGCCAGAGCCACAGGACAACCCCCATCCTGTGGGAGGGTGGCCCTTGCTATGCAGTTGCCCCCTACCACCCTCACCTCTTTCCTCGGCCTTCTCTTCCTTCAAGGTGGTGGGAGGCCACCTCCCTCAAGGAGCCCACCCAGAAACATGGGAATGCCAGCCTCACTCACCCTCCTGGCAACACGGCCCTTCGGCCACATATAGAGAAACGGAGGCATCGCATGTGGTAAGAGCAGCGTCTGGAGTCTGGAAGGCCCGAGTCCCCGTCCTGGCGCTGCTGGTTTGCAGCCCGTTTCCCACCTTGGTGCTTCCCACCTCGGTGCAGTTGCCAGGACCCCCTAAGGAAGTGAGGGAAGGCACCTCCACAGGAAAGCACCATCTGTGTGGAGAGCACCGAGCTCCCCTCCCCAGGGAGCGATGTTCCTACGGACCAGCGTGTCTCATCCTCGCAGCGCCCTCGCAGGATGCCTGGCAGACAGCAGGCACCCAGTGGAGAGAAAGACATCAGTGGGAACAGGCAGAGCTCCTGCCTGTCACCAAGCCAAGGAAGCTGAAGAAAGGCAAGAAATCCATCCCAGGTCGAGGTAGGAGGTGTCTGCCTTCGGGGCCTTCCAGGGCTTCTCAAATGGCGTCTGTCCGACCAGATGTCAGCCGGGCCTATTTCTAGCAACAAACAGCCAAGATCTCGCCTAGATAATTTGCTTTGTAAAAATACAAAGTCAGCCAGCCTCATTAACAGGAATCTTCAGGAAGGCTCTTATTTACAGAACAAATCAGTCTAAAGGCAAAGCCGGCAAGACCTCTGTGTTCATCTAATTCACCCCCAGGTTTTACGAATGGAAGGAGGGGGGTAGAGAGGGGTAGAAACTTGCCCCAAGGCCCATGGCCAGAGCTCTGAGTCCTCAGAGGAAAGGTCAGGGGCCCAGAACAAGGGACCATCGATCAGGTCAGGCTAGAACAGGCTGCAGATAACACACCACCTCAACCCCAGTGACTCAGGACAGACTTGCTCCGCACACCAACATCCATGCGGGACCGGCTGCAAGTCTGCTGCTGGGTCATCTTCAGGCCAGGACCCGGGGGCACGGACTGGGCTCCCCTGCAGCACAGCCACTGCACGGAGGGAGAGGGCAAGTGAGTCTGCCTCGGGACACACTCTGCCTCCACCTGCCGAGCACACGTGTACGAGGGGGTGCCGTCCCACTGCAGGGGAGGGGGGGACAGGTTTTTTGGCAGGGAGACCTCCACTCCAGCAGAGACGCTCAGCTGAATAACTGCTGGTGTCAGGACAAAAAGACAGAAATGTTCAGATGTACAAGGCGTTCTGAAAACCAAAAAAAGTCAGTCATACTCCACACGAAAGTAAATCAAAATAAAGACCTCAGGAGCAGGTATGTAAGAAATAGTAGGAGTAACGCTGGTGAGACAAAGTTGGGCAAAAATGTTTCCCGGTAACATGACTAAAGTTTAATGTCACCATTCTAAAACTCTTGAGATAGATGCTGATGTGAAAAAAGTTTGAATTCTGAACTGGATTCTAGAGGATTCTAACAAAACCCAGGAGACAGAGAAAGTGTGTGCATTCACACTTGTAGGAAGAAAGGCAAAAATCTTTCTGCTGAGTCTCCCTTTTGGGGGGAAAGGAGGACTTAACTATGTTATATTAAGAGAAATATAAATTCAAAGTTACTGGCGAATACCTGATATCCACTGATAACAAAGAAACAAGATGTTAAGTGCTAAATTTAGGGGGTGGCTCAGTTAAGAATCTGCCTTACGCTCAGGTTATGATCCCAGGGGCCTGGGATAGAGCCCCATATTGGGCTCCCTGCTCAGTGGGGAGCCTGCTTTTCCCTCTCTCTCTGCCCTCCCCCTCCCCCACTCCCTGCTTGTGCTCTGCCCTCTCTCATGCTCTTGCTCAAATAAATAAATCTTTTAAAAAATAAAAGCTAGGGGCGCCTGGGTGGCACAGCGGTTAAGCGTCTGCCTTTGGCTCAGGGCGTGATCCTGGCGTTGTGGGATCGAGCCCCACATCAGGCTCCTCTGCTATGAGCCTGTTTCTTCCTCTCCCACTTCCCCTGCTTGTGTTCCCTCTCTCGCTGGCTGTCTCGAATAAATAAATAAAATCTTTAAAAAAAATAAATAAAAATAAAAAATAAAAGCTAAAATCATTACAGGAAAAAATTCTGATCAAGCAAATGAGAAAAGCAAAAACAAAAACTACCCAAAACCAAAACATAACAGAAAAATGAACTACATGGCAAATAACATCCCAACAGTGACCACAACGAACAAGCCACATTCACCTGACCTCTTAGATTTCGCTAAAAGAAAATTTTAAAAACTTCTAGCACTGTGCTGTTTATAAACCATCCACACACCTCATTAGTTGAGTGACAGAAAAAAATATAAAATTTAAAAACAAAAAGCACCAAACAGAACACCAACAATGAGAAAATATCACCCATGGGCTTCTTTCAGAAGTTTCCACCTAAGAAGAACAGGAAAACGTTGACAATACTGGAATCTTTTAATGCACTTTTCTTGGAAATGGAAAGTACAGACCCCCCCCCCCAAAAAAAAGTGGAGGGAGGGGGCAAGAACGAAAAACTAGATATGAATAATTTACAAGCTCAATTTAATATAGTACATAAAACTTTATAACAAATCAACAACATGCATTATTTTTTCCAAATGTCGGTAGAACATTCACCATGATTGCCTCTCAAAAAAAATCATGCTAAAGGTCATCTGGAAAAATAAATGTGCAAAAGAACCCAGAGCTTTTTGAATACGGACAAACATCAACATAAGGCCGTCAGTACTGGTGTGATGCTGATCAGTGGGACAGTCTGGTACCCAACAAGGCAGCCACCTGTGGCTGAGCACCTGAGCCGTGGTTAGTCGGAAAAGACAGGCTGGAAATGTGAAATCTACACACAGGATTCCCAAAACTTAGTATGAAAATACTATAAAATCTCATTGATATTTCCAATGTGCATTACATGTTGAAATCTTGGGCTAAACAAACTATTCAAATTAGTCACACCTGGTTTTTTCCTTCCTAATGAGGCTCCTAGAAAATTTTAAATTACACACGTGGCTCACATGTTTCTACTGGACAGTGCTGGTCCAGAAACCATCCAGATGTTCTCTTTTCTGTCCATATCCCTGATGACCTTTCCCAGTGGAGATTTTTTTCCTTTCTAGATCATCAAAGATCAAAAACGTTCACTCTGGTCTACATGCTACCTGTTCTTCCTGGCTTTATTTACATTTCTCCAATTTTAATTTCTTATATAAGCAAAATGATTGATCACCTCCTGCCATGGTGTTTTTCCCATTCTCAGTTTAAGACTGTTTTGCGGGCTGATGACTTAACGAGTATAGCCTCTACCTGGGGATGCGGAACGAAGTGTGATCAGTTCTCATGTTGCTTCGGAGGAGCTGCGGTCGAGACCTGCCTTGGGACAACAGCCTGGCTTTGAGGGTCCAACTGCAAACCACTCTCTGAAGTCACCATCTATTTCCAGGGTCAGTCCCTGCCTCACTGGGGTTCCATGAGGACCAAGTATCTCCCGCAAAACAGCACACTGACACAGTAAGTTCCCCATCACTCCGGCTACTCATCTTGATTTATCTCAAGCCCGTGATGGTTAAGGGGCATGCATGAGGCTGTACAAGGCAGAGCAGTAACCCCGGCCCCAGCCTCCAGGCTGACACCCTGCTGGGAGCAGCCACTCGTGGCAGGGCCCCAAGGACTGGGGTGAGAAACAGTTGAAATAAACACCTGTAGTGAGAACAGGCTGGAAGCTCCAGCCTCCCGCACCCAGCTCTCCACCTGTCTCCCCCATACCCTGGGCAGGTGACCAAGTCTCCCTCCAGCACCATGAGTTTTCAAAGTCATACTTAAGCTGTCCCCTGGATGGCCCGGTTAACTCGGAGCACATGTCTGAAATACTGGCCAGAGGACTGGCGTCCAGAATGGGGGAGCCGGGACCTCCATAAATCTACTCCTAAGAGCAACAAGATGACCAACAAAATGGTCAAAATCAACTTTTTCCCAACTCCGTAATCTGAGAAGGGTTAACTCAAAGAGTACATGCCCTTCGCCAACCTCCAAACTCACTTTACTCCCATATACCAAAGCCTTCTTAAATGGACCCAGCCCTAGGGCTGAGACTGTAAGCCCTGAGCAGCCCACCTCCTCATCCCCACTACCTATCTGCCCCAATCCTGGGGGCCTTGTCCAAGGAATCCTGACCCATCACTTGTCACCCCAGGAGTTGTCTCACTGGGAGCCCTTATCTTGTCTGGACCACCCCATCCCCCACCAGGAACCAGAATTCTGGGGCTCCCTCCATTAAAACCTCTCAATAGCTCCCAAAGGCCAAATCTGCACACCAGGCTTTGCGACTCTCCCCAAACTAGCTTGAAGGCGCCCACACCCCCTTGTCTGCTCCAGTGATGCAGAGTTTACAGAAAAAGCTGAGACTGGGTGCAACCCAAGCTGGCCAATGTCACAGCCCATTACTGCTGGGACTTAGGTCATCCTGCAGCTATGATCGCATGAGAGCTCGCCTGGGGCCAAACTCTAGAGAAGCACACTCCCATGATTTTACTTCATTGCCCTGAGGTTGAGGTTAGTCCCATGAGCTGATCCCACAGATGAGGGAAAGCAACCACTCAGTACCTACAGCTAGGGGAGTGGCTGCAGCTCTGTGGGAGGATTCCCTCAGGGGGAAGGGTCCTCAGTCGGTCAAGCATCAGACCCTGGATTTCCACTCAGGTCATGATCTCAGGGTTGTAGGACTGAGATCGAGCCCCATGTTGGGCTCAGTGGGGCGTCCACTTTCTTTCTCCCTCTTCCTCTGCCCCTCCCTCCTGTGTATACACGCTCTCTATAAAATAAATAAATATATAAAAGAATCAAACGTCATTCTGCTCTCCCCATGTAGGCATATATTGTTCCTACCGCTGTAACCAATGACATAACTTCAAAGATCTATTGAGAATGCCCAAAGAATTGTGGAAACCAGTGCTTTAAACTCAGGCCTGGCTATCTGAGACACTCACCAGGGAAAGCCAGAGGAAGCTTGGCTGCCACCTTGAGGGGCAAGGAGAGGGAAAAATGGAAATTTCTGGCTAACTGGTCTTCCCAGAGCCCTGGGGCTCCTTCAGAGCGCCCCTCCAGCCCACCACTCACCACCACCTCCTCACTCCCCACCCCAACCCTTTCACCCTGGAAGAAATGGACTCAAAGCTACAGTGTATACAGTTCAAGATTTATATAAGTTACTTTCTTATGTCGGCACAATGCTGAAGCCAGTCTAAAAAAAGAAACACACCACGGGAAGGTAATTCAAATGAGTTGATTTTTTTTTTTTTAAACAAATTTGTACAGGAAAAAAAAAAATCCCCGCTCACAATCTATACCCTACAGTCGCCCTGTCCAGTATGCGGGAAGCCACAGGAGGAGCCCGCAGGGGTGCTGTGCGCTGCAGAAGTTACTTCTGCTCACAGATGATGTGGGGTGTGGAAAAATCTTGAGTTCCCTTTGTTCTCCAGTGTATCTTATACAAAATATTACATTTTTTAAACATATATTTACAGAGTTTGCACAAATAGAAAATGGTTACAAATTACAACCAGGCTTGGCAAGATAACCGTTCCCCTCCCCCACCGACCAAGGCCAAAGGCCTGACTGCTTCATATTTACATATGCATTAAAAAGTCTGCCTTCCTAGAGACCCAGATGAAGTTTATAAAAAGTGATTAAACATCATAAATTCATTGACATAAGCTGTACAAGTAATCAATACCAATTAGTGATTTCATGTCTTGCTCCCTGAAGAAAGATTTTGAAGGAAAAGAAACCCTCAGGCAACACATCCCTTGGCCCATCTGCTGCAGGTGGTCTGGCTCTGAGTGAGGGGAGGAGGTGGGAAGGAAGAAGGGAACCGAGGTGGTGGAGGGCAACTTGGTTCAGACAGTTTTACTTTCACTTTCTTTTCTTTTTTTTTTTTTTAAAGGCTTGGAACCAGGCTAAACTGACTGGCTTGTTATACACCATCCCATGGCTTTGAAGGAACCCATGGTTCCTTCCTTGTCTCAGAGAGGAGACTTCTCAACATGACAACAGTGTGGGGGAAAAAAAAAAGATGACTTTCTGGGGAAGATAACGTTTGTTATTCTGATGTAACGTCTTTGCCTCAGCGCCAAGCCCAATTTCAACAGTGCAAAAAGACTTCAGGAGCGTCTGTGGGGGACGGGGGTCAGAGGCTCGCGTAGTAGCTGTCTACCCACTGAGCAAGTCCTCGCTCCACCAGCGACCGGTTTATCAACACCGCCTAGAAAACAAAGTTCCCTTGAGAGCTTTGCCCACTGCATCTCAGGGCCAGCTGTCAGGCCAACTCGGGTTCTCCCCCTCTTGGTGCCAGGTGACCACGGCATGCTAAAGGTAGGAGAGAAGTAGGGGGTGGGGAACAGGACTCTTCCAGGCCAATGGGGGCATTTACTGAATGTTCTGTCAGCATGAGGGCAGGCTGTTCAATACACTAAAGAAATCTAAGTGTTAACACGATGAAATGGGGTGGCAAAAAACCCAGTGGACACAAGGTCCAGAAAGGTCCTACGTCCAGGAAGGACCGCCGACATTTTGTGGTGGGGCCTGTCCTGTGCACTGCAGGAGGTTTCGCGGCACTCCCCAGCCTCTACCTGCCAGATGCCGCTAGCATCGCCACCCCCCAACTGGGGCAACCAAAAACCATCTCCGGACATTGCTGAATGGGGGGGGGGGCGCACTGGTCTACAGTCACCTCCTCCGACTAGCTCAAGAGGAGACAATGGCAGATTCAGCTCCAAGTCAATCCATGACCGCTGGCCAATAACTCAAAGGAAAAGAACAGAACTTACTTCATTTCCAACCACACTCCACAGCTGAATCAGAGGAAGGCCAGTCGGGCTGTAACTTGTCACCTAGAAAAACAACAGAAGAAAACAAGCCTGTTGACAAGCCACCCCACACACCCCTCCTTAAAGAATGCTGGCCAACCCAGGGCCCAAGCCACAAAGGAGTAAGGAATTCAAAGGTCAGTTCGCAAGAACGCAAGATCCTTGGTAAGAGAGGCCGGGAGGCACTGCACAGAAGGCAGGCGGGGGCTCGTCAGACAGACCCTGTCCCGCCGCGCGCCGCCCACACCCGCACCTGAGCCAGCAGCGCCGTGTTTCCGGTCATCTCGCTCATGGCTGCGTCCGCTTCGGGTGAAAAGTGGTCGTCGTCTTCGAAAGGAAAAAGAAAAGAAGCATTTAGGCTTTCCCGGAGGCAACGCATCCTTGTCGCTCCCACAGCTTCCGGGGCTCCTCCGAGCGGATGCCTGGGACTGCCAGGCACCAGAGAACTTCACCGGGAAGCCACCTGCGGCAGAACAGAGGCCAGGCCCCCGTGCGACCTGCTGTGAGACAGAAACGCTGCCTTCAAGGGAAGGGCTCCCACCGCCGCCACCACCAATTTGGGCGCTGACCGGGCTCAACCTTCCTGCAGTGAGGCCGTGACACGACGAGGGCGGGGCCAGCGAGCGCAGCGTGGGCGGCCAGCGGGCGGGCCAGGCGCGCGCTCCGTCAACGCAGCTACGCGCCAGCGCGCGGCCGGCGCCAGAGGCGGCAAGGATGGAGAGGCAGGGTCAGGGGGGCCGTCGGCCGCACTGACGGAGGAGGGCGCGCTTCAGCTGGACTTGCACAGAGCGCGGAGGCGGACAGAAACGGAGGGGAGCAGCGCAAGAGCAAAAAAGGAAAACAGAAGCAGGCTCCGGCCCAGCGCGCAGGCCGCCAGGGCTGCAGCCAGCCCGCAGGGCTTCTGAGCCCTTCCCGGATGCAGACCAGAGTGTCGCACGACCCGACTATCACCTACAAATACAAATTCCCTGTTATGGGGGCAGCTGCGACTTGACCACCGTCCACATACCAGTTCCTGGGTTTATGGGATTCCCTCGGCCACCCTGAAGGACAGATACTGCCCCATTTTCCAGAGGGTTTAAAAAACTGATGAGGCTAACTCTCTTGCCCAGGATCACTCTGTCCCCCTTCCGTCTGGGGGCAGGGTCAGTCTAGGATACCACACAGGTGAGTGTCCGCACGGTCCCCACGGTGCCTGGGAGCTGAGGCCCAGCTGAGCAACGCTACACACCTCCACACCTACCCTCGACTACGGAGAGATACTAGGACCCTGGGTCTCAGCTACATTCTGGAAAGTGCCTATGTTAGAAACCTCTCAAAGTTGGCAGCCTGGGTAAAGTCCAGAACGGTGGTCCTGAAAGGGTGGTCCATGGGCCAGCAGCACTGGCATCACCTGAGTCTTTGTTAAGAGAGGCACGTCCTCGGGCCTCAGCCTAGACCTATCCAATCCAAAACTAACAGAGGCAGCAAGCTGTGTTAGCCTAAGACCTCCGGGCACAAATGAGGCTCTCAGAGAGAAAGACCTACTCTCAACAACTGTGCCCACCATGTCAGGGGCCCCATCTGTTACCTGACAAGGGCATCACACTGTCCAGAAGGACCTCTGCTCCCTGGAACGGCAGAGTCACAAAGTCAGATCTAGAAAGGCAAAGAAGGAACACTGTTTATGAACCTGAAAGCTGACACCACCTCAGGCCAATACTTACCTTGTGTTTTAGCCCTGTGAGACCTCAGCAAACCCAAGACAAAGCCAAGCAGAGGCATATACGACAGGCAGCAAGCTGCAGCTCCCAGCATGCCTGAATGCAGGCTTCCCCCTGCAGCAGCCTGACCTCAGAGGGACTGCTGGCGTCAAGCTCCCAGAGAGAAGCCTGCTTCATGTCTGCCCTAGGATACTTGGGGGACCTCTGCAACAAGACAGTCCTTTCTAGCTGAGATGAGCATGCAGTCTGTTTCTAGCAGACTCTGCCAAACCAGAGTAGGCAGCAGAAGAAAGACTCAACCTAGGTCCCAGCTTGGCAGAACTGAGCCAGCTCTGCAGAAATCCCACATCCCAACACCCGGGGTGTGTGCATGTCTGAGGAGTGTGGACCCACCGGATCTGCCGGAGCACGTCCACTTTCACTCTCTTATATCCACCATAGTCCACGTAGCGGATCTCCACTTCATTGCTTTCCTCATAGGAGGCCACCACTTGGGCTCGCCACCAGGCACCATCCACGCCGGGGGCAGCACAGATGACCGTTACTGCAGGTCAGGAAGAGAGCGTGTGGATACTCCTGGCATAGTGCAGGGCACCAAGGGTCACCCACCTTCCCACGTTACTTCTCAGGGGCCTGTGTCTCCACAGGGCTGGGGAACAGCCAGGAGTCTCCAAAGCTTCCCTGAAGCCCGAGACTGGCCAAGGGAAGGACCTGCACGTGGGAAATCTGGCCTCCCATGCATGCCACCCAAAAAGCTCTCCAGACCAAAAAGCATTCTTCCAGATCCATTTATTCTGAAACCCACTAAAGCCTGAGATGGACAAGGATTGACCAGAAGGAAACAAGTAAAATCCAAAACTCAGGGAATGGGGATTTATATTCTTAAGGGAAAGTCCCAGAAAGAATCAAGAACCTCCAAGTGCAGCAGATCTCGTTGGCCTGGTATCTGGAGCCTGTTCTGGCCTGTGGAGACTCAGAAGTCGATCAGAAGAGGACCCCCAGGCTTAAGCCTTTCTCGCCTTTGCTTCAGGAAGGTGTCCCAGGCAGCCAAGGCCAGGGAGCAAGTGCACCAGCAGTCACCAACCCCACCCTGCGGCAGCTGGGCCAGGACAGATGGAACTACAGGGTGAGGGCCTGCACACACAGCTGACCACATTATGTCCTCACCTTGACCCTTAAAGGGAACCCCTGGTACAGTCACCTTTTAGACCCCAGTTTGGTCTTCACTGATGGATCAAAGCAACGTTAAGAGACTCTGATGACAATTAAATCCTTATTTCTGCTACAGGTAGCTTCAAAGTTTCCCTTAAAGCCTTAAAACCCCAACAGAGTGGTCCAGGTTAGGAGTCCCTAGGGGTGGGTGAAGAGATGTTCTGACACTGGATTCTTGCCAAAAAGGGCAATAAGAATATAGTGACCAAGCACAGACTCAGGAGCACAACTGCGTTTAGACCCCAGTTCTTGCTCAGGTATCCCCTGGACCAGCGACCTGACTTCAGAGCCTGTTTTCTCATCTGTCACATGGAGGGGAGACACCCCACGGCAGGGGTCTATTGCTCTCAGGGAGCTTCTCCGAGAACCATCATCTGATCAGGTACTTTACATATAACACACATACAATCCAACCCTGATTCCTCAAACAAGTGGGCATCGCCCCATTCAACTGATAAATGGCAAAGCTGGGATCTGAACTCATGTGTCAAAAATCTACTCCAATCCCATGGGACTCTGTCAGCCAGTGAGAAGACCATTTCCATTGGGATAGCTGGGAAACTCAGCCCAGGAGTGACTCCACACTGACGGCAAGACTCAGGGATGCTGCTTCCGTGAGGGATCCCAGAACAGCCTCCTCCTGGGTCAAGACCAAGGGCAGGGGGCGCCTGGGTGGCATGGCGGTTAAAGCGCCTGCCTTCGGCTCAGGGCGTGATCCCGGCGTTACGGGATCGAGCCCCACATCGGGCTCCTCCACTATGAGCCTGCTTCTTCCTCTCCCACTCCCCCTGCTTGTGTTCCTTCTCTCGCTGGCTGTCTCTATCTCTGTTGAATAAAGAAATAAAAAATCTTAAAAAAAAAAAAAAAAAAAAAAAAAAAAAGACCAAGGGCAGAACAGGCCACCCCCAGAACTCCTCCCCCTGGCCTGGCCAGAGCCCGAGGCTCCCCAGCTGACCCCAGGGCAGCACTTACTTTCCACTGGGGTGGGCAAGGTGGGGATTCCGGGCTGAGAGTAACACAGGTACATCTGCTGGTCCAGGCTGCGCAGTGCATGGAAGGTAGGGTGCGTGTGCTGCTGCACGAACAAGTGCCCGGCGTTGACCTGGTTGACCACGATCACCTCCACGGTGACGCCATCGGGCAGCATGAGCTGTAGGGAAGGGAAAGGAGCAGCAGGCACTGCAGCAATCCTTCTCTTCTCATGTTTGAGATAAGCCCTGAGGCCCCAGGGCAAGCTTCTGAACTGGCACATCTCTGAGAAGGGTGTCGCAGCCCAAAGCAACATGGCACCCAAATGGCAGAAGCCCAAGGACAACTACTTCAGCCATGGAAAGTGTGGCACCTGTGGCCCTTGTCCTGCAATGCCAAGAGTGATCTCTAGAGGAGGCCTCGTCCCAGGGCTGGGCAGGGAACTCTCTTGAGGAGCCGAACACCCAGGGAAGGCAAGGGAATGACAGGCCCTGGAGAACAAGCCACCAGAGAATAAGAGGTGGGCAGGCCCCAGGCCCGTCAGCCAGCAACCTGGGCCCTGCAGCTGAGCCCAGGAGCTCCAAGTCCCACGGGGTCCCTCTACTTTGCTTTCCTGCCAGCAAGAATCCAACAGTCTGAGGCATTCTGTCTCCTCCTCTCTGGTATCTGGACCTCAGACCTCCTCCAACTCATTCCCACTCTGGATTGGGAATGTAGGTTTGCTCAGTGGCCAGGCCCTACATTAAAGGCCCTAGCAGAGGCCAAGACTGCTCTCAAAAAGACTTGTCCCTAGGGCCCTGGGTGGCTCAGTTGGTTAAGCACCTGCTTTCAGCTCAGGTCATGATCCCAGGGTCCTGCGATCAACTCCCACATCAGGCTCCCTGCTCGGCGGGGAGTCTGCTTCTCCCTCTCCCTCTATTCCTCCTGCTTGTGCTCTCTAGTCTCTCTCTCTGTGTCAAATAAATAAATATAATCTTTTTTTTTTTAAGATTTTATTTATTTATTTGACAGAGATAGAGACAGCCAGCGAGAGAGGGAACACAAGCAGTGGGAGTGGGAGAGGAAGAAGCAGGCTCATAGCAGAGGAGGCTGATGTGGGGCTCGATCCCACAACGCCGGGATCACGCCCTGAGCCAAAGGCAGACACTTAACCGCTGTGCCACCCAGGCGCCCCAATAAATATAATCTTAAAAAAAAAAAAAGAAAAGAAAAAAAAAGACTTGTCCCTAGTCATTAGTTTTCCCAATGCCAAGTTACGGGCAACCCTAGGTGCTCTGGGCACAGTAAGATGTTGAGGCCACCTTCCAGTCAGTTGGCAGGGCCTCTGGCTAAGAGTCCTGACCTCCACTCCTCCCCCCAGTACAGCTGGTTGAAAGGCACCTGGGATCTCCTCTCCAGCTCCACCAAGCCACACAGAGAGCAAGGGAAGGAAGCCATCCCAGCTGCTCAATTATTTACAATTAAAGAGTGGGTCTGGTCCAAGCCTCCTGGGGAAAAAATGCTAGGATTCAGAAGTAAAGCATGAAGTGGGGTTCAGCCCACTCCCCAATATCCACAGGAAAGTAACAGGACACCCATCCCTCCCCCCACGGCACAAGTGTCTTTGGAGATACAGAACCAAGAAGTCAACCCTCCCAAACACACACCAGGAGACAATTTTCCTGAAGCAGCACATTCAGCCTGTGTGTGAAGTGCTGCTGTCATCTTAGCCTACAGAGCCCTACAATTCTTCCATGAGGGACAGATGGCTCAAAGAGAGCTGGCGGCATGCTGCAGGATCTCAAGTGATAGGCCCCAGAGACCCCACAGCCGCCAGCACACAAAGGCCCCAAGATGTCAGCTTTCCCTCCTGCCAAACTCCAGGAGCAACCTCCAAAGACCCACCTGGCTCCCAGGGCCGGGAGGGGAGGATTTCTTCTCTTTATAACCTAGGTACCTCCCGTGAGAAGGAAGGGGAAGGGAATCCTTCACCAGGGGCACCACTAGACCTCGCTCAACTAGGAGTAAGGAACACAAGAACCCACTCCAAGCCCATCCAGACCCACAACAGTGGGCCCCACCCAGGCCTCAGATGTCTTAGGCTAGGATTCTGGACACATCACCAGCTTTAAAGGGACCCAAGCCAGTCTGGGTGCACCCAGTCTCCTGGATAGACAATAATCCTTTCTAGGCAAATGTCTTGAAAATACAAAAGGTGCCAGGGCAGCAGAGCCCGAGAACAGTCCTTCCAAGTGGGGACAGAGGCATGTCTGGCTTTGTACCAGCACTTCAGCCCCAGAGCCCGGCTGCAAAGAACACAGGCTAGAAGCAGAACCAAACCGACCAGAGGAGGCCAAGGTGAGAGGTCACAGGCATCAATGAGCTCTTGGCCTACAGCCCACGGTCTTGGGAGTTTCTTATTTGGGAAAGGTTGGAGTGAAAGGGAGACAAGAAGGTCTTATCTGGTCCCCTAGGCGCATGCTCACCCAGGAAGTCATTGGAAGAGAAGGCAGTGCCAGGGATGGCAGTGGGGGAGCGTAGATATTGGTGAGGTTCAGTTCTTTGAACTTCTTCCCAATCAAGTTCAGTGCCTTGTCTACATGATGCTGAGAACCTAAATGGGGGTAGAGGCAGGAGAGTCACAGTGGGTATGACAAACAGCAAAACCAAACTCATGTATATACCCCACTCCACAAGAGTTTTCCTAGCATTCGAGTATATCTTTAAGGTGCCAGAAAGCTAAGTTTCGCCTTAAGAAGAAAGGCATCTAAAGAGGCCTGAAACCCACTGACCTTTCAAATGGTGCCCCTGCCGCTGTGTCCATGCTTTGAACACAATAGGAGGCTAGCAGATGGGAAAGGCCCAGCCCTGCCCGACCAGAGGGGAATCACGCTCTGCTCTGTGAGGGAGCCGTGTGAGGCAGCGGGCACCGTAAACCCAGGCCCCCCCAGCCTGCCGTCTGAGTGCCCATGCCTCTCCTGGCCAGAAGATCTGGGGGAGGGTGCTGAGGCTCCTTCAGGGAGCTGAACTGGAGAGGAGGGCCGAAGGAAGACCCCCCGCCCATGTTCCCTTCACCCAGGATATGCAGGGTTTTCTATTCAGAGACTTGGATTCCAAAAAGGGAATAATTGGAACTCAAATGCTTTACATTTCAGGGGAGGCAATGAAACCCGGGCCAGCAGCTGCCACCGACCTTCTATGTGGCAGATCTGGATGTTCTGGGTGTAAGGCAGGGTTGAGATGTAGATCTTGGCACCAGACGTTTGCTTCAGAAAACTCACATACCTCCCCTGCTTGCCAATGAGCCGACCAACTAAGTGCTGAGACAGAAAGAGACCATTGGGGGTGTTAATGGGAAAACAATTCCCTACGTTCCCAAAGACCTACCTTTGTTTTACACAAAGTCAAGCTCAAACACATCATTAACTGTGAACATGCTAGCACTCATTTGCCAGGCACTGTTGTGAGCACTTAGCTCTGAACCAGATACCTTTGTCACCATTTTACAGATGAGGTTAACAAGCTGAAAGAGGCGAAGTAACTCACCCAACATCACACAGCTACTAAGTGGCTGAACTACACAGTCTGGCTCTGGACTCAGCAGTTTCCATTTCTTCCCTGACAACCTGGCCCACATCCAGAAAGCTGCAAAGCCAGCGTCTTCTCCTCCCAAATCTATACTAGGAGAGGTTTCGCCAGCCAAAAGGGTCAATTTACCACTCCTCAGACCTCTTCAAGTCTATCCGGCTTTGATGATAAAGAGGCTCCATTTGAGAACCCTTGCACTTCTGTTGCCAACTGATAGCAGCCCGGAGCTCAAGGCAGACAGGAGCAGCTCAACTTAGCCATGATGTAAGTAAGACAAGCCCTGAGACAATCCCAAATGACCCCACCCCAGCAGAGCCACCAGGGACACGGTTACGCTGTACCCAGAGCTGCCTGCCCATGCCCTCTGCAACCACTGAAGGAGAAGAGGGCACGGTGGCTCTCAGGGTCACGGGGGGGGGGAGAAAACACCTAGGGAGCCAGCACCCCGGGGTCAAAGCAGCCCGCCTGACCCACAGTTCAAACCAAGCCAAGTCTCCACAGCAGCAGGGAGCTAAGTGCCCAGGAGAATTCAGTTGGCCAATTATTTCTGAGCCCCAGCAATAAGCATCAAGATCAAGCTAATAAAATTGTTAAGTTAGAACAGCATAAAGCTCAAAACCACTTCAGTAGCCTGGGTTGGAGGACTGGTGAAGTAAACTGACATTCACACAAGGAATAATGCAATTAAAATCATATTTTCGAAGAATAACACAGGAAAATTGAATTGTTAAATATTTAAAAGCATTAATTAAAGCAACATAATCTCAATTTTGTTTAAAAACCTCAGGGTACAAGACAAGAAGGAAATACACGTCCTCACAGTCACTCCCGGGGGTGAGATTAGAGCAGTTTGTTATTTTCTTCATACATGTCTATACTTTTCAAGCTCTCTGAAATACGGATTTATGCTGTGCTCAATTATCAAATATACTTCGCATTGGGGAGCTCTGAGCAGAGCACAGTGAAGGAATTCCTGCCTGGCTCATGCCCTCAGTCTGGTTTTTGCTAGCATCTCCAAACAGATCAGAGCTTCAGCACACACAAGGAAGCCCCAGGGGGAGAATGAGTAGCCTGTGAGTTTGAAGGATATGAGAACAGGTCCCTCCTGAGGGCAGCTGAGGGGACTCCACGATGTCGCAGGAAGCTCTGGGCCCTGGCAGAGTGTGGCCCTCCCTTTCCCATCAGCCTCTGGCTTGCTCGGGGGCTATTCTGGGTTTACTGTCCCTCCCCGCTAAGCCCAATGACCCTGGGCCTGAGGGAATGTGGAGCTTGCAGCCCTTACCTTTGGCACCTCAATCTCCCAGATGATGAGGTCAACCTTCTTAGGACTGGAGCCTGCTTGGGCGTTCTGGAAACTGTCAGTCTTCCTGGGGCCACAGCAGCCATCCACTGAATCCATGCTGTTCCCGTCCGAGCCTGCAGGGGAGGAAGCAGCATGCACAGACACACAGACGCCAGCTAAGAGCAGTCAGTAACGCATAACTTCCAAATCCACATTCCCAGGAGGCCCCCGCCCCACACCCCCTCCTCAAGCTTGGCAGGTGACTGTCAACCCGAAGTCTACAAGGCTTAGAACAACCCCAATGAAAGGAGGACTGGGGGTGTAGATACACCTAATTTTAGCCTGTCACTCACAGCCCCACTTGCTGAACTGGCAGCCACGCCCAGCCACAGCTGCTGGAGCAGAGACAAGTGGTGAGCTGGGAAGTGGAGCCCATGGGGCGGCGGGGGGAGCGGGCCAAAAGGTCCACATGGTCCCCGGAGCCGGCTCTCAGGGCAGGCCTCCACAGAGACCGACCAGTCATAACTGGCCCACACCCTTCCAACCACGTGCCCCTTGGACCAAGGGACTCTAGTGCCCCAAGGCCCCGGGCCCCGGCTCACAGGTGGTGAACATCAGTCAAGCAGAGCTAGAACAGGCCTCCCTTGCTGGCTCGTCTGAGGGCCCCATTCTTATCCTGCCCCGGGGCCCTACTGGAAGTAGATGAAGGGAGGAGGCCCTCCTCTCCCTCTACTTAGGCCTGACTTGTGCAACCCTGAATGCTCTTCTGGGCTCATGGCAGGTCTTCACCCCTTGGTCAAAGACTGGGCTGAAGCTCATGCCCCAGACAACAGGGCAGGAAGCAGGACCCTGGCATCAACGTGGGTCTGCTCCACTCCCGCTCTAGAGTGTGCCACAGGGGCTATCCCGGAAAAACACGGGTCCAGACCAGCTTAAGAGGAAGGATTCTGGCTTAAATATGGACAACTTAACTGCCAGAAATAGATCGCTCCTGAGATTCTACTAATTAGGTTATTATCCACATGATTTCTCCAAACCCTGGACATAATCCTTTCCAAGCAACGCATGTACTGTCTGGATGCAGAGTAAGGCTTCAATGAGATTCCGTCCCCAGCTAAGGACGAGTCACCTTCAAAGTGACCTTGTCCCTCAACATCAGGGGCCCCAGCCTCTCCTGAACAGAATAGGACTGGCCGATATGGGTCACCCCAGGCACACCCAGAGGTGGCTCAGACCCCACGGGACGCTAGCAGGCTGCGCTCACAGGCCAGCTTCCTCAGCTGGTGGTCCCCAGGCTCCCCAGGTTTCAACCTCCTCACGCAAGGGCAGGGCTGTGCGCACTCAGGTGTGGATGACTGGGAGGAAGGAGCCTGTGCTCTGCATGCCAGAGTGCCGAAAGGATGGTACTCCAGCCTCCAATCTGCTGTCCCTGTACCTCCAACGGACCCTCAGCCTGCTCTCCCGGGAGGCCTCAGCACCAGGCCTTTACCACACCCGAGTAGCTGCCACAGTCCACCTGCAGGTGGCAGGACACGGCTGACGGGCTGAATTCAGCTGACGGCCAGTGGATAAAGGGAAACTCCTTCATTCTTAGAAAGATTTTTGTTTACCATTTAAAGATCTTTAAAAAAAACAAAAAACAAAAACAAAACCTAACATCCCTGAAATTCAGATGCATCTTATAGTCTCTGGCCTTCTACAATCACGATCACAATGATGAGTTTTGTTTTATTTAGAGGTACAGAAATCAGTGGTGTCTTAATTCAATAGCCATCTCAGAGGTGACAAAATGTGGTGTGGGATACACACCAGATGCGGCTGGAAGGACTGACATTCCCACTAAAGACTCCCGACCTTCCCGGAGCGGAGACAGTGGGGCGCGGCTCCAGGACAAGCAAGTCAGAGCCCCCACAGGGAATTCATGGCCTCTTTGCAGGAGATAACTAACTGAAAATAACCCAGGGTGGCTGCGAAACCAGGGTCAGGAGCTGCTGACCTGTATGTGAGCGATCTGAACTGTCTATGCTGGGGTCAGCACTCGAAAACCCCAGTGGACACTTTGTGACCAAAGTGCCCCTCTTTCCCGGGAACGGAACTGCAGCTGCACAGAAAGTAAATGGCGGAGGCTCTCTGCGGAGGAATAGTGGCGACAACAAGGCAGGAGAGCGAGAGCCTCCCTCAAGTGTCAAGGCTGTGGCCGCTCTCTGGGCACTTACCCGGTAAGAGCTTCTGGAGAAGGAAGGCAGGTGAAGACATGGGAACAAGCACATGATTAAAAGGAAATTAACCATTGAAAAAAAAAAGTTCACACCCATTCCCGGTACTTGGGAATTAAAGCTAAGGAAGCCTGTCCATTACAAAAACCTTTAAGAGGTCAGGTTTAAGAGAGAGAAAGAGCCACAGCGAGGTTAATCACCAAACGCAACACGGACTCCTTCGGGAGGACTGGGGAGGGTCCCTGGCTGCTGAACCAAGTTACAGCTCCCGTGGCTTTGGGGGTTCAGGAGAGCCTAAGTTCTCAGTGACCCACCAGCGCTATGCTGGGCCCCGACATTCTGCAGGCCAGCTGGGACACGGAGCTGAAGAGCATTACTACTGCAGAAGTAGCAAAGGGAGAGGCAGACCGGCAGCCTTTGCCTGCCGAACAGTGGGAGAACCCCCACCCCGTCCTCCAAGCGAGGAACATCAGAGACCCTCCTACCTCCCGAATGATCTGCTTCTGCATCCACGGTCCATCCATCCTCATTCCCCAAGTCTGACAGCTCCCCCTTCAGCACCCCGTTGCTGAAGAGCACAGTACTTTCCGGCAATGGCGGGGAGATGGCCTTGCTCCTGGGGCTTGAGCTGGTGTCTGTACATGAGTCTTCCAGCCCCGAAGTGCTGATGGAATCTGAGCACGGCTCAGAGGCCACCGAAGGGACATCCCGGCTGTTGTCAGAAGTGCAGGGGGTGCATCCGGCCTTTTCTGCCAGGACACTGGCTTCATCTAGCGACCCTCCCTGGGGGGCAGCGGGCAGCGGGCAGGGGGCCAGGGAGATGTGGTGTGCGGAGTTCTTTGGCTTCCTGTCCTTGCTGGGGCTGGACAGAGGGCTGCTCAGGCAGCTCCTGTAGGTCTTTGGTGGTGGCAGGCCGTCTGCGGGCAGGTCCGGCGAGCGGAGGGCAGCGTCTGCGCCGGAGGCCGCCTCTGGCTCCACGGTGGCCAGTGCGGGCTCCCCAGCATCTCGCCCCGGGGCCGTCTTCTGGCAGACTGGCACACAGCTCTCCTCCTTCTGCCCTGGGAGCTGACCGGCTGAGGCCTGGTACACCCGATCTGCAATCCTGCCCATGGTGGTGGCCAGCACCTCTTCAGTTGCCTCCAAGATCACTCTGGAGATGATCTGGTAAGCAGCCTGTTCGATCTTCTCATTCTGCTCCGCAACTTCGTCTTGGCCCGGTTCCCCTGTGCAGTCTGCGTCGCGGGCTCTGCCACGGACCCGTGGCGCCAGCCGCTCCTCGTCCTCCATCAGCTCCGTGTGAGCCGATTCCATGAGGCCGCTCAGCAGCTTCCCCACGGCATCCTCCTCCGCCTGCGTCGGGCTGTCCTTCCCCTTCTCTCCCGCTCCTCCCGAGGGAGCGGGGCTGGGTGCCTCGCTGATCCCCGGTTCAGAGTCGTGCTCCTGGGACAACACACCCTCCTCCAGCATGCTTTCTTCTGACAGCGCATCACCAGTGCCTTCGGCCCCACCCGTCTCTCTCGGCTTCTCTTGGGGGGCCGCAGCCTGGCCCTGCCAGCTCCGCCCTCCTGTAGCACCAAAGGGGGGCTCTCGCTTGCACACCTCGGCTGCCTCATGGGGGAAAGGAACACTCTTCGGGGCCGGAAGGGGACACTCCAGGGGAACGGACCCAGCTTCATCACGCGTCAGGGCTAGCTCTACCTTTGCGCTGTCATCTCTGCGTGTTCCTGGTCGGAGTCTCGGGTCGGTGGTGTTGGGAAGGCTGCCTGAGGACTCGGACCTGCGACAGATTGGATGTGGCCGCAGCAAGGCTGGGGGCTCCGCGGGAGGCTTGCTCCCAGTAGACGGCTCCTTCTCGGCCTGCAGTACGAGGCTGGGGGGCGCGGACACTACTACAGGACAGGGGTCCGCCCTGGGGCGTGGCTCTTTGATGGCTCGGCCAGCCCTCAGCTCCACGGCGCTGGCCTCCACCTGTCTGTCCTGGCTGCTGACATGCTTTTTACGAGAGAAAAACCACCACCAGCCGAGGACTGCCAGCATTCCAGGCAATGCCAAGGGGAAAAGGGAACGGAACTGGATGGCCATCCTGGAGGCCTGAAGAAATTATACCTGGAGAGGAGGAGGAGAGAGGGATGCTATGAGAGCCAAGGAGGGGGGTCCTGATGCCACTGCAAAGAAAGACAACCTGCTGTCTCCCCCCTTCCCTGCCGCTTATGTAAGGGGCATCCCCCCCCCTGCTTGTACCCACAGCATGATCCACTGGAGGCGGGGGGGCAGGGAGACATACCCCTTCTGCTTCCTCGTCATGCACACTCCCTTGAAACAGGATGAGCCTTCTCTTGGACCCGAATCCCTTCCTTCATCACTTCTCAATGCCAAATTCTCTCCACCTCCCAAGGGGATAGTGTGTTGCGTTTTTTAGTTCTCTAAACTCCCAGAACACTCATCTATTCAGGTGACATTGGAATATTTATTTATTTATTTATTTTTTGAAAGAGAGTGTGTAGGGGAGAGGCAGAGGGAGAGAGAATCTCAAGCAGACTCCCTGCTGAGTGCAGAGCCCGAGGTAGGGTTCGATCTCACGACCCTGAGAGTTCACGACCTGAGCCAAAATCAAGTCGGACACTTATCTGACTGAACCACCCAGGCGCCCTGACATTGGAGTATTTTTAAAGACCCGTGAAACCACATGTATGTATGTCCCTCACATTACCCACAAAATCGTAACTCAATGAAGCAGTGATGCAGCAAGAAAGCACTGGAATAAAGGATGAGTAAGATTTCAAAAGGATAAGGGGGAGGCTCCAGGGTGAGGGACTGCAAAACATACAGTGGCATGGAGCTACAGGTCATGCTTGAAGAATCAAGTTGTTTAGTGGACCCAATGAGGGTCTGGGGCCTCACTGTGGAGTCTAGACTTCATCCTGTAGGCAACAGAGAACCAAACTGTGTTCCCAGGTGATCCTGGGAGTAGGAGGAACAGCAATTGGAGGGACAGGAACCTGGACACCTAGATCAACTGGATCTGGGCCAGGAGAAATGATCAAGGGCCAGGAGAAGGCAGCAGACACATAAAGGAGATGAAGACGGAGGTTCCTTTCCTTGTAAGAGGGGACACAGCTCATAAAGGAGGGTTGGTACGAGGATTAGTTGAGATATGTATTAAGTGCTAAGCTGGGTTAGCTCTCTTTAGAGGTTTGTGACAGACTTATTTTAGAATGCTTATAATTCAGTACCTCCCATGCCAGTAAATTTTATTCTGTCTGCAAATATCACAAGCCTTCTTAAAACCAAAAATCCTCTGCCGATATGGTGAATTATACCTTAATTTGGGTTTGTGCTCTATTGTGCTTTATTTGGATTTGTGCCTCCACTGGGAACCACTGCTCTAGGACTCTGCTTCTCAAAGAGTGGTCTATGGACCAGAAGCACTGAGCATCACCTGGGAACCTGCTAGAAATACAGCCCCAGGCCAGACCTAATAAATCACAAACTGCATTTTAACAAGACCCCCAGGGGATTCACAAACACATTACAGTGAAGAACACTCGGAAACATGCTCTGCCCCAAAGTGAGGGGGTGGGGAAAGCCATAAACCTTCTTGCTAATATTTGGAAGTGAATCTGTGGGATTGGAAAATATCAAGCAGAGCTAAGCAGTGGCCAGACTCAGAAGATCCTATCAACCCCTCTAGGCAGAAAGTTCGATGATACTTCTCATAACTTTAGATTCAAACACAGAACCTCACTAGATGCTCGCCCTCGTATCACTTAATCCTCAACCACCTGGTCTGGAATGTATTGCCATCATCAAGGTTAAAACAGCTCAAGGTTGGCAAGGCGGCTGGGTGGCTCAGTTGGTTAAGCGTTTCACTCCATCTCGGCTCAGGTCTCAATCTCAGGGTTCTGAGCTCAAGCCCCGAGCTGGGCTCCATATGCTGGGTATGGAGCCTGCTTAATTAAAAAAAAAAGAAAGAAAGAAAGAAAGAAAATAGTTCAAGGTCAGGACAGCTGGCTGGCTCTGTCAGTGGCACATGCAGCTCCTGATCTTGGGGTCATGAGTCTGAACCCCACATCGGGTGTAGATATTACTTAAATAAAAACTTAAAAGAATTAAAAAAAAAAAAAGCAAGCTCAAGGTCATACACTCAAGGACTGGAACTCGGGTTCTAGCCCACATTAAGTCTGGACCGCACTAACGTGTCTGAGGAAATGAGGCAGCATATGGACCAAGGAAAGGGAAAGTTCACATTGCTCCTAAAACGTTGTAACCTATGACCTAAAAACCCCACACCAGCAATCTTATCTTAAAAAAAAAAAATGAAAACAACTCTGTACAGGCAAAGGTCTACATAAAGGCTCACTGGGGCATCACTGAAACAAAATTCTGGGGAATCACTGCTAAATACACTGCAGAATTCATCGAGAAGTAGGCTGATCTCATGTACAGATGTGGAAAAACTGCCATGACACAGAAAACAGACGTAGACCACCATACGTGGAATGTGTACGTCCACATAATCCTAATGAAAAACCAGGAAGGACACACGCCAAGCCTTCAGGTTGTAGGACAGGAGACCGTTTTGCACATTGATCTTGTATATTACAACCTTACTGACCTCACTTACTAGTTCCAGTAGTTTTTTTCTTATCTGCTAATATAGGATAAAAATCTCTTCCTTTTGAGGAGAGAGAATTAAAGTTCTCTCTCAGCGGTTCTCCAACTCAGTGGCACGTTAGCATCACTTGGGAAGCTTTTAAAATCCCAAGGCCAAGGTGGCACCCGAATCAATTCGAATCTCTGAGAGTGAGACCAAAGTACCAGGTGTTTTGGTTTGTTTGGTTGGGGTGGGGGCAGAGGGTGGTTATTTAAGATTTTTCTAAGTAATCTCTATACCCAACATTGGGCTTGAACTCACAACCCGGAGACCAAGAGTCACACGTCCCACTGACTGAGCCAGCCAGGTGCCCCTAACCCAGGTGATTCCAGTGTACATGCAAGTTGGAGAATCACTTTCCTGGAACACTGTGCACACCCCCACAGAAGTGGTAGATTTGCTTTGCAGTCAATGTCTTCCACATAAAAATAAAATCTGAGAAGGAATAGAGGCTTTGGGGGAAGGGTGCTCTCAGGCTAAGGCGGCAGTCCTGGGACACGGCCTACTGTCACATCAGTCCTACCCGACAGGTGACCTGCAACAGTAGGTGTGGCTGGGGTCTCACCCTGGCTTCTCCTCTTGCCAGTCAATTTAGGTTCTGATTCCTTACTAACGAGACAATCTCATTTCAGCAGATTTATAGTTATGATTCCCATGGTCTTCCACTGATTCTCTGATCTGAGAAACAAGATTCCATGGAATGGGGCAGAGAGGAAGATAACGAATCCTCGGGCTTAACGACGCACAGAGGGCAGTCTCCTGTTTTACGCACCAAGGGCCCAAGGCCAAACTCAAGCTGAGGTGTCTAAGGAGGGAGCTGCTACCCAAGATACAAACTGCCCCTCAAACAGCTGGGAGAAGCCCCCACCCCTCTGGTACGAGAAGCAGATCCTAAGGTCCAGCAGGTGACCCCCGCTTCGCCTCTGGAGATTCCAGGAATGGGCTATATAAGGCAGAGGCCCACACTCAAGCAGACAGTCCTGGCCTGGCTTAGGTCCTGCACCCTCGCTGATCCACACCACAGCCCACACCCTGGCCCCCGCATCACTGTCCCCCAGCCCCCTCTTCACCTCCCAGCCCCAGTTCACACTGCGCGCAGGACCAGTCACCCGGGGACACAACACTGCTCTGCGGCTTGCCTGGATACCTCCACCACTCACCACTGAACCCTCCCACCTGCCCACTTGTTCCCCAGAGATGGAGGCTCTGAGCCCCCAAACCCACCCTCCACAGCCCTCTACAGACAGTCCGCTGCAGCTACGTGGCCATTTCAGTTCAGGAAACCGCTTCCGCACCACTTCTAAGCCAGATGCCTTCTACTGTTGTGGCATGAGGGCCCTGACAAGGTGCGTAACATGGGTACCGAGGCAGCATCAGCCAACACAAAGATTACTGAATGCCCCACCTGGACCCCCCGTGCCCACCACTGCCCCCTCGGACTAGAGCTGGAGAGCCAGGAGACAGGACCCCTGCTCCTCCAGGGAAAGCCCTTTTCTCCATGAGGACCTCCAGGGACAGGATCTGCCCAAGTGAAGTGCTCCTGCAATTTGAGAAAAGAGGTGTGAGATCCCCAGCTAGGAGAAGGCGTACCTTGTTTTCTTCATTGCTATCTGGGGACTGTGATTAGAGATATTAGCCATCTCCACCAAGAACAGAGCCAAGAGCCCCAGGATCAGTAGCCACCCCACCCAAAGGAGACTCGCTGGGTCTCACTGAAGGCACTGCTGCCTGGAGGCACCGCTCAGGGAGCGCCAAGTGACTGAAGCCCCCCACCGTACCCCCCAGTCATGAGACGTCCCTCACTTCCTCAGCCCTTCACTTCCAAGGGTCTTACTGGAGCCAATCTCACCTCAAACAGACTTCTTGTGAATCAGCAGGGCGCCATCCTCCCTGCTTTACCTGGTCTGATAGGCCCAGACAGGTGCTGCAAGAGGCCCCAAGCTTCCCTGAATTCTCAGGCAGGGCCGCCTTCACCCGTGCACACACACGTAGGCCCACATGCACACATGTGTACACTTCAGCCTACCTTCCTCCTCTGGGAACAGACTCTTGAGGTGTTCTCTTTGCCCTGGTTTTTGGGGTTTTGTTTTCTGTAAAAAACCTGAACTACAAGATATAAGTGGCGTTTAACACCATTGGTCTAAAAGCCTTCACACTCACAAGCTAATTGAAGGCAGCCGCTTCCCCCAGGGCCTCCCCCTCCGGAGGCCCCAGACACTCAGGCAAGCCAGAGAAAAACCTTGCAGAAGGATGCAGAGCCCTGCCTGAGGGCTGGTGGGGAGGAGACGTGGCTATTTTGAATCTGCTGGAATTAAATAGCTGCCTGCTTATTTTTAGCAGGTCCATTTGCCCAGGACTAGATGCATGCTGGCTGGCTGCCCGGTGGTCACACACAGCCGAAGGCAGGCACGTGCTGCAGCCCCACAAAGCCTTAGGTTCACCTGCGCTGTCCGGGTTCTAAAAGGATTCCTTTCCTTTCTCCCAGAGGAACCTGTGACTTCTCAGAAACGCTTACCTCTGGAAAAGTAATGGCCTCACTCCCAACACCGATGACCAACCCAGTTACTGCAGTCTAGAGCCTTCTGCTAAACAAGAAAACAAATTTCTGGGTACAATACAAATAGTGTTGGTCCCAGTGACTAAGCCCATCTGGCTGCAGTTATTGTGGGAAAAAAAAAAGAGCTGCATGTAATTAATTGATGGGAAAGTTGATCATAAAAACAAGCACTTAGGAGCCAAGTGGCTATCAAGTCCAGTGTGGACTCGGGCCTGGTCACTGAAGTCACATCCCCTCAGCATTCTGAATGGACTTTTCTTTTCCCCCCCCCCCCCCGCGGAAATTGAATATTTCCATTATTCTAGAGTTATGTGTTCGTATTACCAAACACTGTCCCCAGGTGTTTGAGACACTCCATCTCTAGAATGCTCAGCCCACTAAGTTGTTGCTGACAGGCTTCTCCCCTTGAAGGGGGTCTTCAAAGGATGCGACTTGCTGCCACCACATTCAGAGAACAGCAGAGGCTGTGGGCCAGGTCAAGGTCCTGGCCCGGTCCCCCTCCCCCTTTCCCATTCCACCCCCACCAGTCCGCTGGAGGACTTGTGCAAGACCACAAGAGGGCCTCTGGGTTTCCACAGGATGCGTTTACCTAATTCCTCACCAGGTGGAGGCCACACACATACACTCACTCGTGTGATAATTCACACCTAAATATGGTTAAGCTGCAAGAAAAAGGTTCTGTCCACCAGAAGCTCACAATGCATGCTAAAGAATCTGTGTCTCTCACACCTGCACCAAGCTGAGCCCAATTTCAGAAACAGGCAAACAGAACCCAAAGAAGACGGTCTCAAAGGCAGCCAGAATTTGCCTAGGTTGCAATGGTGGGTTAATGACATAAATATAAGGTTCTAAACCCAAGATGCCTTTGGGGATGGAAGGGAGCAGCAGTCCCAGAGCAGAGCAGAACAAGTCCTGGGAGCCAAGGCTGAAGAGCTGGTAGGGGGCCAGACAAAAGCAGTTTGACCTTTCCTGTCAAGGCAATGGGAACAAGTGGCAGCGGCTGAAACACGGCCAAAGCAGAGCAGGTCACAAGAGGCAAAGGCCCGGGTGATCTCTAAGTTGCAACTACAGTCCAATACTGGCGGCTACTTATTCAATAACTTGAAATGTGACGAGTGTAACTGAGAAACTGAATTTTAAATTTTATTTACTATTAATTTAAATTTAAACAGCCACATATAGCTCGTGGCTCCCTACAAGACAGAGCAGTCCTAGAGGGTGTTTCCAGCAGACCAGAAACAGACACAAGAGCTGGACAGATGCTGTGACAGCCAAAGCCTACCTTGCCGAGTGGTGTGTGGTGCTGCCACTGAGGGTGGAGGACGATGGTACCGTGGGCCACTCACCCTCCACAGCATGGCTGGGGCCCAGGAATCAGAGTGCCGGAGCCATGCCTCAGGGATGTAGGTCTCAGCCCAGCCCTGATGTTCAAGCAGTTGTTACCTTCATCCGTAGGGGGCCTGTGTGGGCTGTGACTCATGCTGGCACCCTAAAGATTCCGCATTAGCTCACAGTGGGGCTGTGAGGTCCTGGCCCATACTGTCCCCCACACCTTTCATTGTGATGGCCCCACAGAGCAGTCAGGTGAGGCACAGTGGCTGGCCCAGCCCCACTCCCTGTTCCCGGTGTATCAGCTGTCCAAAAGTCACAGAACACTTCCCGGGCTGCTCTCCAGGAAACTGGAGGCTTAACCCAGTACCGTCTGGGTGGGAGCACCTACTCAGTGAAGCCTTCTCCAGCCAAAAATAGAGACCCAGAGCCCAATCCCAGGAGCTCCAGGTAAGAAGAGCCAGGAGCAAAAAAATCTCCTCTCTGGACATGCTCTCAAATTAAGAGCTGTTTCTCCTCTAATTCGATTACAAATTAAACTAACTCCCAGTTTGGAAAACTTGGTAAAAAAGAGAACCCCACACAAAGGTGACATGCCCAGTCTTCTTTGCTCTGCTGACCAAATACCTGGCAGGTCCAGTCTCATTAGGTTTCAAATGATAAAAGTAGGGGGGTGGGGGGAATCAGCATTTTCTACAAAGGTCTTCCCACTGCTTCATCTGGGAGGGTAGGAATGTGGTTTTCAAAAACTTTAATAACAACCATGGCACATCTGTCCTGTCCCTTACCCCTAGCTCTTGGCAACCAAATCGCTTTAACAGTAAATTCTGACAGATTTCTGAGGATAGTGATAAAGCAGGTGCCAGGGAAGTGTTCCTAGGTACACAGAGTTCCCGCCCATGACCACAGAACACTACCCAAGACTGCCCAAAAGATAGGAAGTTGTGCTCTGACAACAAGCTTACCAAAAAAAGCTAATGAAGATGACACACGCCTTCAGAAGGAATCAGAAAAGATGGTGTGAGGCAAGCAGCCCTTCACACCACCACCTCACGTGGGCAGAGCAACAGGTGAGACACCGATTTTTCCAAACGGCAGACAGCAGAATATGACCAACTCAGAAATCACATAGAGGCCTAAGGTCATTTCTACCCAACAATATTTATGGGCACCTACAGGGTACAAAGCACAGCAGAACACAGAAATGAAACAGACAGAACGTACTTTCAAGGCACTTTCAAATCTCACAGTTTCTTTTGGGGCAACCCCCCCACCCCGCCAATGATCATCTTCTTCAGTGGGCCTGTCGGTGCCACCCTCTGCCACTAACCAACTGACCATTTTGGTCCAAAAGTCAGGCGAGTATCCTGGCTGGGGTGGGGGGCAAACAGGAATCAGGCTGCCAGTTTCCACAGATCAGAAAGTTCTCATGTCCTGGGGTGGAGAGGTTAGCAGCCTGAACACCAGTCCTGAGAGAGCCAAGAGGGCTTGGGTTGTCCCATTCAATATGCACTTTTGCTCCACACCCATCTTCCTCACTACCTGATGCCCAAATCCAGACCCCTCTCATTTAAACTATTCCATAAAGTGAAGCCAGATATTCTGCTGCCACGGTGAAAGGGTTGTGGGTGCCACATTGTCTTTGTTGACTTCCCACCAAGTCTTCCACCACACCCCAAACCCATGCCTTCAAAAGGACTTGTCCTTGTGCATGAATCAGCTTGCCCTTTGTTGGCTGCCTACTGTCCCCCACTTTTTCTCAGCAAGCTACTGAAAGATGGGCTCCACCAAGACAAGGGAGTAAACCAAGAAAGGAGGGGGCACCCATCCACAAAGCAACACAAAAGAAGGGAAGAATGGATTCCCAGGATGAAGAGGAAGCAGAGCCAGGGACAGCGGTGCTTCCCAGGAATTGCATGAACATCTGAGAACCTGCTGTAGTTAAGAACAATGAGGCGCTCGGACAGCAACAGCCAAGGCACACTGAAGAGCTGGAGATCGGGTGAGAAACAGACAGGGAGTTAAAGAAACACAGGAAATTAACTAGGAGAGGAAAGGAGGGGGCTGGATAGAAAGGAAATATGGAAAACTAACAACTTTACATCATAATGTACACTCTGAAGGGCAGCTTGACCAGAAGTTGTGCTAGCCATACCTCTATACCAAGAGGATGGGGGGTGGGGAGAAAAAAGTGTAGGGATGGGCCACGTCCTTACCTTTCAGACCAGAAAAACAAATCAGGTAATACTTTTAAAAAAAAATTAAAAAAAAAAAAACGGAAGGAAAGGAAAAGCAATGCACTTAGAAATACAGACGTAAATAGCAGGGAGGACAGTCTAGAAGAACTGAGGGCAGCTGCCTCTAGAGGAGGGGACTGGCTGGGGAACACTCAGGGCAAAGGGCTGGTCTTTCAAAGAATACATCTGTGTATAACTTGTGTAACCAATCTTTCTACCAGCAGCGCTCTGATAGAACAAAAAATACATTTTTGGGTGCCTGGGTGGCTCAGTCAGTTAAGCATCTGCCTTTGGCTCAGGTCACGGTCTTGGGGTCTGGGGATTGAGCCCCACGTCGGGTTCCCTGCTCAGTGGGGAGTCTGCTTCTCCCTCTGCCGCTCCCCCTGCTTGTGCTCCCTCTCTCTCCCTCTCTCTAATAAATAAAATCTTTAAAAAAATATATTCTTAACTATTCAATAGCAAGAGATGTTCTATCACCATAGAGCTTTAGGGTTCTTGTTAACCAGTATAATATGTAGTGTCAATTCAAGTACAAACTTGTAATGCTGTGATTGCCCCATAACTGATGTCAATTCTGCTTCAGAGCCCCTCAGTTGCCCTGCTGATATAAGAGTAGTAATCACAAAGAGCAGGGGCTTATTGATGGTAAGACCCTTCCAAGCCATTGCACTGGGTCTCCCCACCCCACCGAGGCTAACCGGCATCAGGTAGCAGGACCCCTCAGGGCTAGTCATTCAATAGAGATTTTAACTCCCACTGTGAGCCAGGGTCCACCGGAGAAGGGGCTGAGGTGGTGGAAAGAGCCCTCAGAAAGCAACGGTAGCAGGAGGGGTAGGGAGTCACATTTCAGAGAAGACGCTGTGAAGACACAACAACCCAATGGCATAAACCAGCAGCCTCTCAAAAGGTGCTCAGAGCACTGAGTGTAGGCACTCTTTGTACGTAAAGAACTAACTATATTCCTGTGCGTCTGGAAGGATTCTAGTTGAGTTTAGTCACTCAATCATGTGTTCTGTAGTGTAGATGAGGAACCCAGGTTGAGAAGAGCTGGGTCCAGTGTGCCTGGAAGAGAGGGAGCTTCAGACCGAAGGGTCAGGGAACGCTTCTCCAAAGGTGGCAGCAGAGCTGGAACAGCGAGGGGCAGCCCTGCCAAGATCTGGGAGGACAGGGAAAGGAGAGGGGGAGAAAGTTCCAGGCAGGGAGAGCATGTGCCAAGTACTAAGGCAGGAACAAACTTGGCTGACTCAAGCGACAGCAACAAGGGGGGAGGTGAAGATGAGGTCGAAGGGCTGCTGCCAGAGAAATCGCTCCCCACCATCTCCGAGCCGAAGCCGTGCTGAAGGTCAAGAACCCGGAGGGACAGGTTCACCCAACTTCCTCCAGACAGGAGAACAGACTTGCCCAAAGAGCCATGGGGCTGTAGTTTCTTTTCTTTTTTAAATTTTCTAAGTGATGCAGTTTTGAATTTTATTTTCTTAAAGAGTATTTATTTATTTATTTGAGAGAGATAGAGCAAGCGAGCATGAGGGGGGTAAGGGGCAGAGGGAGAAGGAGACTTCCTGCTGAGCAAGGAGCCCAATGCGGGGCTCAATCCCAGGACTCTGAGCCAAAGGCAGATGCTTAACCGACTGACCCATCCAGGCATCCCTTGAATTTTATTTTTAAAGATTTAAATAATCTCTATACCCAACATAGAGTTCAAACTCACGACCCTGGGATCAAGTTGCATGCTCTTCCAGCTGAGCCAGCCAGGAGTCCCTGTAGTTTCTTAATAAACAAGAGCAAATTCTAGAATCTATTTCAGAAATAGGGTGCTCCCAGGCTGGTAGATCAGCCGGTACACATTATGTGAGTCCAATAGGGGCTCACTTTCTACTTGGAGTTCTCAGCAAATGCATCTGCCAGGAAGCCCTGGGGTCACACCACACATCAGCATTGGAGTCAATGCTAGGCCCTTGCCCTAGCCCCCCACCCTCTCAGATGAATGTGTTCCAAGAAGGCAGTCCAGCCCCAGGGAGCAGAAGGGAATGGATGCATGCATGCGTGCGCACACACCCCTTGCTACTTCTCTGAACCAGACTTTGCAAAAACAACCTCGGTCTCAAGCCAACATAAACCATAGGCAACAGAGGCCCTTATACGGCTTGAAGGTTTCTTAATCAGAAAAAGATAGATGGGCTGGAGTTGGCAGCTCCTAGTTAGAGGAAGGGAGGAACAGAAAAAAAGGGGGAGAAAACAGGACAGGGGTGAGGAGCAGAATTCATCCAACTCCTTCTTATCTCTTCGGCTTCAGTGGTCCCCCCAGTAAGAATGCCTAGTAAGGGGCATGGCTCTTACCACCTCTCGTTTTTGTTTTTGTTTTTAAGCCAGAGGACACCAGTAATCAGGCTGCCGACAAAACCATAGTTTTATTACAGAGTTTTTAGCATCTGTGTAGATAGAGGCCTGCTCTTGAGTCAGTGACTTCCCATGAAAATGGATAATGTCATTTCCAGAGAAATTGGCCACTAGGGCAACCAGAGGTGCTAAAACTAGGGAGTTCCCTGGCTCCTGGGCTGCCTGCGTCACAGGCCTCCCTGGCCCAGGAGGCAGAACTGGGCCTCTGCCACAGATCCAGAACAGAAAAGGCAGCCCCAGAGACCTCTTCAGCAGCCACTGCGCCCCCCCCCCATACACACACCTCACAAGAGTTTCAAGGGTGACTTTATTCTCCTTCCTTCCCTGACTGGGAGACAGCAGCAGTATCCGCACCAGGACCTGCTTGCATGCTGAAACCACATGTACTTGGCCTTCCTAAAGGATGCCACCTGCTAAAAATAGCACACAGCACAAGCTTGGCTGGGTGGGCCTCACCAAAGTCAAAGGACAAAGCAAGGAGGTTATTCTCAGCACAGCCTTTTCTCATCAGAGCTCAAGGCACATCAGGGTGCAGGCCTCCTTCCAAGGCAGCTCGGCAAGTCACTCCTGCTCCTTTCTCTGTGGAGGGACAGGAAGGAGGTCTACAGAAGACTGGACTGGCCTTCAGATCCACTGCCCAGGCCAAGGCTGGAGGAGAAGGGGTGGGGGAGGCGGCATGCTGAGGGCTGGGCTTGGACAGATCTGTGCCTCCTCCAACACAGAACAGGCTACTGCCAGGCAACAGCCGTTGAGGGCTCGGGGATGGGTCTCATGACCTCCATGTGAGGTCTGGCAGGCTGCATTATTATGAGCCAAGGAATGAGGGACTTGAGGTTGTCTTTTCAACCAGGTGACTGAGCTACACCGTAGTCCACAGAGCCGTTTCCAGGCCCTAAGGCACAGCTGCCTAGCCTACAAGGCTGACTTAGTCACAGTCATGATTTGTGCTGCTCAAAGGCACTGGACAGTTGCATAATTTGGAGCTAAAACATGACTTGGAAAAGACAAGAGTGTTAGAGTAGGACCCTGAACTTCAGTTTCCCGTAACATGAAAACATCCTGTAAAATGGATTATGAATCCCTCCATAGGGCTGTAATGAGGCTGATGACTCAGAACACCCAAGAGCTTGCCTCTGTTCGTGGGGCACATCATTTTAATCTTTTAAAAACCCAGTTTCATTTTCCAGATGAGGATGGAAGGATAACGGGGCAGTAAGTAAGAAACCGTCTCTAAGCATGCGGGTAAAGAGAGAACCGTCACTGAAGCGCAAAGCAGCCCCGCGTCCTGGGGTCCGCTTAGTTTCCTCAGGGCCTCAGCTCCCTCACACACGAAGGAGAAATACTTTACTTCGTAGGGTTGAGATAAAATAAAAAGGGAACGCAGCGGACTCTTGAACACAGGTTTGAATTGCGTGGGTCTACTTGTATGTGGATTTGGGGATATAGTACATTACTGTAAATGTTTTCTCTTTCTTATGATTTTCTTAATAACATTTTCTTTTCTCTAGCTTACTTTTTTGTAAGAATACAGTATAGAATATACATAACATACAATATATGTGTCCACTGACTACTATGTTCCCATAAGGCTTCTAGCTGGCATTACGCTAGTAGTTCAGTTTCTGGGGAGTCAAAAATTATACACGGATTGTTTTTTTTACTGCAAGGCACAGGGGTGGGGGAGGCAGGGCAGGTTGGTGCCTCTAACCCCCATGTTGTTCAAGGGTCAACTATAGTTTGAAAAAAACCTCCTAAGATGCCAGGTATATAGTAGGTGCTTAACAGGTACCTGTTAATGCCTCCTATGCTGGCTGGCCTCAAGACAGGAGAGCTCTCACATTATATGCTAGTCTAGCAGGGCTCAAACTAGGCATGCCCCGGACTAGATGAGGGGGTATCTGGAAATAAAGCTCACTCCCCAGAGCTAGCCCCATACCAAGACTTCAGGACCCCCAGTGTGGCCCAACTCTCCCCAACACCTTCTGTAAAAACAGGCCTAACCCCCAGATGGACTGGAGGGACAGAATGAAAAGGACGCTTGTTTGTAAGGAGCCTGCCAGTCTGGTTCAGCACTAGTCCTACAGTAGGATCCTGCAGGAAGTCATCAGGTGTGAGTGAAGGACCAAGTAGCAAATCCGCTGACATCGGAAGACCAAGGACAGTGAGCATAGGCCTTAGACAACCAGCAAGGGCCTTTAAGATAATAAGTTTTTAAACCGAAACAGCTTTCCGAGGGCTTAGCATCTGCCCATCCTGCTTCACACCCCCATCCCCAGATTCCTCACGACGCTCCTCTCTAGAACCATTTCTTAATTGATCACTGCCTTCCAAACTGGCAGACCAGAACTTGCTTCTTAACATGCCACAGGTAGAGCTGATAAATAATTTGTCACCAAAGCTTTGGATTTGTGGACTCTAGAGGATTAAGCCCAAACATGTGATGCTTTACAAGGTGAGGCCATCAAGCTTTTACAGTTGAACCAAAGCTAAGACCAGCACTGTCCAACTAGAACCTTCTGTGATGGTGAAAATGTTCCAGGCCTGCACTGTCCAGTACTGGCCACATGAAGATACTGAGCACTTGAAATGAGACTAATGTCACCAAGGAATGGATTTTTAAACTGTATTTAATGCTTAAAAGTTTTATTTTTTTAAGGTTTTATTTATTTGACAGAGCAAGAAAGCACAAGCAGGGGGAGCAGCAGATGGAGAGGAAGAAGCAGGCTCCCCAATGAGCAGGGAGCCCGAATGTGGGACTCGATCCCAGGACCCTGGGACCATGACCTGAGCTGACCCAAGCCAAACCAAGTCGAAGTAGCCGCTTAACTGACTGAGCCACCCAGGCACCCTTAATGCTTAAAAGTTTAAACTGAACCAGGAACACCTGACTAGTTGCTACCCTATAGGACAAGGCAGCCCTAGACCCTCTTCCCTAAGGATACAGATAAGAATAGAGATATAGTAAAAATAATAATAATAAAAATAATAAGGGTCACCTGGTTGGCTCAGTCAGAGGAGCATGCAACTCTTGATCTCGGGGTCAGGAGTTCAAGCCCCATGTTGGGTGTAGTGATTACTTAAATAAATTAAAAACTTAAAAAAAATATTTAGCACAGTAGCATCTTAGAGCTAAGAGAACCCGAAATGCACTTAAAACAGTGGACTGTGGCATTTTTTTAGTCTTTGACTTACACTATCCACAGAGCTATGCTTTCCAGCCCAAACACACCCCTCCCCATACACAACCCTGCAGATAACCCACCTTGTAGCAGCCCAGAGGCATTCAAGGAGCAGAATCTGAACATCCCTGATTGATGGTGACCAACCCTCCCCTTACCAGCTGAAGAAACTGAGACCCCAGAAGAGTCCAGAACCACTGCCAGGTTTCAGCCCTGAAAACTGCACCCCGTCCTTACCCACAAACCAGGGCTCTTGCCAGCTAAACCCAGTGTTGAAACAAGCCTCATTCATGAGCCCTCAGCACTGTACATTTTTCATCTACAACTCACCTGGGGCTCTGCTTTGTTCCTGAATGGATGGGCCTCAGCAACACCGGGCTGAGTGAAGGCAGCCAGCCAGTATTACCAGATGGGGACAGAATGTTTACTATCAACTGCTGCAAACTACCAAACTGAGCTGTAGAAATGCTCAAATGGCCAGGATTCGGACAGAAGAAAGACCATTTAGTAGGAGGAAAAGAAAGTAAGGAAAAGGACACCTTGAAAGCTACTTATTACTGAAAGCCAGTCTTCAAAATGCTGCATGATAACATACACTCTCACTGCAACAATCTGCTTAGAATGCACCAGAAAGATTAGGAGAAAAACCCACGGATTTGACTATTTCTTGGTTCTTCTCACAAAAGCCCTCCAGAGGACCTAGTTTAAGCATGAAGCCATACTTGTCAGTATCTCTTCCCCTCAATTTGTATTTATATTAGCCATTGAAACAATCCCGATTGACCTCCAGTGTCACCCACCTCAATTGTACCCAGAGGTGTGAGGATTAAAGGATCAGGGAGGTGTTTGCTTGCAACTCTCCCAGCATAAGACAGTAACTGTCAAGGAAAAGGCATCCTTTAAATTATAGTTCCCACATCCCCACCAGCTCAGCCTGACTCTGTCCCACTTAAAACACCGTCATTGATCCTGTTTTTCAAAACTGAAGTAAGTATAAAATCAGGTATTGGAGGGGCGCCTGGGTGGCACAGCGGTTGATCGTCTGCCTTCGGCTCAGGGCGTGATCCCGGCGTTATGGGATCGAGCCCCACATCAGGCTCCTCCGCTATGAGCCTGCTTCTTCCTCTCCCACTCCCCCTGCTTGTGTTCCCTCTCTCGCTGGTTGTCTCTATCTCTGTCGAATAAATAAATAAAATCTTTAAAAAAAAAAATCAGGTATTGGAGCCAGCAGAGCTGCTCCTGGGAGTCCCACACACAATGGGTACTTAATGTTAATGATCATAAAGGTGAAACCTGCATGAGGCATTACACCAGAAAGGGCTGTGGAAAAAAGAACTTGCCTTAGAAAGCCAAGTTTAGGATTTAAATACATCCCACGCAGATTAGCAACTCAAACGGTAGGAGGGGATTTCAGTGGGACAAGAGGCCCAGAGGACCCCTGCCTTTCCAGAATAGAGGAAAACAGAATGGCAGACATAAGGTGGTTAACTCATAATACAAAATTGTTGACTTCCTCACAACAGCACAACAGACCAAGCTACAGAGAGGTCCTCTTGTTCTAGACTCACAAGGAAGATAAGGAAGGAGTGGCCTGGGGAGAATGGGCTGGAAGGCACCAGCTGGCCAGGCACATAGGGTGCCCACTCCTCAAAACCCTGAAACATGCACTCGACCATATCATGTTGTTGCAGGCCAGAGCCAGGAGGCTGGTAGCACAGTGTGGGGAAACCAATTTGTTTTCCTTCCAATCAAGTTTCCGGGTCAGAGTCTAGGGGGAGGGGCATTTTTAATAAAATCCAAATCACTCAAGTGATTCAAGAGAAATTTAACGTTAATCTCAGAGATTCTTTAAGAGGAGGAAAAAAGCAATGCTTGAACAGCCATCATGAACCAGGCACAGTGCCCAGTCTAAAATATAATCTCAATCTGTCTTTAGGATGAGAGGGAACACTGTAAAGGCTAAAACTAGCCTTCACCCACCAACGATGGCTATGGTCAGGCCTGGGTCCAACACCCACAAATAATTTAGATTACCAACTAGAGCAAAACAAATTGCTTCAAAATGCTGATGCTCAGCGATCTCACCCTGGAGCCCTACTCACTTGGTACTTGAGCAGCCCCCTTTGACAACAGACACCTACGTGCTCACCCTGCAGTGGCCAAGTGTTGACTTCCTAGATACAGCTGGGAGAAGGAGAGGATATTCATACAAAAGGCTCCAGCGACTCAGAGACATCTCAGTCAAGGGCTTAGATGGGATCAGTTCTCCACAAATTTTGGGCCATCACCTAGCAATTGCATGACAAAGGAGCCAGTTTAATCCAGGAAGGCACTGAAGCTTCAGTGATTTGCATACCTGTAGGATCAAAAGGCCCTCTTCTATCCTAGAGCCATTTTTTCGCCTGAAAATGTATCCAGGAATAACTACCCAGAACCCACAAAACTAGTTAAGAGGTGAAAGAGGTTAAAGTTCAACACAAAAGCCCTCCCCCAAAACATAACTTCACTTGTTTCCAGTGCTACGGAAGTTTTTCAAGTTTTATTTATTTTTTAGGAATCTCTATACAATGTGGGACTCGAACTCACAACCCCAAGATCAAGACTCTCATGCTCTAACCAGTGAGCCAACCAGGCGTCCCTCAGAAAGTCTTAAATAATCAGCAGGTGAACCACTTGAATGCCAGAAACAGAGAAATCTGATAAACGATCAAATCATGTTCACGCTACCTTCTACTCATTTCAAAGATGCTCTGTGCCTTTAAGAGCAAAGGGGATGGGTGGTGCTTACCAAGAGTCCAAGCTTTGCTTTCTGAATAGAGTTAAAAAAAAAAAAAACTAATTTGGGAAGCACTTGGTTACAAGAGCACAGAAAGGTTACTAGTTGCCAGAATTAACAGCTTTTTGTGAATGGTGTTCCTTGATCAGTAATTGCGATAAGGGGGGAAGGGAGGATAGCAAACCAACAGATATGACCGTACCAGGTGTCCAGCAGCCCAGATTTCCCTGCAGGAGATACATTTAAACACTAAGTAGCCTACACTTCAGTAGGGAAAAGATAGCTGGCTTAACCTAACTGTTCTGCTCATACCCCCTACCCGGCTTGGGCCGCCTCCACTCACACCTGGTGAACAGCACCGGGTTTCTGTTAACCGCTGCGGAGCGGGAGGAAGGCACCCGCCACCCTGGGCATCTCCGCAGGAGAGGAAGAGCTTGAAATGCCCAGGGCTTCCAGCAGTCCCGGGTCGGTTTGGCACCGCCCACCATCAACAGCGCCTTTCCTTCCCTAAGCCTCCCTCGAAGGGGGATAGGGAGGGACTGTACCCTAGGGCACAATGGGACTGATGAAAGCCTGCCCCCGAGGCGTTCACACCACAGCCTTCCCAACCACATTTTGACCCATAACCCCGAAACTAGCGTGGTCCCTCCACACCACGGGCCTGGGATGGGGGGGAGGGGTGCAGGCCGACTGTGACACGTGACCCACGCGCCCCGGGGCATGAAGTCAGCAGGCACGCCGGGCAGGACAGCCTCCACCTCTCCCGACACCCTTGCCGGAGCTGCAAATGCTAATCCTCTCGACAGACACCAAGCCTTTATCTCAGGACCCTAACTCGATTCAAAAGGTCCCTGCCCCCCAAACAGGGTTCCAATCACCACCGTGCCCTAACCCATCCTCCGCGTACCGCAAACCAAGCCTCTTCCCAGGTTCGCCGCACTGAACTCCAGGGGCTAGGCTACCTGCACGGGTTTGCCACCGCCGGGCCTAGGTGGGGAGCAACCCAGCGCGAGCTAAAGGGGCCCAGAAGTTGGGTAAGGTTCCTGAAGTGACCATTTCAACTCCAACCCTTAAGGAGGAAGAAAGGGGTGCCGCGGGCCTCGGGGCACCTCCTCGCCCTTACAAGCACCCAGCCCTGCCCAAAGCCCGCCCCGCCGCCGCCTCTCCCGGCTCAGACTTGGGTACACACGACCTTTGAAAAGTAAATGCGTGTGGGGTTGGGCGACCTTGGGTGGGACGCGCTCGGGTCTGTCTCACGGGAGGGTGTGCGCGCTCGAGGAAAGTTAAGCCGCAGAGGGGTGCCTCGGGCGTCGCGTCCTCGCCTCCCCCGCCCCAGAGGACTGTGACGCGCGTGGGGGGCACCACGCGGCCGCAGACCATGGCCCCAGCCGCACACACGCGACCTGTCAGCAGGAGCCCGCAGGCAGACAACCCTGGCGGGGGAGGACGAGGGGGCGCGCAGGCGACGGCAGGGAAAGGGCCTGCTTGACAGCAGGCGGCGGACCGGAGCCCCTCCGCACGCGCTCGGCGTCCGCAGCCTCCCGCCTCCGGGACACCTGGAGCGCGCGTCGCACACCGCACCTGCACCCTAGACTCCCCTGCGCCCGACGGCGCCGCCCTCGGGGGCCTGGCAGGTGGTCCTCGGGCCAGCCGCCCCGGCGGCCCCAACTCACCAGGTCCTCGGCGACAGTCGGGATGCACAGTCCTCGCCCGCCGCCGCCCCCCCGCCCCCGGGCCCAGCAGCCCAGCCCCGCTGCGCTGCGGCCGCTCCCCCACGTGCTTGCCCAGGCCAGAGGAACACAGAGACATTAAATACTGAGGACGCGCAGTTACGTGCCCGCGGCGCGACGTAGGACCCCGCCCCCCGCCCTGGTGCCCCCGCACCGCCCCACTCACCTGCGCGTGCGCGCCGCCTGCCTCTCCCGCCCGCGCTTCTCCCAGCTGCGCCAGAGAGGGCGCGGTCTGAAGCGCTCCGCCAACATCCCGCAGCCGCCGCCCGCAGCCTGGCCTCGCTCGGGCTCTCGCGAGAGGAGCTGTAATCTCGGCGGGGTTGAGGAGAGCGGCCTGGCTAGAGCCGAGTAGACGTCGCGGAATCCCAAAGGTCTATCCCGCGAACGCAGCGTGGCGTCCCCTGCCTCGGCTCTGGGCGGTCTCCCTGCGTCAGTTAGACCATCTGCCTGCCTTGTCGCGGACAGCCCCCTGGAAAAGGCGGAGAGGCCGGTGAGAGGCAGGGCTCCCCTTACTTCCCCGGAATTGTCCGCACTTTGTAATGCATAATCAGGTGGCCATTAATAATTGTTCAATAATGACTGCATAATAGGGAGTACCTGGCGCTGCTCAAATGCAACTTTTTTGCCCATTTTCACATTCGGTGATGTTGAACCGAAACACTTTCCTCTAAATGGATTTGGGTTTTGGAAAAATTCCTGCGAAGAGGTGGTCACCATGAGCCACTAACTCTGCCAGGAAACTTGGGAAAATAAATTGCCCCCAGACAAGTGACAGGGTGGGGTCGCAGTTGGCTAGGCCTGTTCTCAGTCTTAACAAATAGGGACGTTAGGGGCGCCTGGGTGGCACAGCGGTTAAGCGTCTGCCTTCAGCTCAGGGCGTGATCCCGGCGTTACGGGATGGAGCCCCACATCAGGCTCCTCTGCTATGAGCCTGCTTCTTCCTCTCCCGCTCCCCCTGCTTGTGTTCCCTCTCTTGCTGGCTGTCTCTATCTCTGTCAAATAAATAAATAAAATCTTAAAAAAAAAAAAGAAAGAAAGAAATAGGGACGTTAAGTAAACATTTGGGGAAAATGCAGAAAAGAGATCATGCCGACCACTAACCATTACTTGGAAAAACGCTTCATCCTCGTTAGTGATCAAAACGCAAATTTAAATGACAATGAGATCCCATTTACCTATTGAGTTTTAAGTATAAATTCATATATATATGAATTCCAATTGCATGCTGCCATTAGTGTTATGAAGGAAACAAAGAGGAAGCTGAAATAGGAAAGAAATAGCAAGGTTCTATGGTTCCAAAGGCATAAGGTAAAATTTAAACTGAAACCTAGTGGATGAGGAGGAGTTAGCCTTGCGAATAGGATTTGGGAATAAGGATTAGGAAGTATTCCCAGCAGGGGCAACAACCAGGCAAAAGGAGGAAACAGCTTCTGGTGAACTAGAGGATCAGTGTGGATGGAATACAGTGGGGGTTGGCGGCAGTGCTGGAAAAAGAAGGTTGCAGACGGAGGGAAGAGGGTTGTGGGGAGAGGGTAAGAGAACTAGACCACCTTATAAACTATAGTAAAGCTTGGGTTTTATTCTACTTTGCTCAGCCCCAAAGCCAAGCATGCTTTCATCTCAGGACCTTTGTGCTTGCTATTTCCTTCAACTGGAACATTCTGCAGAACTCTGCAGACTTCACTCACCTCTTTCAAGTCCTTTGCTCAATGGTCATCTACTCAGTCTCAGTGAAACTTTCCCTGTTCTCCCTATTTAAAATTGTAATGACATGTACACACCCCCATCCCCACACAATTCTCTGTCCCTCGCCCCTTCTTTATTTTTCTTCATAGCTCCTATCACTATCTACATTCTATATACTTCATTTATTCACAAGAGCTGATATCATTGGGGGTATGGCATATGGAGGGCATTCAGTAAAAAAGGTGTTTAGTGAATAAACGGAAAGACATTAAAAAAGGTTAAGTAGAGAGTAATAGTAGGGGGCACCTAGGTGGCTCAGTCAGTTAAACATCTGACCCTTGATCTCAGCTCAGGTCTTGATCTCAGGGTCATTAGTTCAAGTCCTGTGTTGGGTGTGGAGCCTACTTAAAAAAAGAGAGAGAGAGTGAGTGATACAATATAACTTCTGTTTTTAAAAGGGAGCTGAAGCTGATATGGAAAGAATGGATTGAAAGAAGACCAGTACAGAAGCAGGGAGACCGGAAGAGAGACTGCTACAATGGGCCAGATGAGAAATGGTACTGGCCTGAGCTAAGAGTCATGGCAGTGGGTATGCAGAGACTGCTTTGGACACAAGATATATTTGGAAGAAGCACCAAGACTACTTCACTCATGTTGCTGGGGGTAAGGAAAAGAGAACAATGAACGATGCTGCCCCTGGCTTGCATCGCTGTGTTAAATGGGGTACAATTTATTGAGATAAGGGAAGATGGGGGCAGTGAGTCATTGGTTTCATTTGGGACCCACTGTGTATATAGTGTTTTGTGACATTCAAGTGCAAATCAGTAGTTAAGTTGTATATGAAAGTCTGGAGTTCAGAAAAGTGACCCAGGTTGGAAATACAAATATGTATTGAAAATCATATAAAAATGGATATTTTAAAGAAAGACAATGCCCTGATGGTGGTGGAGGGTTGGAATGTCTACAGGGGAGAACCTGGTATAATGAGGTCGAAGTTGTTATGTCCTGGAAGCACTGGTAGGAAAAAATGGGGAGAGGGAGGAAGTAGAAGGAAGAGGGAGATGAGACTATGAATATGGTTATGAGGAGGGGCAGAAAAGCAGGGGCAAACGAGATCAGTATGTTAGTCTTATCTTTGGTGTGGACACATGAGCGAAGGAAGAGGCGAAGTGCAAGACACAAGTCACAGGAGGGAAGCTGAAAACACAGGATTAGCTATAATCACAGCTAAAGATCAACCCAGCAGCTGTGGCTGCGGAGGAGGTGGCCACAAGGTCAGGGCAGTGCACAGGTCACAAGGTGGCCCTAGTGTGAGATGAGAAGGTGGAGGAATGAGAAGGGAGGTGAGAATGGAGGGCCATCCTAAGGACTTGGCCTTGAGAAAAAGAACTTAAACTTTAACATCAGCTCAAAATGGGCAAAGGTCTGCTTAAGGCAGGGATTTTAAGCTAGGGTACATAAAACAGCTTCAAGGATGTGTGTGAACCCCCTGAAATTACTCACATGGTTTTTTAAGTATGATGTTTTTCTGTGAAAATAGTCATGGATAGCTTCTATCAGATTCTCTAATCCTGATGCTAAAAAGTAATAATTACAGGGGCACCTGGCTGGCTCAGTCTGTAGAGCATGTAACTCTTGATCTCAGGGTCATGAGTTTGAGCCCCACATTGGGCATAGAGTTTACTTAATAAAAAAATTTTTTTTTAAATAAAAGAGTAAGAATTTGGTAAACATGACAGAAGGCAACACTGTATCTTAAAAAAAAAAAAAAGAAAGAAAGAATATGTCAGTCAGAAGGATGAAGTGACAAAGGAAACCAAAATAAAACCTGGGGAGTAAGGAGTGCCCATCTAAGGGAGAAGGTACTCAATCCAATCTAATCAAGACACTGTCCTTTCTGTAAGTGGAAATGGTCAGATCAGAACCCAATGCTATTATTCATTTACATCCTTGAATTCTGCTCCTCGTTCTGACTCTGTACCCACCAAGCAACCTTCTGATAATTCTCTCCAAGGAGAGAAGCCATGGCTGGACCTGTGGCAGGTGCTGTTCCCCCTTACAGGTAGACTCTGGTCACCGTAAATTACAGAAATGGCCCTCTGGTTTTCTCCGTCTCGTAGACCCTGTGAAGGTTTGTTGTTTGAGTCAGCTTTCAGTTCTGGACCCCAAACATGGTGGAGGTCCTGAGCCTATCATAAAGTTGAGTGAGGGCTTGATACAGGACCACGGCAACTTTCATCAAAACATCACCAATACATCATGTTGTGAGGCTCTTGGTTTTTTAAGTAGGCTCCACACCCAATGTGGGGCTTGAACCATGACCCTGAGATCTAGAGTCACACACTTGTACCGACCCAGCCAGCCAGGCAGCCCTGTGAGGCTATTACAAAGTGAACCAGTTGTCTTCTCTTGGCAGCACATTCAACTTCAGGGGGTACATATTGAGAAATGTCCTGCCTTTCCTACCGGAAGCATCTACAGAAGGAACTTTTTCAGTGCTAGCAAATATGAACTGTCTCCTTAATGGGCAATACAGCGAAGGAGTGTCCTAGCATCTTCAGTTTCACTGAATAAACAAGTGAAACCAAAACCCTCCCATTCTCCCCCAGTTATGCCCCAGGATCATGTGTCTACAGAGAGGAGTAAATGATCTACTCCTAAAGAAGTCAATAGAAAGAGTTAGGGAGGGGCACCTGGGTGGCTTAGTTGGTTAAACGTCTGCCTTCTGCTCAGGTCATGATCCCAGCGTTCTGGGATCCAGCCCCGCATCAGGATCCCTTCTCGGCGGGAAGCCTGCTTCTCCCTCTCCCACTCCCCCTGCTTGTGTTCCCTCTCTTGCTGTCTCTCTCTGTGTGTCAAAAAATAAATAAAATCTTAAAAAAAAGAAAGAAAGAGTTAGGGAATAGTAATACCCATAGCAAATATGAATGAGCACTTAATGCCCAGCACTGTACAAAGTATTTTCTCCTAATCCTCCACCAACCTCAAATACTAGATGCTCTCATTCTGCTGCGTTCCCATTCTGCAGCCCTTAGTCACACAGCAGTAGAGGCAAGGTTTTAACCTCAGAGATCTGGCTTGGAGCCCATAGATTACCAACTCACTACAGCACTACTGGAGGCAGACCTAGAAAATCAGCAAGCGGTTTGATACAGGAACCTGTCTGCTCCGTGTTTGAATTGTGTCCCCTTAAAAAAGATATGCTGAAGTCCCAACCCTGGTACCTCAGAAGGTGACTTTATTTGAAAATAGGGCTGTTGCAGATTTAAGTTCAGCTGAGGTCATGCCAGAGTAGCTTTGACCCCTAATGCAATCTGACTAGAGTGCTTATAAGAAGACAGCCACGGTAAGACAAGAAACACAAGGAGAAACACCACAGGACAAGGGAGCATTGGATTTATGCATCTGTAAGCAAAGGAATGCCAAAGATTGCCAGCAAACCACCACAAGTGAGGAAGAGACACCACATCTCAAACACCTTCATTTTTTACTTCTTCCCTGGAGAACTGTGAGACAACACATTTCTGTTGTTTCTGAGCCACCCAGTTTGTCATACTTTGTTCCAGCCAGCCTAAGACACTGATAACAGTACCCTTCTTTCTTAAACCCACGGAAGCCAGTCGGGAAAAGGGAATGTGAAGTCACTCAGCTGGTGATAAAAGGGGGCCGTCCCCTTCCTCCCCTCTGGACCCAAGGTGTCGTGGCTTCACAGGACAGAGGCCCCATCCAAGTGGCTATCCTGAAAGGGCCTCAGCTAGCCAGTACCCAGGCTCTGGCACCATCGCCTCCATATATTTCTGGAGACTTTTCGGCTATGTATTTAAGACCTTGATTCGGGTTCTGTTCAGTGGGCATCCTGCAGGGGTATGGTTGGCTCTTTCCCAGAGCCTACTCCACTCTTCTCAGCTTCCTCCAGTGGCAGTACAATTGGGAAGTGGAGCCTAAGAAACTCTGTAAACTACTTTAGACCGAGTGAAGTTGTACCCAAAGGCAATGTAGGTCCTTCACCTATAGCCAAACTCATGCATATAGAGAAGCAATTAATTATCAGAGATTGTTACCTACTTCATTTTATCCCATGGGTGGGATTTCCTTCTGGGCCCACTGTCATGATGCTCCCAGGAGGCCACCTGACCATGCTGTGTGTCTGTGTAGGGATGCTCGAGTTGCTTGGACTCTATAAGAAAGCCGCAGTGAGCCCTCTCTGGTAAGGTTTATAATCTGTTGTGCAGTGTTTATTTTGTTAGTTTGCATACCTTTTTGTATGCCACTGCAGCTGGGATTGTCTGAAACAACAAGATCTAGAAGTCTTAGATAACTGCAGGGATAGGAACTTCCATGGGGATGAGACCTTCTGCCAAGGTGACCCACCTCCAGGAGTGATGGGGTAGAGCACCTAATGATACGGGATGTCAGATACTGGACCCAAATTTTCCATTGTCCCCAACTTCCACACATATTCCAAAAGTTCTCTGGAACCATTTTCTTGCTCTATCTATTCTAAAACCTGGCAAGTTTCTGTCTTCTGTTTCATGAGACACTCCAGTTCCCTAAAAACTAACGTGTTCTACCCAGGACTGCCACTAGCCCACACAGTGGCATTGTGCAAATTAGTTAACAGGTGTCCCTTCGCCCAGACAGACACAGCTCTGTGCCAGGCTCCACAGTGAGCAGAGTGCAATAGCACAGGCTGGATTTCAGCCTCTATCCGCCCTTGAGCTAGATGTCCTTGTACAGGACACAACCTGTACAACTGTCTATGACATTCCTGCGGTTGGGAGTGATCACTAACAGAACAAGTGCTGTCTACTATGACACGATCAGCCAACCGGACCTCCGGGGGTTTTGTGCACAACACTGCAGTGGCTTCATTCACTTAATCACTGCCAAAGCCTACAGTATTGCCTTGTTCAGCACAGATTTTTCTTTGGTTGTTTTTGTTTTTGTTTTTAAGATTTTATTTTTAAGTAATCTCTATACCCAACATGGGGCTTGAACTCACGACCCTGAGATCAACAGTCACATGCTCACCCACTGAGCCAGCCAGGCATCCCTCAGCACACGTATTTAAAAAGCTCTTGTGGGGGCGCCTGAGTGGCTCAGTCATTAAGCATCTGCCTTCGGCTTAGGGCCTGATCCCAGAGTCCTGGGATCGAGCCCCCACATCGGGCTCCCTGCCCCACATCGGGCTCCCTGCTCCGCTGGGAGCCTGCTTCTTCCTCTCCCACTCCCCCTGCTTGTGTTCCCTCTCTTACTGGCTGTCTCTCTGTCAAATAAATAAATAAAATCTTTAAAAAGAGCTTGTTGCAGACAGTCTCTCCTTTGCCGGCCTGCCCACTGCTCCCTTGCAGTGTATTCAATACACCTCTATCTCCTTTGTTCTGCCTTGGGTGAATTCTTTCACTGCCCACACGGCTGGCCTCCACCCGATCGGGTCGCCCCCCATTTGGTAGCCCTCACAGGGAACCGCTGCCGTGCGGGCCAGGACTGTCCCCAGATTTTCTGGGAATTTCTCGGGACTCTCCCTCAGTGGACTGACTGTAGTACTCCTTGGGGATCTGATGACCTCTAGCTGAGGTTACTCCTCCATGAGGATCCAAAGCCCCAGGGGAAACCCGCCAGACCACCCTTGCCCAAAAGGGTGTGGGATTTTCCCCCTTGCCCTTCAGAGGGATCCTTCCCTCCCTTTCCTTTCTCCTTTCAGCCCTGGGGCAGCCTAACCCTAGTACTCCTCAGACAACTGACGGTGTCTGGCCAAGGTGGCTCCCCGGTGTGGTCTGAGGGTCTGAGGGTGGACAGGTTGGACTGTCCATGTCCTTGCCTCTCCCACTCCATCCCCCTGAGGCCTCTGTTTCCAGTGTGTGGCACAGTTGGCAGTGACAGCTCGTCCAGGGCGAATCTGCACATATTGCAAACTTGGTTGGGACCCTCCCTGAAGCTGGCTGACTCTCAGCCACCTTGCTTCTTTCTGCACCTCCTTTTCCTTTGTCCCAATGGGTCTGGCTGCCATCTTGATCCGTAGGCACCACACATTCCTCTGGGTCTGAGTGAACCCAACAATTCCGTACATGAATGATGATTCCACAAGGTTCCAGCCCATGCCATCGGAGGGTCCCCTCCCCCAAAATCCCATGGACCCGGCCACCAGAGAATCTCACTCAGATCTCCTCTTAGCATGTTAATCTAATGCCACACTCTGGTCTCTAACTTCACAGAACCCCTGATGGACAGTTTAGGGAGAGACAGCCCCCACTCCCATCCAGCAGGAAGCAGCTACTGAAGATGAGACCTCCACCCAAATGCCAAAGATTTGTCATCGTCAATCCATCAGGGAGGAATGTAGAGGCTGCTTTCAGGCGAACAGGCTTGAGCGATGGAAGCTTGAGTAAGGCCGAAGGGTCCACAGTGACCCCCAGGCTGAATAAAGGCAGGCCCAGCAGGAAACCCACCTCAAAATAGCCACAGGCCTTAGGTGACCAGTGAGCTACTTACAATCGGGAACAGGGACCAGAATATTCCGTATGTTCCCATACCTTCTCACTGCCCCCCAATAACAACAGCCCCCCCCACCTCTTGGCAGACAGTCTCTCCTTTGTTGTCCTGCCCTCTGCTCCCTTGCAGTGTGTTCAGTAAACTTCTATCTCCTTGCTATTTAATCAATTAATAAAAGGGAAAAAAACACTTGTAAACTCAAGAAACTTGACCTAGCCTCTCAGCATCCTCGTCTGTAAAATGAGGGTAATAATAGGACCTACTTCATGTGATTTTTGTGAAGATGAAGTGAGATAATCCATATGAAATATTTTGCACAGTGATGAGCCCAAGAAATAAAAGCTATTATTCCATTTCAAGTGCTTTTATTAAGCAATCAAGAGCAAGTGAAGATTCATTCAACAAATATGTATTAACAATTATTTTGTGCTAGGTCTTGTGTAAGGTGTTGTGGTTACCAAGGTGAATGCCCCCAATCTGGTAGAGAAGGCAGACACGAAGACGCATGAAAGCCGTGTGCAGTGGGGTCAGTGCTGTGAGAGAGGTAAGTACAGAGGTGGAATGAAAGGAGGTAAATGCCGGTGAATTTTATTCTGCCTGTGTTAGAGTCAGGGAAGCTCGAATGGTACTCCTTCTGCATTTGACATTCGCCAAAATAAAATGTGTTGCTCCCGTTGGTCGTTGTTGCATACCAAACCATCCCAAAACTGAAATGGCGTCAAACAGCCACTGTTTGTTAGCTCACTGGGGTGGTTTGTTTCTGCTCCGTCTGTTGTTGTTGGCTGGGGGACTCGACTAAGGTTGGGGGATCCGAGATAGCGTCCCTCACGTGTCTAGTGCCTCGGCTGTCATAGCTGCAACAGCTGGGCTGGCTCAGTGTCTGTTTTTCTCTCTTTATGATCTCTCCAGACCTCCCTCTTTGCTGGACCTCCCTTCGTAGGGCCTGGGGGCTCCAAGAGGAGGAAGGCTGAGGCTGCCGGTGTCTTAAGACCCAGACCCAGATCTGGGCATGTTACTCAAAATCTCTTCCACCCTTTCTTCCTCTGTAAAATGAGGGGCAGTAAGTTCTAACTTGCCAGGGTTTGGTTTTGTTCTGTTTTTTTTGTGTGTGTGTGTGTTGTGTTGTGTTGTTTTGAGAATTAGAATGCAAGGAAAATACTGTCACACAGTAGATGAGATAGTTGAGCGGTGACAGAATACTGTTATTCATTTTCTTGACTTCTTAAGGAGGGTAATAGGACTGGTACATTTGGAAACCTTTTTTCCACCTGTTATGGGAACACCCAACAGGCCTATAGTATTGCCTGCCCCTCCCTGAAAACTTCAGCGATTATGCCGTGGAACTAGGGCATGGCTTTGCGAATTTGTCCAACCTTTTGGAAAGCAATTTAGCAATCATTAACAGACTCATAAAAAACGTTCATATCCTTTGACCCAATAACTAGATTTTCACAAAATTATCTCAGGGGAATTGATTCAAAAGAAAAGCAACATACACATCAAGCTCTTCATTGCCATTTTCTCTACAGCAGTCTAAAATGGAGACAAGGGGAACCTGGCTGGCTTAGTCAGTGGAACACCAGACTCTTGATTTCAAGGTTGTGAGTTTGAGCCCCACCTTGGGTATAGAGATCGCTTTAAAAAAAAAATAGAGAAACAGCTTAAATGTCCAATAGTAAGGGAATGGTTAGCTAAAATACGATACAAGTACTTTCTGGAATATTATATATTTCCTAAAATGACAATTCTTATCATTATATGATAGCATGGAAAATTTTATAGATAAAATGCTAAGCGACAAATTCAGAATTCAAAAATGTCTCTACATGAAAACGGACTAGAGCCAGACATGGAAAAATTTTTTTCGTGGGTTTGGAATGGATTTATTTTCTTTAAAAAATTTTTTTTTATTTAAAATCAAAATCAGAGGAAAAATTTAGACAAGGCCATATGGAAAAATGGTTTATTAAAAAAAGAAAGGCCATGGAGTAAATGGTCGAGAATAAATTGCAAAGCTTTTAAAAATACAAGTGCCTGGGGCACTGGGTGGCCCACTCAGTTAAGTGTCCACCTCTCAATTTCAGCTCAGGCCATGATCTCGGGTCCTGGGATTGAGCCCCACGTTGGGCACCCTGCTCAGTGGGGAGTCTGCTTCTCCTTCTGCCCCTCTGGCAGCTCATGCACTCTCTCTCTCACTCTCTTTCTCTCAAATAAATAAAATACAGGTGCCTAAGATTCTCCCTACTGATTCTAATTTAGAGGGACTCGGGGAGGGCTCAGCTATTTATATTTTTTCAGAGCTCCACAAATGATTTTGGTGTACACCAGGGTGAGACCCACTGAGATGGATACATCATTATCCTTTCAAATGATCAAATAAACACTCTGATCAGAAAGAGTAATACAAGGGGTACCTGGCAGTGTTACAGCATGTGACTCTTGATCTCAAGGTCATGAGTTTGAGCCCCACATTGGGCATAGAGTTCACTTTAAAAAAACAGTAACACAAGGAAGATTTACATAATTAAAACATTTTCCCCCTAATAAAATATGTTCCTACTTGTATGCTTTTTCTATTTCCACTTATTTACTTGTACTCTGATAAATTTGTAGCCTTTGTACATAATCCAGAACACAGAAAGGACAGCTTTCAATAAACATGTGCGGTTCTGTACAATGTAAGAAAAAAAAAACATGCCATAAGAGCTGATGGCCTGGGGTTTAGCAGGAAGAGCAACAGAAGCAGAGAAAGATCTCATCTCCATATCAGTCAAAACATGTTGACAGAGTTTCAAGGATGGTCTCCCCCTGTGACCAGCTGTGGACGTTTCCTGAGGAATAGAAGTAGTTGGTAGTCTCATGAGATTTAATATGCATATTTTTCTTTCCTTTATAATCCTGGCATTAACCCATAGGGAGTTACTGTTAAAGACTGAAGAGTAGAAAATGAAGAAGCCAAGTAGAGCCTTGTTCCACCCAGCCCAGCTTCCAGAGAATATAGTGAAACAGACAGTAGATTCTTTAAGAAAATCCTGGAGTTAAGCAATTTTCACAATGACTCTGTTTGCTAAGACCATCATTTCCCAAAGTGTGCCCTTTGTAAAAAGTAGTTTCTCAGAAGACTGGAAGATATTGCTTGAAAAGGGGGTTTCATGATGAAATCAGTTTGGAATGTAGGATTTAACCAAGTTAGAAAGATTTCTTTGCAGGACTTCTCAGAGCCTTTGTGAATCTCTAAGAAAGAATATAGTATGAAATATGAAAACTTTATGTTGGTGGATGCAACACACTTTGCAAAACACTTCCATAGACCATAAGATTTCTAGTCAGAGCTAAATAAATGCTAGTTTATATATAAATATTAAAGCGAGGAAAATTAGTACAGGGTATTATGGTCCTAGATTTATATTATTTCATTTGGATTTTTCACCTAAGAAAAATTAACTTTCATGTGAAAATTAGGAGTTATATAATATATAGAAAATTCAGGAGCCTCTCCAGATAAACTCTTAGAACTGATGAGAAATTTCACTAAAGTTTCTAGACATAAGATCCTTGCCCCCACTCACAAATTGCTTTCCGATTTACCAGTAGCAAACAATTAGAAAATTTAAAATACCATTTATAATAGGGCCAAAATCTGTACACTATCTAGGAAGAAGTCTAACAAAATGAGGTCAAAACTGCTATGGAGAAAACTTAAGTCTTTATTCAAAGACATTAGAGAATTCCTAAACAAACAGAGAGATTATATACCATGTTTGTGGTTGGAGAGACTCAACATGGTAAGGATGTAATGCTCTCCATCTTTCACTTCCTTCATTTCCTGATTAAAACTTCTATTTCTCCCTTCATTCTCTTGTTTCTTGTAATGTCCAAGAGCAAAGATGGTCTCTGCTCTTTCATTGTCAGAATGTCTTGTGCCTGTCTTAGCAAGCCTCTCATGAGACATGTTTCAGATCTCCATCTAAAGATGTCCAGTAATACCCTGCTGGCTCAGTTGGAAGAGTTGGAAGAGCAACTCTTGATCTTGGGGTTGTGAGTTCGAGCCCCATGTTGGGTGTAGAGATTAATTAAAAAATAAAATCTAAGCAAGCAAGCAAGAAAGAAAGATGCCCAGTAATATCCTGGGGGTTGTTTGTAGGATTTCCAGTACGGTGTGAAAAGGTCTTAAAGCATTTTAGTGTACTGTCAGATTCTCTCAGCAGCCTGTGCAATTTGTTTGTGTCTTCCAAACACTAGATATCTCTTTGGATACCTTAGCTAGAAAGGGCTTTATCCATGCTCAAAATTGCCCAATTTAATCTACTAAATGGGGTGCTGTCGATGTAAATGAAGCTCACAGCAATACCCGCAGAGGCCACATTTGTGCTACATTCCCTCTGATAATAGACTGAACCCCAAAACGTAAAGGTGGGGAGGAGGTGATCCAGGCTGGGTCAATTATAATGCTTCATTCCTCCGGCCTGTAACTGGACAAGGTGGTGAGCATATGACCCAGGCTGGGCTGATCGGTCTTTCCTGATGGTGGAAAGAATAAAGCTAACAGGAAAAGAGCAGAGGAGACCAACCGTTTTTGAACTCCTGGCTTTCGTCACCCCTGCACTTTCATGGGTTGAGGATAGGAGCTGAGCAAGGTCCCCCTTTTTTTTTTTTGCTTAAATTTGTTCAATATGGCTTTCTGTCTCGCAACCAAAGAATCTTCTTAATAAATAAGCAGGTGGAAACTTCCATGTTTCGATTGCCCTGGAGTCTACGCAGGCTACTAGTAATAGAGTCAGAAGTTATTCAAGGAAGCAGAAATCCTACAAGTTATGGGATAAAGAAGTTATTACAGGAAGGAGAGCGTGCACAATGGTGGGAGTAGCTCAGGAAGTACAGGACCAGTCGGGAAGTCAGGGGTCGGAGAAGAGGTCACTGTTTGGTCAAACTGAGAAGCTAAACACATCCAGCACTGAAATGGGACGGCAAAGGCAAGCTCGCTGGAGGTCGGTGGGAAGCCGTGCCCCTGTGTAGTTACTTACATTGAGGATCACTGTCAAGCGTTTGGCGGTGAGTCTGGGGCCACTGTCAGTCAGTAGGGTCAGCAGTTGGTAAAAAGAGGCTGATCCGGAGCAGAGGAGAGCAAGAACAATCTGGAACCCGCGTGCACTCTGCATCTATCTGTAACTGCTTCCCACCATGACAGCCTTCACAAGGTAATGGCTGCTGCTTCACCTCCACCTTCCGAATCTTATGCAAATTCCTCTTCTGGCCGACTCCTACCTGGAATCACACAAAGAGAAGGATTCTGGGAAATATAGATCCCAACTTATTCAAACCGTCACCACACGAATTGCCCTAAGCCTTATCCAAGCAGCCACACATGGAGAGAGCTTCATGTAAAGGCCCTCCAGTAAAGAAAGAATCAGATGCTGCTTGATCTGCCTGGGGGTTCTGCGGCAGTCTGACCCTGAGCCACCCGCTGCCCTTCTCACTGGGCAATTGTTCTCATACCCTTCCAGGTTCCTGGCTCTGCAGCCCTCTAGCCTACACCTGAGAGCCCTCAATCCTCCTCCCAAATCTGGAGGCTCAGCCCTGTAATAATTTTTAGGACAAATTCTAACTTTGGAAAAGGAAGATTAAGGATGTTAAGTCTGCTGCTCAGGGATACAACACAAAGTTAATTTTGCTCAGAGACTACCTGTGACTTCTTTCCCCTTTCTTAGGTTCCGTTGGCTGGCTTCTGCCTTGTTCCTGGAGCCAAAAATGCCCTTTTATTATCGGTTGAGCATTCTCTCTAGGCCTCCTAGGACTAAGTCCCTGACTTGCTGTACCCCCCCCCNGTTCCCCCCCCCCCCCCGCAAGTCCTCTGAACTCCAACCAGGAGCCATGGGCACTCCTTGCAAACAGGCTTTCCTGATATCGGCTCCTGCAGGTTTGATTTCCTATTGCAGCCAACCCATGACACGCTTGAGCAATACTCCTCCAAGCCACTTAGAACCCCAACATTGTTTGTACAAGTGGTTCTTATTCTCCAGAAGCAGTCACCTGCCTGTTGTACATGGCCTCATCACATTTTCATCTCCTTTTCTGAAATGTAACTTTCCCTTGATCACCAGCTTTTGTGGCATATTTGAACAGCTTCTTCATTTTTTTTTGTATAGAGTCCAATTGGAATGTTCTTCCCTTTGAGCCCAACACAGTTGATTTTGACGTTCAGTTATATTTCATTTTCTGACTGAATTTCTCTTTACTTTAATACTAGCATCAGCAGCTGACTTTCTTTTCCAAAGAAAAAAATTGTGTTTATTGTCATTTTTTTATTAGCTAAAGAAAGTTTCTGCACGTCCAATCATGAGCTGAGAACCAGAGTCTTAGTGGGATGGGATACTCGTCATTCATTCAACTGGTTCCCATGTGTCAGGTGTTTAAGATGCTTGTCTTGGCAAAATGACAAATGACTACATGTCACAGATCTTTGGAGGTCACTCCAAAACATCTTAAGCGGTGAGTGTGGCATCCAAGAGTACCAAGGGTGTTAATTTATTACTTGTTCTGTTGCTACCCTCTATCAACCTCTTGTCATATCAGGTGACCCTGATACCTCCTGCTTTACTAAATAAATGCTTATTATCATCAATTGTCCTGGTCCCCAGATTCCATGCTCTGCCTACAGATTGGACAGCCTCCCAGAACCCACACTTGTGGACCATCTTCCCTGGGTATATCCAGAGTGGGTTTTTTTTTTTTTTAAGTAATCTCCATACCCATCGTGGGACTCAAACTCATGACCCTGAGGTCAAGAGTCACATGTTCTTCCGACTAAGCCAGCCAGGCACCCCTGAGCAGGTGTGCGAAGTACCAGGTCTCCACCCCTTCCCATGTGTCTTCCTTCAGTGCTCTGGGCCAAGTTGGCTAGGATGACCACTGTTACCAATAATGCATTGAGCACTTGAGCACTGGGTGCACTAACTCACAAAAATAGTTCAAACTACCTTTGCTGGCTCCAGGGAGATACACCAAGAGAACATAAAGGCATCTATGAGATAGTTTGGATCATTAAAGCATCTCATATGAGCCATCCTAAACTCCAACAAATTGAGCAAGATTTTCATTGGCCATATTTTAGCCATCCAATTAGGCTCTAGATCAAATATATGATGCAATGGCACTTTTACATACTCCACAGCTCACTGGACTCCTTGTGTAATCATTGCAGAGAGTACATTTAAGTCTGTCTTATGGAAATTGTGGAGTCGCACACTTCTATTGTTCTAGGTGATTACAGATTCTATAATCTTTTAGGATGTATTTTTGGCCATATCTCTGATTTATCCAGTGCCAAGTCCTCAGTCAGGAGTCCGCTGTCCTATTGTAATAGTATTCCCACGAGAACATGAATGCATATTTATTCTTTCACTCAATGAATGTTTTAATTTTTTTAAGTAGGCTCCAGGGGCGCCTGGGTGGCTGGTTCAGTCTGTTGAGCCTCTGACTCTTGGTTTTGGCACAGGTCATGATCTTAGGGTTGTGAGATTAAGCCCAGAATTGGGTTCCGCACTGGGGGTGGCACCTACTTGAGATTCTCTCTCTCCCTCTTCCTCTACCCCTCTCCTCTGCTCAAGCTTTCTGTCTCTGTCTCTCTAAAAAAATTTAAAAATTAAAAATATTTGGGCACCTTGGTGGCTCAGTCAGTTAAGCATCTGACTCTGCTCAGGTCATGATCTCAGGGTCCTAGGATTGAGCCCTGTGTCCAGTAGGCCTCCAAGCTCAGGAGGGAGTCTCTTTGTCCCCCTCCCTCTGCCCTCCCCTCACTCATGTTCTCTCTCTCTCTCAAATAAATAAATAAAATCTTTTAAAAAATTTTTTTAATTTAAAAAGTGGTCTCCAAGGGTGCCTGGGTAGCTCAGTCGTTAAGCGTCTACCTTAGGCTCAGGTCATGATCCCAGTGTTCTGGAATCGAACCCCGCATCAGGCTCCCTGCTCAGCAGGAAGCCTGCTTCTCCCTTTCCCACTCCCCCTGCTTGTGTTTCCTCTCTCGCTGCCTCTCTTTCTGTCAAATAAATAAATAAAATCTTAAAAAAATAAAAATAAAAAGTAGTCTCTATGGCCAACGTGGAGCTTGAACTCATGTCCCTGAGATTAAGAGTCGCATCCTCTACTGACTGAGCCACCTGGTGCCCTGAATACTTTAATTTTTGAGTGATCCACTCTGCCACTGAGCACATCGTGAGAGTTCTGCCTGATTTGTGCACTGAGGATGTGTGTGCGTAGCAGGCAGGGAAGAAGGAGGTGGTGTGGAATAGATATGATCCTTGAAGAGAAGCTCCATTTAGGAAACTGTGACAAGTGTCCTAAATAGTGAAAGCAAGCAAGAAGGAAGGAAGGAAGGAAAGGAGGGAGGGAAGGAGGGAGGGGAGGGGGAGGGGAAGATGGGAGAGGACAGGAGGGGAGGGGAGAGGAGAGGAGAGGGGAAGGAAAAGGAGAGGAGAGGGAAGATGGGAGGGAAGGGAGGGGAGGGAAGGAGGGGAGAGGAGAGGAGAGAAAACAGGGAGCCTGCTGGTTAGGACAACCTTGAACCAGGTTTTACCCCAAAGACCCAACACCTTCAGCTTCCTCCATTTTTCTCCTATGGAATTTCAACTTATTCTTGCTCTAACTCTGGACAAAATGGAGCCATTCTCTCTTTCCCTGACCCTACTTTGGCTGAAGTCCCTAGCATCTTTCCCCTGAAGACTCAGCCTCTCTTAAGCACCTGTGGTAGGCAAATGCTGCCTCAAAAAGATGTCCCATCTTAATCTCCAGAACATGTGAATTCACTGTCTTACATGGTAAAGGAGACTTGATGAATGTCATTAAGTTACAGATCTTGAGGTAGGGAGATTATCATGGATTATCTGTGTGGGCCCAGCATAATCTCAGGTGTCCTTATGAGAGAAATGTGAGAGGGTTAGAGTCAGGGAAGGAGATGTGATTATGGAAGCAGAGGTGGGAGTGATGGGGCCATGAGCCAAGGAATGCAGACAGCCTTCTAGAAGCTCAAAAAGGCAAGGTTAACAGTTTCTCCAGGAAGAAGGAAGCCTGATCAATATCTTAGCCCAGTAAGACCATTTTTGGATTTCTGACCTCCAGAACTGTAAGAGAATAAATTTGTATCATCTTAGTCCGTGAAATTTGGGGTGATCTGTTACAGCAGCAATAGGAAAGGAATACAGTGCCCCAGCCAGCATTGGCTGAAAGGTAGAGACTGTGGGTTTATGGAGAGCTGCACTGCTTTGTATGGTGGCCACGAGCGACAGATTGCTATTGAGCACCGGGAATATGACGCGTCTGAATTGAGATGTATGGCAAGGGTGAAATACATACCACATCTTAAGGACTTCACTGCTATTTTGGATACATCAGGGCAAATAAAATATATTAGAAATACTTTCATTTGTTTATTTTTACTTGTTTAAATGTAGCCACTAGAAAATTTAAAATTCCAGGTGTGACTTGCATCATATTTCTATTGATCGGAGATTTGGATGAATCTCGCTACTGCTGTTTCGGACATTACTGTGCAACCTAACTGGGTTGGCCCAGGCCTTGTGCTTGCAGCTCATACGCCTCTGGTTCCCAGCAAGTACGCCAGGACGCTGCCAGAGGGGAACAGGCCGTGAACTACCTTGAACCTGCGTGGCTTTAGTCTTGGTACCCTGCTTTAAGTTTTTCAAACTTAACGTTTTATGGGCTGAGGCCATTTTTAAGAAAAAGAACACAAAATTAGGTATGGGTGTTGGAGTAATCTGTGTCGAGTAAAGGACCTCAAAGCTTCATTAACCGTACTGTGAATCTGCCTGTCTTCACTCCACTCCCAAATCTCACCTGGACTAATTCATTTCTCCTAGTTTGTTTGTTTGTTTGTTTGCTTGCTTCTTTCTTTCTTTCTTTCTTTCCTCTTTTCATTCTTCCTTCCTCTCTCTCCCTTCCTTCCTTGCTTCTTTTTCTTTCTTTCTTTCTTTCTTTCTTTCTTTCTTTCTTTCTTTCTTTCTTTCTTTCTTTCTTTCTTTCTAAGTTTATTAATTTTTTTAGTAGTCTCTATGCCCAGCGTGGGGCTCAAACTCACAACCCCCAAATCAAGAGTCAAACACTACTCTGACTGAGCCAGTCATAAACCCCTCTCCTAGTTTCTAGACTGCCAGGGATCCCATTTTCCAAAGATCTCTCATTCCTTCCTAAGACAACAAAGTGGCCACCACTGCCCTTAACCCAGGCAAAAGAGCCTCAGCTCTTGAACTTTGGAGGACATCACATAACAGGAACACAACAGATAGGTACCTTAAGGAACGGAAGGTGCCTACCATTTGGGATTCAGCACTCAGGGCTGGCACAGCATAACCCACAAACCCTGAACATTTGTTCTCGTGACTAACACTGTTCAGGTCCTAAGAAATTGCTTCATTACATTTCCAGCCCTATGTCCTTGAAACAAAAAGGGATTGAAACCAAATGCCATGTAGATTTGTAAATTGTGCTGCTGTTAACACAGAGCTAGACACTGCTCCAGAGTACAAGGAAGAGGAAGCATTTAAGAAAAGAAAGACAAATGGATCAACTTGTTAAACCCTTCATCCCAGCTAGAATGAATGCAGTGGGTTCTTACATAACAAGGTATCATTTCCCAGGGGTGCAGTGGTTCTGGTATTTGCAACAGTTGCAAGTGACAGCTAAGGAATATTTTGCAACATCAAATAATTCATATGACTCTTGAATGTGTATATGTACAGGGCTAGATGCAACATTTATGAAACATATGAATTGGCAACTGGATGGACAAATACAGTAGCAACTAGATGCACAGTGAATGCTAGAATTATGAGTTTTTATAAAAATTTCAGTAAGATTGTAAATTTTCCAAAAATTTGGATGTAAATGTCAGCTTTATTGAAATAATTTTGAAAGTGAGATTATCATAGAGAACAGAGTTCAGAGAAGAAAGAGCCCAAAAGAAGAGGAAATAGAAAGATCATCTGTTTATTTTTTTTATTTTTTTTAAAGATTTTATTTATTTATTTGACAGAGATAGAGACAGCCAGCGAGAGAGGGAACACAAGCAGGGGGAATGGGAGAGGAAGAAGCAGGCTCATAGCAGAGGAGCCTGATGTGGGGCTCGATCCCACAACGCCGGGATCACGCCCTGAGCTGAAGGCAGACGCCCAACCGCTGTGCCACCCAGACGCCCCAAGATCATCTGTTTAAATTTCTAAAACCTGGAAACAGTGAAAGTGAGCTGAGCATGACCCACCTAAAAACTGCAGACAGGACTTTACAAATCTTTAGTTAACAAAGATTTCATTACTAATCAAACGAACAACGAAAATAAACAACAACCAAAAAAATCTCCCAACCCACAATTTGAAAAGGTCGGATGAAATTCCTGCAACTTCTCATTCTTCATTAAACGAAGATTAATTATTGATTAAAACTATGAGGGGGGAGGGGCGCCTGGGTGGCACAGCGGTTAAGCGTCTGCCTTCAGCTCAGGGCGTGATACTGGCTTTCTGGGATCGAGCCCCACATCAGGCTCTTCTGCTGGGAGCCTGCTTCTTCCTCTCCCACTCCCCCTGCTTGTGTTCCCTCTCTAGCTGGCTGTCTCTATCTCTGTCAAATAAATAAAAAAAATCTTAAAAAAAAAAAAACAAACAATGAGGGGGGAAGAAAAGAATTATTCATAACAAAGTCATGTCTCAGAAAGCCAAATGCAATTCTGGGCCGTCCATTTGCACATGAAGAAAATTGCATTTATAAAATCTGCAGTTGCATTTGAAAACCAAAAACCTCTGGAGCTTTACAATGCTTATTGGATAGTGATCCTGAAAATGCCTGTCACATCTTTCTGACAGTGTAAATACATCCCTAGCAAAGTACAATCTAATTCAAATTAATGGTTATAGGGGCTCCTGGGTGGCTCAGTCATTAAGCATCTGCCTTTGGCTCTGGTCGTGGTCCCAGGGTCCTGGGATCCAGCCCCACATTGGGCTCCTTGGTCATTGGGGAGTCTGCCTCTCCCTCTCCTTCTGCTCCTCCCCCTGTTTGTGCTCTCTCACTCTCTCTGTCAAATAAATAAGTAAAATCTTAAAAAATAGTAATAGTTATAATTGTCAATCACATGAACATGGCAGAAAATTTTGTATTTCACTTTACAGCAGAATTATTTTAGATGGGGAAAGAAATTGTAGAAATAGCTTTTATGTTTGTACATCCTAGATCCCAAAACAAATATTTTGTTAGTACTGCTGTGACGGTTTTACAACTGATCCTGAGATCAGCCTTGGCCAATTAAGGTGGTTCTGTCTGGAAACACACAGGTTCTTGAATGAAGTGAAACTTAACATACACACAAAAAATACTTATATGACCACTAGAATTAATTTTTTAAGAGACAGAATAAACAGCAAAACAAAAATAGTATTCAACATAGACAAATTCTTCTGTGATATATGATGTTATTATAAAATTATGTGTGTGCAGTATTTAATCAAAGATAACGATGCTTTTTGTGGCAAGGCAGCTCAACATGTATAGAAAACAATGGAAATTTTCTAGGTTTCACAGAAATTATTTCAAAATGTGATACAAATATGTTCAACATGTAATAAAAGTTTTAAAATGTACTAAATGGGGGCACCTGGGTGGCTCAGATGGTTAGGCCTGTGCCTTCAGTTCAGGTCATGATCCAGGGGTCCTGGGATCCAGCCCTGTGTTGGGCTCCTTCCTCAGTGGGGAGTCTGCTTCTCCTTCTCCCTCTTCCCTTCCCCCCACTCGTTCTCTCTCTCTCTCTCTCCCAAATAAATAAATGAAATATTTAAAAACAAATAAGTAAAATAAAATGCACGAAATGAGGGGCTCCTGGGTGGTTGAGTCAGTTAAGCGTCTGACTCTTGATATCAGCTCAGGTCTTGATCTCAGGGTTGTGAGTTTAAGCCCTGCATTGAGCTCTGTGCTTGACGTGGAGCCTCCTAGATAGATAGATAGATAGATAGATAGATAGATAGATAGATAGAATGCACCAAATGATCACTATATAAAATGAAGAACTCAAAACGAGATTATTGGTACACCAGGATGGCTCAGTTGGTTAAATGTCTGCCTTCGGCTCAGGTCATGATCCCAGGGTCCTCGGATCACATCAGGATCCTTGCTCAGCAGGGAGCCTACTTCTCCCTCTGCCTGCCACTCACCCTGCTTGTGCTTGCTCTCTCTCTGGCAAATAAATAAATAAATAAATAAATAAATAAATAAATAAATAAAATCATTTTTAAAAAATGAGATTATTAATTTAATGTGTTTCAACATAAGAGAAGAAATCATACACAACATAATTAGAAGTAAATCTTTGTTACTCAATTTACCTAGATTATATTATGAAATATAATGAAAATATTATGTTTCTTTTTCTTTATTATTTTAAAAGTAATATGTTTCAAAAGCCATGGAAGACTATTTATGTATATTATATATAGATGAATCACCAAAAAGAAAAAAACAAACAAGGAAATTGAAGTTAATATTCATGGCTTTACATCTGCAGTAATAATTACATTCAGTTATCTTTGCTATTTTGCTAGTTTTCAGTCATATAAAAACTATAGTTTTATGGATTTTTTTAAAGATTTTATGTCTAAGTCATCTCTACACCCAACATGGGGCTCAAACTTACAACCCTGAGATCAAGAGTCGCAAGCTCTACTGACTGAGCCAGCTGGTGCCCCTTATGGATGTTTTTTTGATTCTCTTGCCATGAAAGTATGTTTTATTGTGATGAAGCTATATTTGTTAAAGTAGAGAGAATATATTTTATTTAGCTCTTTGTTTGATTTTAAGCTTTTAGTTATTTAATACATGGTTCGTGAGAATACAAATAGAGATTTGTATTCTTATCTGGGCCCAGTAAATGTTGGGAGTAGGCCCAGGTGCTATCCACCCACCTGACTTTCTCAGACATAGGGATCAGTTGCCAAGTTGTGGTCACCCCAATTCCCAGCTTCTTCCTCCACCTACCCAGCCAGTTGTTGACATATCAACAGGAGTCAGGATCAAGTGCATCAGCCAGTTCGAATCTAATTTCTCTCATTTGAAACCGAAAGAGACTAGTAGTGCTCATTCACCGGGCTCTTCAGAAATTTCCTGTTTCCTTCTTTCCAGACCCATGCTAGGAGCACACTGCCGCATCCTCTTTGAAGTTAGGTATGGTTATGGCACCTGCTTTGACCAGTAACGTGTGAGCAGACATTTCAAGAGCAGGTACAAGATCGGCTTCTCCTTTCTCTCTGCCACAGAACCAGCAACACTCCAGATGCTTTCTTAAGTTGCGTATCATTTAAAATCATCATCATGCACAACGTGTACTTAATGCCACTAAACTACACCCTTAAAAATGATTTCTCCCACCATCCTGGCTTCCAAAGTGAGAATAATGTGGGGCAGAGCCCCCAGCAACCTGCAATGGACATGTAAGCATGAGCAAGAAATAAACCTTCACTTTTTTTTTTTTTAAGTAAGCTATATGGCAAATGTTGGGGCTTGAACTTACAACCCTGACATCAAGAGTTGCATGCTCTATCGACTGAGTCAGCCAGGTGCCCTCTAAACCTTTGCTTTTTTAAAGCTACTGAGATTTTGGAGTTTTTTTGTTACCACAGCATAACCTATGACATCTGACCAATACCAATGCTGACTAGTTTAGGGAGAAAAGGCATTGTTGCTGTCTTAATTTGTGTATCATTTAAAAATCATCAGCACGCACAACATGTACTTAAGGCTGAACTATACCCTTAAAAATTATTAAAATGGTCAATTTCATGCTATCTGAACTATACCCTTAAAAATTATTAAACTGGTCAATTTCATGCTATCTATATTTTACAATAATAATAATAAGAGTATCATCAGCAGGCAATTGGATATTAACCAGGGCCCTAGGGGTAATTCCATGTAAATGGCTGTGATGGCCCGTAAAAGGGTCTTTTCCTGCGTTCATTTGGCAAACTTTTATTGAACACCTACTATGTGCTCACTGCCATGCTACGCACTAGTGGTACCAAGACTATACTTCTGACTTTGAAAAGCTTTCTTCCTATAATAAAGCCCTCATCACAGCTGTACGCCATCCTAGCCCACCTACCCCCCACCCCTCCCAGCCCCACTTAGGTTCTTGCTTTATCAGTAGACCCATTTGTAGACCATATCAAGCAGTAATAGCTGAAAGCCACCGTAGCCGCTTAAGGAACAGTTGCTCTTCCTAATCCTTTTGCCCTTTCCTCACTAGCGTGGTCTCAGGACGAGGTCTCAGGTCCAGCAAGACAGACTCAATTCCCCGCTCTACCACATAATAGTTTCGTGACCTGGTCAAGTGACTTAATTTCTCCGTGTCTCACCTCTTCGTCGGTCAGCTGGAGATACAAAGAGTGCCTGCCTCTTAGGATCGTTGCGAAGATTACATGAGATATCTCATATAAGCATTTAGCCCAATGCCTGCTACAGATTAAGTGCTGAAAAAATATTAGTGATTGATGAGTTGTTCTGAGCTCCTGGTTTACCCTGTGATGCTGGCATATGCAGCCCACTAGTGGAAGTTACAGTCAAGGATTCTGCACCCTGGACTTCTCCAGCTTCCTATGCACTGGTACTTCTGTACTTACAGTTTGGCTCACACATCTTGCCTCTCTTTGCAGGGGACTGTTGCTGGTCCACAGCCACTTGGGAGCACCCTCGAGTTAAGCACGACCCGTTCTCCCTTCTGACAGGTGGCTTAGTTCCCAGTCAGTGAGCTCAGTGAGAACTTTTCACTTTCAAATCTAGCCAGAGCTGGGGAACTGGGTGTGTCCTCCCAGACACTTGGCGGGAATATGGCTTTCAACAGTTAAGAAGCAACAAACCTGGGGGGTGCCTGGCTGGCTCAGTTGGTAGAGCCTGCAACTCTTGATCTCAGAATTTTGAGTTCAAACCCCACATTGGGCATGGAGCCTACTTAAAAAAAAAAAAAAGTCATAAAACTGAGACCACTGCTGCTGGGGAATCTTCCAACAGCACAGTATCCCAACCTCTGGAGGCAATTACCAGCCATATCAACAGTGTTTGTAAATGCGGGTACAGTGTGAATGCTGGAATTAATATTTCGAAGTTCTTCCTCACTGTCCTCAAATTTCTGGAGGGCCTCCCTGTACACCCCACCGTTTGTGAATATGAGTCACCCCTCCCTGGAACCAGAAAACAAAGGCAGCAGATACAAGATGGTTACGTACAATAGCACTGCTGGGCTAAACAAGAGAGATTGGAGGACACATTTGCAGAGTAGAATGATTGGATATTTCTGCCTGTCTTTTACATTTTTAGGATTTCCGTTTTCCTTGTTAAGGTGCAAGAAGAACTTGGAGTCACTTAGAGGAAATCTGAATGTAAAGTCCTTCTAGATGATGATAATTTTCTTTCAGTCATTCATAGTTCTCTTAACCTAATGTAAGTTCAGTGATATTTTTTAAGCAATTCTCCCTTTTCGAGAAATTCCAAAACATATAATTTGGCTTTTTTTCTTCTATTTCCCTTATATTGTTAAAAATTAGGGGCGCCTGGGTGGCACAGCAGTTAAGCGTCTGCCTTCGGCTCAGGGCGTGATCCTGGCGTTATGGGATCGAGCCCCACATCAGGCTCTTCTGCTGTGAGCCTGCTTCTTCCTCTCCCACTCCCCCTGCTTGTGTTCCCTCTCTTGCTGGCTGTCTCTATCTCTGTTGAATAAATAAATAAAATCTTTAAAAAAAATTAGCAGACTTGATTTTTTTTTTAGAGCAGTTTTAGATTTATAGAAAAATTGAGTGGTAAGTACAGAGAGTTCCCATATACCCCCTCTCCCAAGTACGCACTTTTCCTGATTATTAACATCATGCATTGGTGTGGTACATGTGTTACAACTAATGAATCAATATTGATATGTTATTATTAACTAAAACCCATAGTTTACGTTACACTACATTCTCTGTGTTATATAGTTCTATAGGTTTTTTTTTTAAAGATTTTGTTTATTTATTTGAGAGAGACAGAGAGAGAGCATGAGCAGGGCGGGGAGGGACAGAGGGAGGGGGAGAAGCAGCTCTCTGCTGAGTGGGGAGCCCGAGGACGAAAGCCTTGCTCCCAGGACTGAGATCATGACCTGAGCCAAAGGCAGACACTTAACCAACTAAGCCACCCAGGCACCCTTATAGTTCTGTAGGTTTTGACAAATGCATAATGTCATGCACACTATCAGAATAGTTTCACTGCTCTAAAATCCCCTGTGTTCCACTTATTGATTCCTCCCTTCCATCTCTCCTCTCTGACCCCTGGCAACCCCTGATGTATTCACTGTATAGTTTCCCTTTTCCAGAATGTCATATAGTTAAAATCATAGCGTGTATGCAGCCTTTTCAGACCAGCTTCTTTCACTTAGTAATATGCATTTAACTTTCCTCCATGTCTTTTCCTGGCTTGGCGGCTCATTTCTGCCTTCCCACCCCCTCACCTCCCCCCACCAAGCTTTATTAAGAAATAATTGACACATAACATTGTGTAAGTTTAAGGTACACAACATACTGACTGCATTCATTTATAAACTGCAAAATGATTACACTGTAGGATTAACTACCACTCCATCCCATCACATAATTACCGCTTCTTTTTCGTTGTGAGAACATTTAAGATCTACTCTCTTAGCAACGTTCGAGTATATATGTTGTGGGCTCATTGAGCGTGATGGTCAAGAAAGAATTCTTGAGACGTTTTATGGTGCAACTTAGTAAGTTTAAGTAGCATGGGGAAAGGACCCGTGGGCAGAAAGAGCTGAACTTTTTGCTGTATGAAGCTGGTGACCAGATGCTGAGTGCCCAAGGGGAAGGGGGCGTGTAGGGAGTATTAAATCATAAATGTCTTCATATTTCTACACATAAAACTACTTTCTCAAGGTTTCTTGGTGCTTATTATTTAGTTTGATATTAACTATAGGTGAGACGTACAGACAGTCATGAGACCCTTTAAGAATGCAGCAACCAGCACGTATTCGATCCTTATCAAAACTATGCAGGCTATAGGCCAGCCTTCTGGGCTAAAGGTGAACATTTTTCTGCTTCTATCCCTCATCATTTCTCCCCTGAACAATTTTCAGTCCTTAAATCTTTAAGGTTGTTGAAGGACAAGGGGCTCATCTCCTGTAACTTCTTCAAGCTGATGGGGTCATAGGGATGTTCCTACCTATGGACCAAGATTGGTCACAATCTATCCTTACAAGTAACTATAACAGAAGGCCATTGCTATAGAGTCCAGAGTGGACATGAGGGTGAATTTGTTTAGAGTAGTAAGGGCCATCTGTTGGCTGGGCAAAGGAGTCAGGATTATTATTATGACGAAAATAAGAAGAGTAATGAGAACCCTTTTGTGTAGACCATAGTCCACCTCCTGACTAGGAATGTAACCAGTCACTAAGTGGCAATGTAGGGCCTGTAAGAACACCCATTTGATTATTCACATCAGTAAGAAACCCTGTTATATTTTTGTCATCATCTGGAATGTAGATGCAATATTCTGCTCTAATAATGGCACATATTCCTCCTTGCACTGCTGTGAAAACATCTAATGCCATTCTGTTTTTTAACTGTTTTACCCAGTTGGGTCATAATATAATACTATTTTGAGAGCTATTTAAGGCCTTAATCATGTATTTATCAGGGCCTCCATGTGCCATTTAACATCTTATAGACCTACCGATGGAAGAAAAATAGATGTCAGATGGTCATACCCGTGGAATGCAGACCTTGTCCAGCATTGTTTTAGATATGGAAGATTAGCTGGACTTATGATAGTCTTATTGCTACAGCCATGTGTCCAGGCATAATCTACAGTACATCTTCCATTCCAGCCTCGTGGAAGCCATGGCCATGAATTTGACCCACATAACCACTGTGTTACATTACGTGCTAGCCATCTGATGTCTGGTCATCTTGTCCAGTCAGTAACAAACCAATTGGTTGCCTTAAAATAATGGTATGGCCATAGGCTTCTGGAGGAAGCCATCCCATTTGGCAAGTATTATTGGGCCATGAATCAAGGGTATGCTTTTTCTGTTCCAAGAATTAAAGGGCCTTTGGCTTAGGCGTCCTACTCTGGGAGTAAGCCACATATATCTATCCTATATTTGATATAACCCTTCCTAGGTGTATTGATAGGAAGATTATGTAGTTGAAAAATCTGTTGTCAGGAGCCTCTCTGTGGACTGGCATGTTCAGTTATAATTTGGATAGCTTGAGGATAAGAGAAAGGCCTCATATAGCCTAGAGAGTCCCATGTAACATCTACCACATAGCATAGGCCAGCAAGAAACATCCTTTTTACTGATAGAAATATCTTTATATGTGCTGGTGTTAGGGTGATGTATCATATCGGCAATGTACTGATGTAAATAATGCCAGTCTGTACCTTGTCATGGAGAAGCCCACCAAGGGGGCCTGAAGTGCTTGATATGGGCAGTAAGCCACAAATCCAGCATGAAGATTGGTTTTGGATCTCAGAGTAATGTTGTGCCCATTATAGAAAAGAGTTACCATTTAGGTATGGTTTGTAGATGGCAAGTAAAAGAAAAAAGACCTTCATGTTGTCTTATCTCGTTTGAAGAGGAGTCTGAGATCTTCCACCGGTTCACAGAATATGAGGGCGCGTCGTCCAGCTTGTTGTCAGCCTGTGTTGAAGGGGGTGTAAGTTTAATTCTGGAAATATGAGCCCATGTCAAGTGGTCTTCTAGTTTTACCACAGTGGGAGTGCTTAATGGGACCCTGTAAGGTCCTTTCCACTTAGGAATTAGTTCTCCAGAGTTCTTTGCCTTCCAATCTTTGAAATAGACTAGCTGTCCAGGGCTTGCTTGCAAGGAAATTTGAGTCTCCTTAGGTCTGGTTTTGGCAGTACCTTATTAGCATATTTGTTGAGAGTTATATGGATTAATCCGTGTTCATATGAAAAATTTAAGAGGTTATTATAATCTGGGTCCAAGGACAAGTCAATGGTCTACCATATATTAATTCAAAAGGGCTTAGGGGCGCCTGGGTGGCTCAGTTGGTTAAGCATCTGCCTTCGGCTCAGGTCATGATCCCAGGTTCCTGGGATTGAGCCCCATATAGGACTCCCTGCTCAGCAAGGAGGCTGCTTCTCCCTCTGCCCCTCCCCATATCATGCTTGCTCTCTCTCTCTCTCTCTCTCAAATAAACAAATAAATAAATAAAATCTTTAAAAAAATTTTTAAAGGGCTTAACCCCAATCTTTCCCATGAGGTGTTTTTTTTTTTAATTGTATTTATTTGAGAGAGAGAGAGAGAGCAAGTGGAGGGAGGAGCAGAGGGATAAGCAGACTCTCCACTGAGGGTGGAGCCTGACACAGGGCTCTATCCCAGGCTCCTAACATTCTGACCTGAGCCAGAGTCAGGCACAGCTGACTGAGCCACGCAGGCGCCCTTCCCATGGGGTGGTTCTTATTCTTAAGAGACCAATCGGTAAAAAAAGTTATCCAGTTTTGTCTTTCTAGGCTCATCCTAGTGACATGTCTTTTTTTTAAAGATTTTATTTATTTATTCATTTATTTATTTTTGAGAGCAAGTGGGGGAAGGGCAAAGGGAGAGGGAGAGAGAAAATCTGGAGCAGACTCTGTGCTAAGTGTGGAGCCCATTGTGGGGCTTGATCCCACGACCCCAAGATCACAACCTGAGCCAAAATCAAGAGATGGACACCTAACCAAATGAGCCACACAGGTGCCCTGTGAGGTGTCTTTTTAAATTATGGTTAATCTTTTCAACTTTGCCTGATGATTGAGGATGCTGGCTTCTATGCAAAAAATATTTAATTTTAAGGGCTTGGGCTACCTGTTGAGTTACATAGGCTGTAAAGGATTGGCCATTGTCACTTTGAAGAGATCAAGGGAGATCAAGCCGAGGATAATTTCCCTTATAAAGTCTTTGTTACCTCAGTAGCTTTTTCTGTCTTACATGGGAAGGCTTCCATCCATCCAGTAAAGGTATCTATATAGACTAATAAATATTTATATCCCTTACAAGGTGGCATTTGTGTGAAATCAATTTGCCAGTCTTCCCCAGGATATGTTCCATGTCTTTGTTCAAGTGTTAAAAGAGGAGCTGGTCAGGGCACCTGGCTGGCCCAGTTGGTAAAGCATTTGACTCTTGATCTTGGGGATGTAAGTTTGAGCCCCACGTTGGGTGTGGAGGTTACTTAAAAATAAAAATTTTAAAAATCTTAAAAAAAAGGGGGAGGGTGATTGTAATGCACCTTCTCAGTGAACCTGGGCACATATTGCATTAAGACTTACGTGCCTTTTGTAAAAGGGCTCTTAATCCTATTCCATCAAATGAGGATTTGGTGAAATCCCATAAAGCTTCTCTTTCCATATGAGTAGGCTGGTGCAGGCCTGTTGCTAATTTCCATTGTTTTTCCTTAGGGACAGAGATTTTTCCTTTATCATCCTTATACCATCCATTAGCAGTTTTAGTAGATCCTTTCCCAAGTGCTCTGTTGCTCTCTTCCATAGTATATGTGGGAACAACTGTGTTTACGGGATTAGAGACTGCCGGTATCAAACTCATAACTAGTTAGCGTAAACTGCCAGGTTGGCTGCCCGATCGGCTAAATTATTTCTTTTAGATTCTAAATGTTTTCCCTTTTGTCCTCTCTAAGATACATTATAGCAACTTCTTTAGGAGATGAACTGCCTTTAATAGAGTTACAATTTCAGGTCCATATCTAATAGGGAAATTATGACTACTGAATAATCCCCTTTTCTTTCCAGATGACACCGTGTGCATGGAGTACAAGGAAGGTGTATTTTCAGTCTGTATATATATTAACTTTTAGGCCTTTAACTAACTGCAGAGCTTGAGGGAGAGCTATCAGTTCTGCCTTTTGAGCCGAAATATCGATGAGGGGGCTCCTGGCTGGCTCAGTCAGTGGAGCATATGACTCTTGATCTCAGGGCTGTGGGTTCAAGTTCTACACTGGGTGTACTGATTACTTAAAAATGAAATCTTGGCACCTGGGTGGCTCAGTCAGTTAAGCATCCAACTCTTGATTCTGGCTCAGGTCATGATCTCAGGGTCAAGAGATTGAGCCCCACGTCAGGCTCCGGGCTCAGTGGGGAGTGTGTTTGAGCATTCTGTTTCCCTCTGCCCCTCCCCCCATTCATGCTCTCGCGCGCTCTCTCTCTCTCTCAAATAAATAAATGAATCTTTAAAAAATAAAATCTTTTTTTAAAAAAATTTATTTATTTATTTGTGACAGAGAGAGAGAGAGCATGAGCAGGGAGAGGGGCAGAGGGAGAAGCAGACTCCCCGCCAAGCAGGGAGCCTGATATAGGGCTCAATCCCAGGACCCTGGGATCATGACCTGAGCCGAAGGCAGACCTTCACCGACTGAGCCATCCAGGCGCCCCCAAAATAAAATCTTTTAAAAATATATCGGTTGGTAATGGGTTGGCCTCAATAGTTTTCATTAAACTAGCCATTGGATAGCCAGCCTTTCTTTGTCCTCCTTCTATAAAAATACTACCGTCCATAAACCAGCTATCGTCAGCGTTGTCTATGGCTTGATCTTTTAGATCTGGAAGGCTGGAAGAGACTAGTTCTATGACCTCTTTACAGCCATGTACAGACGCAATAGTGGCATGGTCTGATCCAGGCATGAGGGATGCGGGGTTAGGGTTTGACAGATTGTGAGAACAATACTGGAGGAGTCTAAAAGCAGAGCTTGATACTTAGTCATCCCCCTGTCATCCATTGATGTTCTTCAGCTTCTAAAACTGCTTGAACCTGATGAGGAGTCATCACCGTCAATGGCCGTCCCCCCGAACGTTTAGATGCTCCTCCTAGCAATGCAGTAGCTGCTGCTGCTTGGAGGCCGGCTGGCCATCCTTGGGCTACCTTGCCAATGGCTTTGGAAAAATCCAGGTCTCAGTTCATACCCTCATTTTTGTGTTAGTACTCCTAGGACTTGGCCCTGTCTGACAGCAGCGAATAAGGTAAATGGCTTTTCTAAGTTCGGTAGAGCTAGAGCCAGGGCCAAGGATAGTTTAGTTTTTAGTTGTTGAAAGACCCCCTCTTGTTCTTTATCCCATTTTAAAGGCTCTTCATCTGGCCCCCTAGCGAACTCATACAGTTTTGCTAAGATTCCAAACCCTGGGATCCATAGGCTGCAAAATCCAGCCATTCCTGAAAAGGTTCAGAGTTGTTTTTTTGTGGCAGGTGACCCCAATTCTATTATAGCTCTTTTTCTCTCAATTAACAGGGAATGATGTCCAGGAGTTAATTCATATCCTAAGGATTGTACCTTCTGTTTAGAAATTTGAGCCTTTTTTGATGATACTCGGTATCCTTTCTCCCCAAGAAATTTTATTACAACACTAGAATGATAGTCTGAGGCCTCTTTCGTGGGGCTACATATCAAAATATCATTGATATATGATACCCTTGTTCCCTGAGGCCATGTAAGGACTGTCAGTTCTCTCCTGAGTGCATTGCCAAACAAATGGGGACTGTCTCTAACTTCTGCAGTAGGACTGTGTTTGTAAGCTGGCATGCTTGGTGTCCTCTTAATGGGTCTCATTCAAAGGTGGATAGAGGTTGAGCCCCTTCCCCTTAAGGGATTACAAAAGAAAGCATCCTTTACATCAAGCACGGCAAACCATTTTGTATCACGCAGAATTTAAGTCAGTATAGTATAAGACTTTGGCACTGTGGGGTGAATAGGGATGACAGTTTCATTTATTATTCTAAGGTCTTATACCATTCTATACCCTCCTTTAGGCTTCTTAATAGGCAAAATGGGAGTATTATAAGAGGATTGGCAAGGTTTAAGAATTACACATTTAAGAAATTTATCTAGGAGTGATTGCAGGACAGCCCTAGCTTCTGTCTTAAAAGGATTTGTGTGTGTGTGTGTGTGTGTGTGTGTGTGTGTGTGTGTGTGTGTGTAATAGTAGCAAGATCCTTTAGAGCTATTTTGATGGGATGGACCTGTATTGCCTTCCCAGGGATATCACAATCCCAAACTCATGGGTCTCCTTGTTTCCAAACGTTAGAGGAAATCCCAGGATGGATGTCTAGTTTTTCTTCAGCCAGCAAGGAGAAGAGACCATCCTCCTGTCTAGTTAGTTTGAACTGGATTCCCAACTTCAACACGAGGTCCCTTCCCAATAGGAGAGTGGAACAGGAAGGGAGAACTAGGAAAGAGTGGGTAATTAATTGGTCTCTATATTTACAGGTTAGAGGAAAAGTTTGTAAGCATGAGTTAGGTTCTCCTTCTATTCCAGTAATTTTATGTTTAGAAAGGTCAGGCCAGAATGCTGAACAGGGGCGCCTGGGTGGCACAGCGGTTAAGCGTCTGCCTTCAGCTCAGGGCGTGATCCCGGCGTTACGGGATCGAGCCCCACGTCAGGCTCCTCCGCTAGGAGCCTGTTTCTTCCTCTCCCACTCTCCCTGCTTGTGTTCCCTCTCTCGCTGGCTGTCTCTCTCTCTGTCGAATAAATAAATAAAATCTTTAAAAAAAAAAAAAAGAATGCTGAACAAGGACAGAGTAAGTGGATCCTGTATCAATAAGAAAATCTATGAACTTACCTCTCACATCCAGGGTAACCCAGGGCTCAACCATCTTGATGTTCAGGGGAGCTGGACCAGCCTCAGGGCCCCGTCATGCCATCTCTTCAAGTTGTTGCTCTCAGGCTAGGAAATGAGTTCCTGGGACACCTGGGTGGCTCAGTCCGTTAAGTATCTGCCTTCCACTCAGGTCATGATCTCGGCATCCTGGGATCAAGTCCCGCATCAGTCTCCTTGCTCAGTGGGGAGCCTGCTTCTCCCTCTGCCTGCTGCTCCCCCTGCTTGTGTTCTCTCTCTCTCTGACAAATAAACAAATAAAATCTTAAAAAAAAAAAAAAGAGGGAAATGAGTTCCTGTCCTCCTCTCCCTCTGGTGACAAGGACAGTCTCTTTTCCAATGTCCCTCTGCCCTTCAGGCAGGACATGGTCTTGGTGGAGGGCACTTACCAGGACATTTTTACTCCAATGTCCAATTTGGCCGTACCTATAGCATGGGGTCTTGCCTGGACTTCAGCCTGATACTCCCTTCTTCTGTTGCTCCTGGCTAGCCTGGCATTGTGGGGAATCCACAATAGTGCAGTCAATATTTAAGCCTACATTCTGCCCTGTATTTTAGCCCTGCAGTCCTTTTCCTGTCTTAGAGCCATATCTCTGTTATTTAAGTCTTCATGGGCCACTTCCAGCAGCCACTGGTTTGGAGTTTGAGAGCCTAAGGCCATTTTTGCCAATTTATGGCCAATGTCTGGTGTTGACTGGCTCATAAAATGCATATTTAAAATAGCCATCCCTTCCAGTGTGGTTGGGTCTAAATTTGTATATTTATGAATTGCTTCTATTAAACATCCTTGAAATAAGGCTGGATTTTCATCATCTGCCTGGGTTACTTCCTTAACTTTATCAAAATTGACAGGTTTAGAAAATCCTCCTTTCATTCCCTCCAATAAACAGGTGACCATATGGTCTCATCTTTCCCTGCCAGATCTGTCCTTTTGGTAGTTCCAATGAGGCTCAGCATTAGGAACAGTGTCTTCTCCTACTAGATAATGATTTCTATCCCCAGTTGCCAGCTCATCTGCAAATTCTTGTGCCCTAGCCCAAATCTGGGCCTTTCCTTCTGGGTACAACGGTGTGTTAGAATAATACAGATATCCTGCCAGGTTAAATCAAACTTTAGGGACACCTGGTGAAATCCATCTATAAACTTGGTTAGATCCTCTGAGTATCGTCCTAGTTGTTGTTTTTATTTGAGCCAGATCTGACATGGAAAATGGGACATGGACCTGTGCCCATTTCCCCATTTGCTACTTCCTGAGGTAGATACAATCCTGCCTTAGTCTGAGTGTTTGGTAGGTATGAAGCTCCACTTACATATGTCCTGCTAGACTAGAAGTGGAAGGCTCCAAAGATTTGTATGGAGGGGGAGTTACGAGGGACCTGGGCTCAATTTGCAGGCTTATTAACTTTTTCTTCTGCTGATTGATTTTCTTGTTTGTCTGACTCAGTTGGTTTCTTTTATTGGGGTAGTCTACTTAAACAATCATCATCTAAAATATCTAAAAGTGGAGGGGCCTGGAATCTTACCAGAGACATCCTACACGTCTCTCTTGGATTGGGATCCTGACTCAGTGGCTTAAAGGCCTGGTTGTAGGGCACTTCGGTCCATTTTCCCTGATGCCTATAAAGAAAGGTCCAATTGATAAATAGTATTGAAGTATTAGGGACCTGTTAGTGGGCATTTTTCATCATCGTCCAGAGAACATTAAGGCCAGGCATTCTTACAGAAGAAGATGAGGCCCTTCTTCTTTAAATCCTGTTGTCCAAATTGACTCCAGTGTGCTAGGAGACAGGCCAGAGGGGAATCCTCTGGGATCAAGGAAGTTGATCCTGTAATTAATTCCTATAAAATGAAGACAGTACATTAACTAACTCGGAGTCCATTGCCAAAATCCCCCTCAGCTTCCAAATGGTGTCCCATCAGGAGTATTGCCAAAGTTTCCTGGGGTTCAGAGTATAGGAAAGTGTCTCTCATTCTCAACTGCTCTGACACCTTTGTGCCACTTGAGAAGGGATGTTGACCTCCCCTCACTTCCCTGCTGCATCTAGGCTACAGTAGATGCTCATGAATGGACTGACTTGCCACAGAGATTGGGGCTGCCTCTTTCCATTTTGAGGGAGTTGATGCATTTGGTGACCAATGATACTACACTTGTAAGCCTGTAGATCTAGTATTAACAGGTGGGGTAGAGGCTGTGGCCTTTGTTAAGAAGGGGCAGCTATTTTATATTGTATTAAACGTCATATATCTCAGGTAGAAGTACTTTCAATCTGAGAGCAGGATGGAGAATGCCAAACAGTCCATGGGGAACACAAATGAGAAACATGAAAAAACCCAAAGTATGGAACTCCTATCTAATCCAGGCAACTTTCTCATGAGCTTTATCCATGATCCAGTCCCAAGGGAGCAGTCCCCCCTTGGGTGAGTGCTTCTCCTGGGTAATAGTGCCCACTGGTCCCTTTCAGGTAAGAAACAAAGACTAGGGGTAAAGAAGACTTATTGTCACACCAGCGGTCTTGGGTTCACTCCATTGTCACCATACGGGCCACCAAAAATGATTCAGGATTGTTGAAAGAATTCTTGAGCTGTTCCACTGTGCAACTTAGTAAGTTTATTTAAGTAGCACGGGGACAGGACCCGTGGGCAGAAAGAGCTGCACTTTTTGCTGTATGAAGCTGGTGTTCAGGTGCTTTAGTGACCAAGGAGAAGAGGACACGCAGGGCATATGTAATCATAAATGTCTTCTAATTTCTACATGTAAAATTATTTTTGCAAGATTTCTCTGGTGCTTATTACTCAGTTTGATATTAACTATCAGTGAGTTAAGGGTCATGAGACCCTTTAAGAATATAGCAGCCAACACATATTTGATCCTTATCAAAACTGTGCAGGCCATAGGGCAACCTTCTGAGCCAAAGATGAACATTTTTCTGCTTCTATCCCTCATCATATGATACAATATTATTAGCTATAATCACCATGCTGTACATTAGATCATCAGACTTGTTAATCTTATAAATGGAAGTTTGTGCCCTTTGACCAGTGTCTTCCCATTTCCCCCACCCCCACCCCTAGTGGCTCATTTTTTTTTTTAATCATCGAACACTATTCCACTGTCTACATGTGCTACAGTTTGTTTATCCGTTCACCTACTGAAGGACATCTTGGTTGGTTCCAAGTTTTGGCAATTATAAATAAAGCTGCTATAAACATTCATATGAAGGTTTGTGTGTGGACATAAGTTTCCAACTCATTTGGGTTAATACCAAGAAGTGTAATTGCTGGATCGTATGGTAAGACTATGTTTAGCTTTTCAGAAACTGCCAAACTGTCTTCCAAAGTGGCTGTACTATTATGCATTCTTGCTTTTTTGGATTCTCATTTTTTCCCTTAATGTGCAGTGAGAATTCAAAGTCGCTTAGAGGAAATCTGAATATAGACTCCTTCTAGATATTAAAGTTTTATGTCAGTCATTCACAGTTATCAATTTAATTCCAATGAAACAGACTCAATCAACCAAATCTAATTCCAATGATATTTTTTACATTATTGAGAAATTCCAAGACACCTAATTTAGAATTTTCTTCTTTTGTCCTTATTATCTTTTGAAAACATTTTTATTATGGAAAATGTTATGTATACAGACAGTTCAAAGAGCAGATAATCGGTGTCTTGAAACCAACGTGTAAACGCCACCCAGCCCCACCAACTGGGAACCAGCTTGTGGCCAAGTTGTCTCATCCATAACCCTGTCCACTCCCCCTCCCACATTTTAGTTTTCCAACTAGTACTTTTATTGAGGCATCCCTTTATTGAGATTATTTCTTTATTAAGGTAAAATTCATTTACAATAAACTGCATCCATTTCAGTGCACAATTTGATAAAATTTAACATATATACACCCTTGAAACCACTGTCATAATCAAAATACAGAACATTTCCATCATCCCCCAAATTCTCTTGTGCCGTTTTTCAGTCTCTTCCTCCTTCTGCTGCTAATCACAGACCACCATGATCAGCCTTTTTTTCACAATATATATATCCTCTCGTATTATCTTGAAGCAAATGTCAGATAGCTTATCACTTTGTCTACAAATATTTTATTGATTTATTTTTAATAAATATTTTAGTATGCATCTCTAAGATGTAAGACCTCCTTTAGATAAACCTAGGATGACCACAATACCATTATCACACAACATAATTAGCAATAATTCCTTAGTAGTATTAAACATCCAGTGGCAAAGCAGGTGCACAGCCTGCACACTAGGTTGAAGCCTCCCAAGGCCGGGGAAGGGGAGAGAAGCAGGGATTATGGGCAGATCAAGCAAGCAGTATCGACTGCCAGCTGCACGGCGCTCAGAAGCAGCCTGCCTGCACCTGGCCTCCGGATGCTGAACGCCCTCCAGTCAGGTGGCCATATCTAGGAGATAAAAATACAGGTTATTGGGTTGAATTAGTAAATTTGAATTTCAGATGAGCAATGAATAATGTTTAAGTATGTTAAAGTATGTCCCATGTAACACCTATACCAAAAGTTATTTATTGTTTATCTGAAATTTAAATTTAATGGGTGTTTATCTGGCAATCCTACACCTCTCCCCCCCACACACACACATTGACACGGAAAAGATGCTCTTCTAGGCCCTAAACACACCTCAGCTCCATGTGACCCTGCCTTCAGTGCAGGTGACTGCCCCGCCCCCAAGTCTGTACATGGAACACTGTCTGGAGCTCAGGAAGCATCTAGGGCTGGGAATTCAGAAAGCTAAGCTCCATCTTGACTAAGGTGGGACTGGATAGAATGAGCTCAAAATCCCCAAAGGAGATAAGACATCTCCTCCCAGTCCCCTTGTCTTCCCCATCCTTGTGAATAGAGACTAACCTCCACATTCCTCTCATGTATTTCCAACTGGTCTGGCTCCAGAGTCTCAAACAAAACTCAACCCAAAATTCCCCCCTGCCTTTTTTTTTTTTTTAAAGTTTATTTATTTATTTAAGTAATCTCTACACCCAAAATGGGGCTCGAACTCACAACCCTAGGATCAAGTGTCACATGCTCTTCTGACTAAGCCAGCCAGGCATCACCCCCCCCACCTCACTGTGCTTTTTTGACAGGCTCAGAAAGAGAATAGATTAAAGCCTAATTAATCTGAGGTACCTGGGAGTGAGCTTTCCCTCACACTTTTCTACAGAGTTGCACTTTGCTGTGAAAAGCTCCAAGAGGCTATTGTTACAGCATGAATGGGGTCTCACTCTTCAGCAGCCCTTTTAGGAATGCTCAGACACGTTGGATCAAACGGCAAGATGATCTCACCCAGCACTGTCCTCCTCAGAATTTATTTTGGGTCTGATGCACGTTACCATAGCGGTGAGCCAGCCTGTGGGGTCCCCTGCATGGGACATTTGTGGAAGGCAAAAAGACCTTATGCCCCTTGTGTCTCTGAAAAAGAGAGCTCTTTACCTGCCATCACAGGTGCCCGCACTTGGCCAGTAACATCCCTTACCACACAGCTGTTTTTTGCTGTAAATCTCTTTGTTGTTAACTATGTCATCCATACAGAGAAGCAAACAGAACATATGTACGGTTGCATGTGTCATTATAAAGTGGACAGCAGCCACCAGGTCCAGAAGAGTACTCAGGCCCCATAAGCCCCTTGGGACCCACCCCTCCTCACATTCCCCTCCTCCCTTTGCGGATGGCCACCACCCTAATTTGTGGAAATCTGGAAATCATTTTTTGCTACTCTGTTCACTGTGTCTGCTATTTGTCTATCGCTAAGCAAGCCCCTATTTTTGAAGTTTATATAAATGGAATTACATTGTATGTATTCTTTGTGACTTGTTTCTTCCTCATAGTTGTTTTTAGATTAGCAATGTTTTCAAGCTTGTGGATTCAGGAGTATACTATCTTTACAAAAATTAGTGGCCTTGATGTCATTCTGACCAGCTTTGTTTGACCTCTTAGCTCAGCCACTTACTTACTAACTGTGTGAGGTCTCTTCTCTTCCTTCGTAAAACAAATTATACCTCCGGACATGAGCACGTCGAGAGCAGAAAGTGTACTTCAGTTGTCCTGTTCTCAGCAGCTCAGTGCCTTCTAGCTGATGGATCCTGAGTGAATAAAGGAGTAGGGGAGTACCTGGCTGGTTCAGGTGGTAGAGCATGTGACTCTTAATCTCAGGGTGGTGAGTTCAAGCCCCATGTTGTGCTTGGAGCCTACTTAAAAAAAAATAAAAGAGTAGGGATGAGGTGATATGTGTGAGGCCCTAATACCACCCTAATTCATAGCAAATGTTCAACACATGGTGGGTAAACTCATTATTATTATCATTATTTTTTTTTCTTTTTTTTTTAAGTAAGCTCTATACCCAACATGGGGCTTGAACTCAGACCCTAAGATCAAGAGTCACATGCTCTACCCACTGAGCCAGTCAGGTGCTCCTCATTAGTGTTGTTTATTTGAATACACTGTGCCTGTGGTAGGCAGCCTCTGAACGAGCTGCCAGTGATCCCCAACTCCTGGTACTCTTGTACTTGTATATCCCTTGAGTATGGCCTGAATTTACTAACTCATTCTAACAAATAGAGTGTGGTAGAAGTGATGGGATGTCAAGACCAAGAGTAGGTTATAAAAAGCCATGACTTTCACCATGGGCCTTCTTTCTCACTGCCTCTCGGGTTGCTTACCCTGGAGGAAGTCAGCTGCCATGTCATGAGGTAGTCCCGTGGAGGCCCAGGCCATGAGGATCCAAGGCATGCCAACAACCACACAGGTGAGCTCAGAAGCCTACTTTCCTTCCAGTTGAGCCTTCAGATGAGACTGTGACCCCAGCTAGAGCTTGACTGAAACCTTACAGAAGACCTTCAGCCAGAGGCTCCCAGCTAAGCCATGCCTGGACTCCTGACCCATAGACACTGTAAGATAACAGATGCTTGCTGTTTTAAGCTGCTACATTTTGGGGCAATTTGTTACACAGCAATAGATAACTCACACACACCCTTCTCTTGAATGAAAGGAGCACTGACAATTTTTAGAGCATGTGACAGACAGGGAGATGCACTGCTCAGATCCCCACTTAAGGAGATCTTACGTGCCTGATGCAAGGAGTGCAGTTTACTGACAGCCTTGAAGGGCCAGCCCAGTTTTCAAGCTGAGATCATGGTCTTCTTGGAGTGCTCTCCCCAGCCAAGGGGTGAGCTGAAGTAGTGGTACAAGGGCCCATCCATTTCTGCCCAAGTGCAGGACCCCTTGAAATGGGCAGTCTTTGCTTCAGAGGTCCATGTTGGGCTGCCAGAGACTTTGACTGTTCTGCACTGAGTCTTGTCCATCTGCAGGTGATACTCCCCAGTAAATGTCTCTTATCCTCAATCCCATGTCAGCCTCTGCTTTCACCCATGCTCTAACCAAGGGCAACATCTGCTTCATAGAAATCCAAACTTTCTGATCAGCTCATACCTGGGTCCAATACAAACTCCACCCCTTCCCAGCTCTGTGACTCTGGGCAAGTTACGTAACCTTTCTGAGCTTTTCCTTCTCACATGTAGAATGGGTGACAAGTAATGTGGAGCTCAAGTGAGATACTTATAGACTGTGTCCCAGAATGTGAAGCACAGAGTAAGGGCTAAGTAAAGGATAACTATGGTATATCCACAGACCACACACCAACCAGCCACTTGACATTTTCCATAAAGTTGTATCAGAAATCAGTTCAATATACTGTGTAGTAAATCTAGAGTAGATCTTTGACATTCATGAGGATTATACCCACTATCCTTATGAAACCCCAAACTACCAAATGCCCCCCTAGCATGTACTGTCACCCATAAAATGAAATAAAGTACAACTGAAAATTATACATGACTCTTTTAGAAACTTACCAGTTCTATAAATAGGGAACTAAATCTTTATAAAGCTGTTAAGTTATGCCAAAGCAATTTGGTGAATTGTTTCTCTTGTTTGCATTGGACTTCATCACATCAGAGGCCTGAGTCACCTCTGAATACTGCCCTTTTAATAAACCCAGACATCTGAAATTTAACATGCCCAAACCTGTTCCTCCCACAATCTGCCTCACTTCGGTAGATAATTCCGAGCCAGAAAATAGGAAGCCATCTATGGCATCTCCCTCCCTCTCCTTCCCACCTCCAATCCAATAGCATGCTTTGTCTATTTGTTTTCCTTTCAAAATGCCCTAAACCCATGCACCTTTTTCCAGCTCCACGGATGCCACTCTGTCCTCTTCTCTTTCAAGAACCTCCTAACTGGCTTCCTCTTGCATTTAAAATGACCACAATCTTTGCCAAGGCTTAGAGGCTCTGCATGAGCCGGGCCCTGCCCCTCCCCCATACCACCTCCACTCCCCAGACACACCTGAGTGCCAAGCTCGCTCTTGCTGTAGGACCACAGGCACTTCCTGTGTCTGGCACTCCCCTCCACCTACTCTGCATTGCACGCTCCTTTTCTTCCTTCAGGTCTGGGCCTACACAGCACCTATTAACCACCACGCATGGCCTCCTCCCATTTCTGTTAACCCAGCAGCCTGGTCATTTTTTTTGTTTTTGCCTGCATCCCAATTTGTCATGACATATTTATTTGTTTATTGAAGGCTTTCTTCAGCGTGTTGCAGTTTCTTTGAGTGCACCAGTCTTTTGTATCCCTTTTGTTCATCCAGGGCCAAGCCCAGCACTGGCCATAACCACAGGCTTCGCGAACGAACGTCTGTCGGATGACTTTTCCAGCTAAGAATATCTATTTTATCTCTCACGGTCATTTTCCCCCATTGCAAAAGCCATACCTTTCCATTGTAGAAAAGATGATAAAATACAGATCGAAGAAAAGGATAAGACTATGTTATCCCACATTTAGAGCTAGTCCCTATGGGTCTTCAGATACCTTCTTCTAGGGCAATTATCATGCATGTCTAGCCACCTATATAGGGATATATATATGTTCCCAAGTCCTTCAGCTTTCTGTGGGCACTCTTTAATGGCCAAACAGAAGCTCTTGGTCCCCACGCACACCCTGAGGGAAATCAAGCCTTCGGGAGGGGCTGTAATGGGGCTTGGCATCCTTGTTTATGAGGAGTAAAGAGTACGGATGGCAGCATTCGGGGACAGCCCCTGGGGAGGTCCCCGGAAGCAGGGGAGACGTGGCTCTCACGGACAGCAACCCAAAGCTGGAGGAGAAGGGGAAACAGACAGCTCGTAATAAATGTGTTTGACTCCGTGTTTCCCATCTTAGCCAGTTTACGTTTCCTAGTGCTTCTCAAGACAGCCCATAGTGCTTCTCAAGAACCGACCCCGTCCGATTTCAGCCAACCTGCCTGGCAAGATCTAGGCCGAGGCTAACGGCGTGTCCAGACAACACAGAACAATTATCAACAAGTGAGTTCAACTTCAGCCAAACTTAACCAAATGCGGGAAAAGTCTGAAAAGTCTAGGAGACCCCAGAGCTGTTTAGAATATGTGTGTCATCCAGCGGAGTGGAGCAGGGAAGCCACTCGGCCATTTCACGATCAGACCAGAGGGACAAGATGTGGCCAGGTGCTTTTCGTGGTAGTTCATCTTCCCAGCAACCCTGCAGGGCAGGGGAGGTGTTTTTCACCCCTTTCACCGGCAGGTTAAGTCATGTGACCAGAGTGACACAGCTAGAGGGGGCAGAGCTAGGATTGGAACCAAATCTGTTTGACTCCAGAACCGAAATTCTTTCTGTGGATCAGAGAGATAGATAAAAGGATAGCATCAGCATTGCCGAACTTGAGGACGGCTCATGGCATGGTCCTGTGGCGTTAGTAATGAAAATAGCAACTAATATTCCTGGCCTTGGGCTACAATTCATATGTCCATAATCGCACTTATTCTCCCTGATATAAAGGAGGTACTATTGTATTTGTCTTGCTTTTGCACATGAGGAGATTGAAGTCCAGAGAATCAGAGTAATTTGTCCAGGGTCAAGTCAATACCTGTGGTAGAATTCAAACCCAGAGACTCTTGCTCCAGGACACACCCCTTTAAGGCCCACACAGTGCTCCCGCGAAGAGAAACAGAGGCCAGCAGCTTTTAGACACTAGCTGCAGCAGCTCCAAAGTCCCGTCCAGGAGGGACGTGACTATCCAGATAAGGGAGGCAGGAGCTGTGGAGTCAGGCAGCGCTGAAGCCCCCTCTAGCCTGGCAACTTCACGGGGGGCTGCCCCTCAGCTCCGCTCCGTGCCTCCTCTTCTCCGCCCAGAACACCTTTGGCTGCCATCTCCTTCCTGCCATTTTCCAGGACCGTGATGTGAATGCGCAGAGGAACAAAAGCGCCACAGCCTTGCTAGGGCTTTCCCACCTCCTGTGTTCTCTCTTTTGTTCACCCTATGTCGACAGACCGCAGAACTCAGCACCTCCTCAGTTTCCAGAAAGACAGTGTTCACCCACACGCACAAGAGGGGGCACCACCAGCTTGAATGAAGACTTGAAAGCGCAGCTGGGGAAGGGGACCTGCAGCCCACGACTCACAGAAAACCCTTATTCCATTTTCATTCTTCAACCCTTCTTTCCAGCCTGCTATCCATTTTATGGTCATCCTCCCCTTGGCCTTTCCCCGCACATTTCCCCTGCCCTCTGGGGTGGCAGATTGTGGTCCAGAAAGCCCTTTTCTCTTCTCTGTGTCTTTGCTTCTCACTTTCCCTTCACCCCCTGGGCACACACAGATTCCTCTTGGAGACTTGTTTGGGCTACCCACTATCTTTTTTTTTTTTTCAACTTAATTAAGTTTTGCACCCAATGTGGGGCTTGAACTCAGGCCCCTGAGATCAAAGTCCCATGCTCTAGCGACTGAGCCAGCCAGATGCCCCAACCACTGCCTTTTCTTATCCAGTACATCCTTTGGGCCCTCCCTCTAGCCCAAGTAATATGTACAAATATTTGTTCCAAATAAGTGTTGTTCTGTCCCTGCTCAGAATGCTGGTTAATACATGAGCTCCCTCTACTGCCCCCTGCCCTCACGGAAGCTCTTCCAGAAGAGGACAGCGGGAGAGTCTAGCCAGAGCTGTGGCATCTGTCTTGGGGGGTGGGGAGGGGCTGTTCTGCTGCCTTTGCCTGCACTGGCCTTTTCCCCACTTCCTCCCTTTTGAAAGGTCATTGGCTTCAAAGGTCTCAGCAAGTTTGTCCTGAGCTCCTATTTTTCCATCTGTGGGTTTCTAGCTCCTCCTAACAGCGAGAGGGATTTGTCTCTGGTGACGGCTGCCAAAGGTAGTGGCAGGAATCTCTCAGAGAGCAATTACCTTGAAGAGCCTTCCCTGGAGAACAGGCTCTTTCTCTTCCAAATTGGAAAATTCTCACATTGTGCCAATTAGTCCGGAGGGCACTTGGAACTTTACCAGCAGAAACGCTAACAACTCTTAAAGGGAAAGTGAGCGAGGCACAGAGACACCCTTCCCTGTGCCGTGGCAGCAGGCAGGTGGTTTTTAGAAAGCACAAGGTAATAATGAGCCGTTATCCTGGCAGAACACACTGGAACATAATGCTAAAACCCATCACCGATTCAGGTTCATTGTGGGGCTTACCCACCCTGCTCCTGCTCCCCAAGAGAGTATAGATTTCATTGCCAGGGTCTCCTTTACCCTAGAGGAGAAATACCTATTCTGAAAAAGCCTTATAATACCAGAAACCTCCTGAAGTCCATACATAAATGGACAATTTGCCCTGCTGAAGTTTAATGATTTATCGTAATAAGAGACTGGCCAAGGATGGTTGCATGTTTCTTTTTCATCATATTGGCTTTGGGCTGCACTGCATGCTTTCTTTTGAGACAGATTTGCTCCCTCTGTTAGGCTTTGCCTAAAACAACACTTCACTTTCTTTGCTTTCCGCAGGTGGGCGGCAACTGACTGGAGTAGTCCAGAGGTGTGCAGACTGGCAGAGGACGGCCGGCTCGGGCTCACACATTGCCCCATGCAAAATCACAGACTGCATGGCCGCTCTTCGGCTCGCTTGAGAGAGGACTGCACGGTTGTGCACACACACCGGAAGCTTCAGTCCATAGTGAGTTAGGTGGGAAGACGGAATCTTGCAGAAGCTGGCCAGACCCCTCACATGTGGTTTGGTAGAGAGGACAGTAACCAGGGAGTTTGGAAAAGTGAGAGAGCTCTGTACACCAGAGGACATCACATTAAGCTAACTCGACGTTCCTACTTAATTCTGCAGAGAATCACTTGTGTGCAGCTCTTTGCTTTTGAGTCTGACCCTGATTTTCACTGCTGACCCATTCTAACTTTGGCAGGAAGGAGCAAGCACCAGGATCGCTCTAAACATCACAGCAAAATACTACACTCCTCTCGCCACGCCCACAAATAACTTTTTTTTTTTTTAAAGTAATCTCTACACCCAACGTGGGGCTCAAACTCACGACCCTGAGATCAAGAGTTGGACGTTTTACTGACTGAGCCAGCCGGCCGCCCCAAAAACCATCTTTATTCTTTCTTTTTCTTTCTTTCTTTCTTTCTTTCTTTCTTTCTTTCTTTCTTTCTTTCTTTCTTTCTTTTTTCTTTCTTTCTTTCTTGAACAAAAAAACCCTGATTCCCCAATCCTAACATATTTTAGATCTGAGTCCCAAAGTGTGTTTTCAGCAGACTTGATTTACTGTAACCCAAGTACATTCTAACACAACCTTCTTTGGACTTGGCATTTTGCTTCTTTTTTAGATTGGCATTTTTATTTTAAAATATTTTCTCAGTGGTTTCCTTTTCCCAGCCCAGATGAAAACACGGCTTGACTTGAGCTTTTTAGCAAATTAAAACAGGTTATTCTTCTAGGAGCAGAGTTAAATGTGTTCCCAGAGAGATGCCAAATGCCACTTTATTTTTGGTTGCAGTTCTCTCAAGAGGGCCTTTTAATAGTTCTTGGAGTAGGGATGGTAATCTCTGGAAACAAGATAAACGGGGAGAAGATCACCCTGCCCCAAGTCCTTTCTTTTCCTTTATACTCATGAAGGTTGGACCTCATGAATCTTACAGCTGAACTCGGAATTACCTGCTGCTGATACTAGATTTTGTGTTGGGATAAGGAAGATTTAAGAAGCGAAACCTAATGATATGGTCTCAAAATACATTTGAAATGTTTCCCCTGGCAGTAATTCTCAATGTCTCTGGGCTTTTGAAACAGAGTGTAGCAATGCCATTCGTAGTTTGTAAAACCACACTGTATTAGAACTAGGTTTGGCTTTATGTGGTAGAAAACCCAAACAACCAGGAGCTTAAGATAGAACTTTCTTTCTTTCCCATGCAGAGACGGAAGTGGTGGAAAAGTGGAATGGTGGCTCTATTCTTCAGAGTTCTCAGGGACCCTGGCTTCTGCCAGCTTCCCTCTCCACCATGCCTGTGCTTCGGTCCTTATGCTCATTACCCCCAAAAGGTGGCATCCACTTTCTAACCAGTAAAATGAAAGAAAGGAAAAGAGAGGGCAAAAAACACCTGATGGGGAAGGTTTCCAGCCACTACCAGGAGAAGACTTCTGCTTCTATTCCATTGGCCAAAGCTTTGTCACATGGTCACGCTGAGCCTCAAGGGAGGTTGGCCAATGTAGTCCTTTTTTTCTAGACAGCTGTATGCCCAGTTAAAAATCCTATTTTTTGGTCACATACTCTGCGGTTTCTATTCTTAAAATTCATCAGTGTCTATCAATTTATCTTGAAAAAATGGGAACACCTCCTGAGATTACTGTATAACATTGCAAGATGACGTAAAATCAGTATTAGAAATGCCCCACACAGATGGGCAGGGGGCAAAAAAAAAAAAAAAAAAAAAAAAAAAAAAAAAAAAAAAAAAAAAAAAAGAAAGAAAGAAAAAAGAAATGCCCACTCTTTAAAATATTCATGCTCTTTTACCAGTAATTTTGCTTTTGGTAGTCCATAGTCATTAAATACCTCTAAATACAGAAAAAGTTTTAAACAAAAGCATATTCATCACGTGGTTATTTATAATCACACAAAAAAATGGAAATAGAATGCCAAAATATGGGGGCTTGAGGACATCAGCTATGGCATATGTTCTTTTTTTTTTTTTTAAATATTTTTTTGTATTTTATTTGACAGATATAGAGACAGCCAGCGAGAGAGGGAACACAAGCAGGGGGAGTGGGAGAGGAAGAAGCAGGCTCATAGCAGAGGAGCCTGATGTGGGGCTCGATCCCATAACGCCGGGATCACGCCCTGAGCCGAAGGCAGACGCTTAACCGCTATGCCACCCAGGCGCCCCTATGGCATATGTTCTTAATGAGCTATTCTGCATCTGTTAAAAATTAGGTTTGCAAAGAGTCCACAGTAACAGAAAACTGCTTGTCCTGTTTGATAAAGATACAGAGGTATAGATTTGCAGTACAGTTACAACTAACCTAGAGAGAGACGGAAAAAGAATATATAAAAACAGCCACATACTGAAAACCAACTCCAATGACCTTTTTGGCTAATGAGACTTTCAATAACTATTTTTTCTTCCATTTCTTTATTTTCCAATTTGTCTTACAATTATACTTACTGTTTTATTAGAAATAACTATAAATCCTATTCTCTGATCCTTCTAGGTACCTACCTTCTACCCAGCTCATAGGGCTCAGTTTAATCCTTCTTCCTATCTGAAAGCTTCCCCTGATCCTTCCCTCTCTCCGCGGCATCACTGTTAATACCACTTGTAATGGAGAGTCACTACTTTGACTTCCAGCATCAAGGGGAATGCTCTGCTAGAGAAGTCTTGGGCTCTGAAGGAGGCTAGACCTCTTCTCTGTCTTCTCTTTGGCAGTTACAGTGCCATCCTGTGACCCAAGCACACTGATCAAATAACATAAAGCATGGGATAGGCTTTAAAAATAATCCATTTTGGGGGGTGCAGTTGGTTAAGCATCCAACTCTTGGTTTCAGCTCAGCTCATGATCTCAGGGGAGCTCCATGCCGAGTGTGGAGCCTGCTTAAAATTATCTCTCTCCCCTGGACCCTCCCACCCTCACATGTGCGCTCTCTCTTCTCTCTCTCAAAAAACAAATAATCATAATCCATTTTTGCGGAGTGGAAGGTAGAATAGCTAAAATAAGTTTGTTCATGAGCTGATCATTGTCCAAACAGAATGACGGGAACATGGCGGTTCATCATACTATTGTCCTACAATTGTATTTGTTTAATATAATTTTGTGAAAAATGGTACCTAGGATTTACTCCGGTTTCTGAAATCGGCTAGCCAGGCCATGTCAACCTTCATTCAACTGAGCATTAACAACTGTGAATAAAGCAGTGAAATTTAAGACAGGAGGCAAATATGAATTAGGTATCACTTGTAACATTTAGGACTGCTCCAGTTGCAAGTGAAGGAAAATCTAACTCAAAATGGTTTAAGCAATTCATCGGATCCCAGAGGAAGAGTTGGAGAATACTTCTCCCTTCAAATGTTATTTGATACAGGGCCCAAATACGTCGTTGCTGTGGGACTCTTTCTCTCCATCTCTTGGGCTCTGCCCTGTGCCAGGTAAGCTTCATCTTCAGGTTTCCTGAAGTGTCTCCCGAGGGTCACATCTGTCCTGGTTCAAGCCCCGCAGAAAAAAGATATCATTGCTGTTGGTCCCCCAGAGGGCTCTCCCCAACCACGCACATGCGTGCACACTCTATCGTACATCCTTGTATCCCGCCGTCATCCAACGCAGTCCCTGCACGTGGACGGGGTTCAACAAATGCTTCTAAATGCTTCTTTGAATGGACGACTGTTTGCCAGTGTGCAACCAGGAGATGAGCCAGCCAGACTCAGAGGAGGAATTCTGCACCGCCCCAGGGGGAACGGTCTTTCACTAGGCCTGTCTGATGACTAATGGCTGTTAATACCGTGGGGGATAACACCATTTGCAGGTTTCCCAAGGGATTAGCATTTACCAAAAACAAAACAAAAACAAAAACACCTTCCTCCTTCTGGGGAATGATAGCAGCTAATGCTGACGGAGGGTTTATTGTATGCCCTTCACACTTAACCATCACAATAGCCTTATGATTCATTTTTTAATTTTTTTTAAGTAATCTCCACCCAATGTGGGGCTCAAACTTACAACCCCGAGATCAAGAGTCTCACACTGTACCGGCTGAACCAGCCAGGGACCCCGATGATGATTATTATTATCCCCAAGTTACAAATGAGATTGAGGCACAGGTCACCTGGGTAGCAGTGACCTGAACCAGGACTGAATCCAGGTAATCTGGCTACAAGATGATTCTCCTAACTTTTCTTTCTCTTCTTTTTTTTTTTTCCCAAAGATTGTATTTATTTGAGAGCACAAGCAGGGGGAGGGGCAAAGAGAGAGGGAGAAGCAGGATCCCCCCTCAGCAGGGAGCCCGACGTGGGACTCTATCCAAGGACCCTGGGATCATGACCTGAGCCAAAGGCAGACCTTTAACCGACTGAGCCACCCAGGCGCGCTCCTCTTCTAACTTTTCTGCTTCCTGGTGTTGGAGATGCTTACTTCCAAGCACTCCTTGCTGAACACCACTTTCAAGTTTCTTCCTGCTTCTCGAAGTTCTCTTGTAAGTCCTCCTCCTCTGCCTGGCTGTTCAGCGTTTCACATTCCCATAGGGTTCTTCCGAGGCCCCCCCTCTCTGCTCAGTCTAGACTCCCCCTGGGCCTGTCTCATTAAGGCCCCTGGATTCAGTGGCCACGAATAGCAGGGTAGCATTTGACTATGTGCAACAGAAAAAAGTGACTCTACTAGTTTAACCAAACTAGTTATTTTGGGGGGGCTTATTTTTTCAGTAAAACTGAAACTACGTGATGGGGGCTGGCGCAGCAGCTCTATGATGTCCTCGCTGCCCCAGGGACCCCCTTCTGTTCTTCTGCACCATCCTCACACGCGGCTTGAATTTGCATGCTCTTCTTGTCTCCTATCACAAGACAGGCGCTCTGCCTCTAGCAAGTTTACCTTCTGGGCAGACGGGAAAGACAAAAACGCACCGGAGGGGCGCCTGGGTGGCCCAGTCGTCAGTATCTGCCTTCGGCTCAGGGCGTGATCCCAGGGTCCTGGGATGGAGCCCCACGTCAGCCTCCTCCCCTAGGAGCCTGCTTCTTCCTCTCCCACTCCCCCTGCCTCTGTTCCCTCTCCACTGGCTGTCTCTCTCTCTGTCAAATTTAAAAAACATAAAATAAAATCTTAAAAAAAAAAAAAACAAACCTCACCTGAGTCTCATCCATCCCTTTGTATAAAGTATCCTGGTAATCTGTCCACCTACTTCTGCTTTCCTCTCACTGGGCAGAGCCAGCCATTCCTAGCAGCCAGGAAGTCGGAGAAGGCATCCTTAACTAGGCACACTGCACTCTGAACAAATTTAAGACTGACAGAATGAAGAGAATTTTTATATGTACAATGGACTATTATTCAGCCATTTGCAACAACATGGATGGACCTTGAGGGCACCATGCTAAGTGAGGTAAGTCAGACAAGGACAGAGAAATACCATATGATATCACTTGTATGTGGAATTTTAAAAAGCCCAACTCATAAAAACAGAGAATAGAATGGTGGTTACCAGGGTTCAGGAGATGGGAGAACTGGGAGACGTTTAAGGTTACAAACTTGCAACTAGTAAACAAGTTCTGGAGATTGCACAGCATAGTGATGATGATAACACTGTGTTATAAGCTTCAAAGTTGCTAAGAGACTCGATCTTAATTGCTCTCCCCATGAAAAAGAGATGACAACTATGTGAGATGAAAGAGGTGTTAGCTAGTGCTGCTATAGTAATTATAGTGCGGTGTCCAAGTGTAGCAAGCCAACACGTTGCACACTTTAAACTTACTCACTGTGATGTCTATTTTATCTCCATGAGAACACAAGAAGGGGACTGATACTGGACAGGCAACCAACACGCCATTGATACACCACTGATCCTGAATCTACAATTCTATTCCAGACCTCTGCACAGGCTGAAGGTGAGTTTACAGTCAGTCCCCTGCTGCCAGAGCAGTCTAGAGCTACACTCCCCGCTTTCGTTAGGGTCCAGCTTTGCTGATCTTTGACACCATCTGTTGTTAAGGCACACCTTCTCTGCCCTTTCCTTACAGGGTCTTTTTGATTCTCAAATACCTCTTCCTTTCTATTGCAAATCAAAAGCTATGGTTCCTAATGTTTCTTTCTCCTCCTCCTCCTTCTTTTTTTAAGTAGTGTCTGCAACCCCATACGGCCCTGAGATCCAAAGTAGCATGCCCTACCAGCTGAACCAGCCAGGTGCCCCATGTGCATTGTTTTAATAGCTCCAATCCTTCCTTTCTCCATTCATTCACTTAAAGTAGGCTCCGTGCCCAATGTGGGACTTGAGCTCATGACCCCGAGATCAAGAGACGCGTGCTCCTTGGACTGAGCTAGCCAGGCGCCCCTCTACAGGCATTTTTGATGTCCCTGGATGACTGGTGAAGGATCATACACTCAGTAAGATAGAGAAGAAAATCACAAGGATTAACATTTCAAAATATTATCTTGCTGTAGATAAAGAATGCTTGTGGCGGTACCTGTAAAGAGAAGCTAAGAGAAACATAAAGATGAATGACATGAACCATTATAAATCAATTTCATAGAATTACTCTGAGTCCAGAAAATGGGAACTATAAAATTTACATAAGTACCTGGAAAGTTGTTGTGGTTGTAGTTGTTTTATTTACTATTACTGGTTTATTAGAAAGGCTATGACTCAGGAACTGCCAAATGGAAGGAATGCAAAGGGCGGGGTGCGGAGTAAGGGGCATGTGGAGCTTCCCTGCCCTCTCTGAGGGTGTCACCTCCCAGCACTTCGTTCCGTTCAACAATCTGGAAGCTCCAATCACTGGAAAGTTTTCTATGCAATACTATTCAATGAAAAACAGGGTAGGGCATAAAATAGAAACACACGATGTTTAAAAACAGAACAGAATTAAATTCCGTAGGGATCAAAGTTGGGAGAGCTTATACTTCATCTTTCTAAACTGATTTCCTCCACCTGATTTTCAGGTGTCCATTTCATGAGGTTGGCGTAAAGAAGAAATAGCACAAACGACGCGTGTAAACACTCGGCCCAGCATTTCATACATGACAAGTGCTCAATAAATGTTGGTTGTTAGGATGGTATGGTAGTCAGAAATGCAAGCTGTAAGATGATAAGGTGTGAAGGGCAAATTTTTTTGCAAAATTATTTCAAGGTCAAACATTTTTAAGAAAAACAAAACTGTAAGAAAACTTGTTTCACGGGATGCCTGGGTGGCTCAGTCAGTTAAGCGTCTGCCTTCAGCTCAGGTCATGATCTCAGGGTCCTGGGATCGAGTCTTGTAGGGCTCCCAGCTCAGTGGGGAGCCTGCTTCTCCCTCCGACCTCCCCCCCCAACACACACTCATGCTCTCTCTTTCGAATAAAAAAATCTTTTAAAAAAAGAGAAAAGAAAACTTGTTTCATTTAATAAAACACCGAAGTGTCTGTGGATGACCTGATTAGAGTCCTGAGTATCTCCAAGACCTGACGGGCCAAGAAGCCCCCCCTCAAGACCCTAATGAAATAATGGAAACCACGCACCCACGTTTGGTTCCCAGCGAGGCTGATGTGGTTTGGAGTGCTGTTGGGGTACAGAGCTGACAGCCAAGGAAGAATTCTTGAGACATCTTTGGTGCAAAAGGTGGTTTTATAGGATACGACCTGGCAGAAAGGGCTGCCTTGGGATTGTGGGGAACAACTGATTATATACTTTGGGGTGGAGGGAAGTGAGACAAAGGGAAGTTCTAAAAGGACTTTCAGGGGCGCCTGGGTGGCACAGCGGTTAAGCGTCTGCCTTCGGCTCAGGGCGTGATCCCGGCGTTATGGGATCGAGCCCCACATCAGGCTCCTCTGCTATGAGCCTGCTTCTTCCTCTCCCGCTCCCCCTGCTTGTGTTCCCTCTCGCTGGCTGTCTCTATCTCTGTCAAATAAATAAATAAAATCTTTAAAAAAAAAATAAAAAATAAAAGGACTTTCATATGCTAAAGAAGACTCACAGGATACCGGAGACCTGGCGATTGTCAAGCTAAGGCTGTTTTCCCCTCCAGGAAAGCATTCACTTGAAGACAGTTGGGAGTTTCCTGCAGGAAGGTTCTACTCTGCCTGCCTCAAGTATTTGTCCAAGCGCTGCAGGTTATAAGGACATTTAATTTTATCTACGTTTCCTTCTGCCTTGTTTCCCACATCAGATCATGCTAAAGGTCAAGCAGGCAGAGCTCTCCAGGCGATACAAAGAAGGCGCACCAGGCAGGAGGGGATCCTGAGAGATGGGTGAAAGGGGAAGTACACGGTTTCTCGTAAAGACAGCCATTCGTGTCGGGGATGGACCGCATGGTGACGGGAAATTGACATCACTGAAGTCCCAGATGGACCTGGACATGTACTTCTCCACGTCTTCGGTAGGCTCCGTGCTCCCACCGTGATGCTCACAATTTAGTTCAGTTCAGCAAAGACTAAGTGAGCGCTCTCTGTGTGTCAGGCACCGACTGCGCCAGGGACTTGGGATGCAGGGACGAGTAAGACACTTTCCGTTCCCCTGAAGAGCTCACAGCCTGCGGGTGGAAACGGATAACAGTATTCTGGGGAGTCAGTCCTAAGTCAGAAGCTGCACCAGGTGACAGAGTCTTAGTCATCTGGGGACGACGCGGAGGTGAAGTCGGAGAGGACCCATCCAGGGAGTTGAAGTGCTCTAAGACAGAAGACAAATCCAGTTTAAGGCAGAGAAAGCTTTTAGCTCTGGCACATTCAGCCTACAACCTGCTTGAAGATCTACACCATGGCATGGATATGGACCTCCGTAAAGTCCAGCCTGGCAGCGGGCAGCCCTAAGTCACAGCACAGTTCCTTGCGAGCAACGCCTCCCTCTTGCTGTCACTGAAGACACTGCTCCGCTGAGCCCGCTTCAGGGAGTCTTATCTGCCACGAGAGTTGGAAGAAGAGTGGCACCCATAAGAAGACCAAGTTTCTGGAAGGAGGAAACGTGGCTAATTTTCATAAACAGATGAGGCAAAAAGTGGGTGTCGTCATGAAATGTTGAAATCCCAGCCAAAGCAAGTGCGTAGGTCGGAGCCTGCATCAGAGCCAACCCCAGTGGGCCAAGAATGCAGCTCGGGGGCCACACTGCACACTCCGGACGAGGCCCATCGGGTTCTTCCTCCGTCCCCACTGGATGCCAGTCAGCCAGCCATCTCAGGAACACTGACGGCCTGCCCTGTACCAGGGACACAAGGACACCATCCCAAGAAGCCTGAGGATTACAGGGTACAGGGAGAGAGCTAGGAAGGCAAGGGAGGGGACGCTTAACCTAGTCTGGGGGACCAGAGAAAGCGGGAGGGGGTCCTGTTTCTGCTGAGACCTGAAAGGTAAGGGAGGAAGGAGCCAGGTGGGGAGGAACAAGACGTATTTCAGCGAGAAGGGCACGTGACCAGTCCAGCGCTGGGTGTTGGGCTGAGGAGGGGAAATGCCTCTTCCCTAGTTCTGGTTGTGTCTTCCCTAAAGACTCTTGGCCTCTGGCCCTCCCTTAATCCTCCGCAGTGAGGAAGGGTGAGTTATTTGATGGGTATCTGTTTGCCACGGTCTCAGCCTGTTGACGGTGATGTGAGGTCACCCGCTGGGAATGCCTGGGGGCACTCACCTGGACCCCTACTACTGCTGCAGGCCTCCCCTCCTCCCACGGGAGCCAACCTGGCACTAGACTGCAAGATGCACCTCCCAGTGACCTTCAGGGAACCTTAACAACATGAGGTTTATGACCCACAAGCCCTGCAGCGTACACAGCAGCCTGAGGGCCCCGCCCAGAGGTCAGAGATAAGGAGAGTGCCCCCGACCTGGGATTCGGCCTTCCCTGGGTTGGGCGGGGGTGGGGGGGGGTGCTAGGGTTTCACGAGTTCACTTTTTACTGGTGAATTTAAAACAAGGTTCTGAAGATCGGACGCACTGCATAGCAATTAACAGTCAATTGTACTCTAAAGTTCAAAGTTGCTAAGAAACTAGATCTTAACCGTTTTCACCAGAGAAAAAAATTCTGTGACATGACAGAGTGTGGGCGAACGCTGTGAGGGTGCGCACAGTGCAACATACACATGTATCGAGCCAACATGTTGTGCACCTGGAGCCTACGTGATGCTGTGTATCAGTTACACCTCGGTGAAGAGAAGAAAAGGAAACACTTAAAAAAATAACATATAAGAGCGAGAATTAGAGCACGGGACGGGAGAGGCAGGGTCCGTCGCGTGGCCAGTTCTGTGGGTCCCCCAGGGCTCTCTGAGGGGAGCTTCATGGATGGGGCAGCCTGGCTGGCTGGCTGTGTGTGGAGCCGGCGGCACGTTTACTGGAGACGGAGGCCTCTGAGATGGATGCCTTGGTGATCGCAGGCTTGGTTAATGGCAGGGCTTGTGTTACAGTCTAAAAGCTAACTGCCAGGTACTGACGCTAGCATATCATTCAATGTGTAGCACAGGAAACAGAAAGCTCTCCAGATGTTTTGGGTAGGAAAGGACGCAACAGGTATCCATGCTCGCATCACTGGAAAGACTGGAAGCGGGGGAAGAGCTGGCTCGAGGACAAGGTCTCCAGGGTGACTCCGAAAGCCCAGGAGAAATGGCCCACAAGCGGAGCTATACCACGGAGCCCTGCGCTGGACTGACCGAATGCAGACCGCCAGGGCTGCAAGGCAGGGACCCGGAGACCTTAGTCAGGAAGCTGACACAACAGCTCGATAGGCCCCACGGATGGGTGCTGGAAAGTTGCCGCAGGAAAACCTCACCCTGACTGGCCGGCAACAACAACAACAACAACAAAAATCAAAAGGGGCCACCCATCAGATGTGCACCTGTTTCCAACCAGAACCATAGCTACGAAGGAGTCTGTGACTCCAGTTTTTGGCTTTCTGACCTCTGTAGTCAGGAAGGTGACTTTGAGGGTGGGCTGGAGGTTGGAAGAGCTGAGCCACCGCACTTGTCACAGTGGTCGTGACTGGTAGATCCAATCTAGCAGAGGTTCTGGATCTCGGGACCTGGTTTTTCTTTCTCTCTCTCTACTGGGACGAGTGGGAGGCGGTGACTGCCCTACACATGCCACCTTTCCCTTAGATGGGCTAGTCCAAGGTCAAGGTTGGGGATTGGGCGATAGCAAGCGGGTTTGGACTCAAACACTAAGCTATGTCTTCCACTCTATTTCGATTTTCTTACCTGCTGACTTTGTTTTTTGGGTTTTTTTTTTTCCAATTGTTTCAGAATGTGGGTAGGGAAGAATACAATTTATAGGGTCCTCCCAAAAACCCATCTTCTTTTTTATTTTTTAATATTTTATTTATTCATTTGCCAGAGAGAGGGAGAGAAAGCACAAGCAGAGGGGAGCGGCAGGCAGAGGGAGAAGCAGGCTCCCCACCGGGCAGGGAGCCCAATGCGGGACTTGATCCTAGGACCCTGGGGTCATGACCTGAGCTGAAGGCAGGTGCCCAACCGAGCCACCCAGGCATCCCCAAAACCCATCTTCTAATACGCTGCAGTGCAAAGAGCTGGGGATAGACAGACATCAATTGAGACTGAAGAGGATGATTCTATTAGGTCTTCTGGGTCTACTAAGGATAGTGGATTTGAACATAAGGCCATGAAAAAGTCATAGAGAAGCATATTTGAAGGGACGACCCTAAAGTTAAAACGCGTTAAATGGACAAAGCAGCAAAACAAGGAGAAACTCATTGCAGGAAGTACAATGAGTTGGTTTCCTTACTCTGCCCCTCGTGGGCTGTGTGACCTCTGCATCCCAGTCTCTTCATCTGTAAACTGGACATAATTAAATCTTTATCTCAGGAGAACGAAAAGGGAACACTGCCTGGGATGATCCTTGCCAGAAAAAGGTCGACTCTGAATCCAAATCCAACACTGGAATCACTAATGAAGCAAGTTCACAAAATGAATTTGGATGAAAACAGAGTAACGTAAAGCACCCTCTCTCTGAAACCAAACCCCAAACACTGAGTTGGCTTGAGAGTATTTGAAACTTTATACGGCAGTTACACACTTATATTCCGGATTTGCCACTCATAGCTGTGGGACCACGGCCAAGTTATGGGATCTTTCCCAGCCTAGGTTTTCTCTTCTTTAAAATGGCAAAAAATTACTGTACTTCACTTCAGAAGCCTTCGGGAATTAGATGAGAAAATCCACCCACAGCATCTAGTATAGAATAAACGTCCAGAGGCTGCGATACGGTGCTCACGGCACCGATTGTTAATCGGGGCCACACCGTCAGAGGAGCAGGTGTGAGACACAGCTCCTCCCTTCAAGGCAGGAATGCAGTGCGGTGCAGAGTGAGCGGAAGCCGTTCTTGGGGGCCGCACCACCATCCCTCCACTTGTAAGATGGACTGCAAGTCGGGCAGGTGTCAGGACAGATGCACAACAGCCTGGTGAGCTCAGCCTTCCCCCACAGGAGTGTGGGGCGTGTGGGGAGTGAGGAGAGCCCACAGGGCCACACATCACCATGCTTTCTCCACTGACCCCCCTCCTGATGAGAAGACATCTGAGGTGAGGAAAGACAGAACTATGAGAAGACCGAGTGTCGACCCACCACGACAGCTGGCTTCTAAATGATTCCCGATGACAGTCAGCTCCTGGTACTCATGGCCTTGCATCATCCCCTCTGCCTGAGCGCAGGCTGGACCTGCCGACTTGCTCCTAAAGAACAGAATAGGGTGTTGAGATGGCACTTTCGAGATCAGTCATAAAACACAGTGACCCGACGGGGCGCCTGGGTGGCTCAGTCGTTAAGCGTCTGCCTTCGGCTCAGGGCGTGATCCCAGAGTCCTGGGATCGAACCCCACATCAGGCTCCACCCCTGGGAGCCTGCTTCTTCCTCTCCCACTCCCCCTGCTTGTGTTCCCTCTCTCGCTGGCTGTCTCTATCTCTGTCGAATAAATAAATAAAATCTTAAAAAAAAAAAAAAAAAGACGGTGACCCTGATCTTGCCTGAACTCTGACTCCTCTCTGCTTGCTCTGATGAAGCAAGCTGCCACACTGTGAGCTGTCCGAGGGAGATGTTCCCCGGGCAAGCAGCTGGGCGAGACCCTCAGTCCAGCAGCCTCTGAGGAACTGAATCTTGCTGACAACCTCACCAGTGAGCTTGGAAGCAGGTCCTTCCCCACTGGAGCCTTGAGGTCTCAACTGCAGCCCCAGCCAACACCTTGCTGGCAGCCTCGTGAGAGACCCTCAAGTACAGGACCCAGCTAAGCCATGCCCAGGTTCTTGACCCACACAAGCTATCAGATAATAAATGCTGTAAGTCACAGTTTATGGGTAACTTATTATGCAGCAATAGATAACTAGTACGCCCAGCAAATGAGAAGTCCCTAAGTCTCTCTGAACTAGGCTTCTTTCCCAAAGTGGTTGGTCCATCCAGGAAACACAACAAAATCTGAGTGCTTCTGACGTCAGTGGGCCACAGGGAATACGTTCCCGGTAATTACTGCCTAAGCTGCCAGCATCCCCCTCCCTCAGGCAGCAGAAAGACCATTTAGATCCACGACACCCCATCTTCCTGAGTAAGAACTCAGCGGACAGTCTAAGAAGTAACCAGATGAACTGGGTGGGATATTAGAGGATTCCCATTACCACCCTCATTCAAACAGAGGTAGGCACAAAAAAGCAAACACACGAACATGAAAAACACCCACAAAAACCGAAACTCAACTAAAAGGGAGGAAGTTAATGAAAGATACAAAAGTTAGATGAGGAACATTCCTTCGAAGGTTTGTACTAGGAAACTCTAAATACTTTGCTCCTTCTCAAGGAGGTTAGAGCAAACACAGAGTCCAGGAAACAGGAAACGAAGAAGCAGACAAGAAGACATCAGTCAGAAGGTGGAACAGCAGCAGCATAACTGGGGAAAATAAGGCAAATGATAATTACAGAAAATAAAAGCACTTTAGAAATGTCAAAACTTGACCAAATTTGGAGCACCTGGCTGGCTCAGTTGGAAGAACATACAACTCTTTATCTCAGGGTTGAGTTCAAGCCACACATTGTGTGTAGACGTGACTTAAATAAAGAAAACTTAGGGGCGCCTGGGTGGCTCAGTTGGTTGGGCATCTGCCTTCAGCTCAGGTCATGATCCCGGCGCCCTGGCATCAAGCCAACATCAGGCCCCCTGCTCAGCAGGGGCCCTGCTTCTCCCTCTCCCTCTCCCCCGCTCGTACTCTCTCACTCTCTCTCTCTCAAATAAAATCTTTAAAAATAAATAAACTTAAAAAAAATCGACCAAACAAAATTGACCAGAGTTTACCAAAAATTGAAGTAGTGATGTTAATGTAGTCTTGCTTTTCCAGCTTTTTCTTTTTTTTTTTTTAAGACTTTTTAATTTATTTACTTGACAGAGAGAGAAACAGCCAGCGAGAGAGGGAACACAACCAGGGGTGTGGGAGAGGAAGAAGCAGGCTCCCAGCACAGCAGGGAGCCCAACACGGAGCTTGATCCCAGGACCCTGGGATCACGCCCTGAGCTGAAGCAGACTCTTAACGACTGAGCCACCCAGGCGCCCCTTCCCAGCTTTTCCTGAGATATAATTGACACATTGTGTGAGTTTCAGGTGTACAGTGTATTGATTTGATACATTTATAAGTTGCAAAATGATTAGCACCATAGTGCTTACCACCTGCTGTTGGAGTCTTAGTTAAAAGTACCCAGAATGAGGGGCACCTGGGGTAGCACAGTCGTTAAGCATCTGCCTTTGGCTCAGGGCGTGATCCCGGCGATCTGGGATCGAGCCCCACATCAGTCTCCTCTGCTGGGAGCCTGCTTCTTCCTCTCCCACTCCCCCTGCTTGTGTTCCCTCTCTCCCTGGCTGTGTCTCTGTCAAATAAATAAATAAAATCTTAAAAAAAAAAAAAGTACCCAGAATGAAAACCGAAGGACAAATAAGTGGAAAAAAAGAACTTGAAACAAAATTCAAATACACAGAGGAAAACATTGCTGAACTGAAGATCTGAACCTGGGAATCAAAAAGCTCACTAAAGGGGCGCCTGGGTGGCTCAGTTGGTTAAGTGCTTGATTCTTGATCTCAGCTCAGGTCATGATCTCAGGGTTGTGAGATGGTGCCCCCTGTCGGGATCTGTGCTCAGCTCGGACAGTGCTTGAGATTCTCTCGCTCCCTCTCCCTTTGCCCTTCCCCCCTTCTCTCTCTCTCTCTAAAAACAAAACAAAACAAAACAAACCCCAAATTAAAACAGCAAAGTACTATCTGAAGTTATCAATCTATAAGATTAAACAAAGAAGCATACAGCAACCCGGTATCAAAATTAACTGTTTATAAAATTAAAAAAAAAACAGTCAAGTTGGTTTCCAATTTCTCAGCAACAGCTGATGCCAACAATGAGGGCGAGATGCGACCCAGGGCTCTGCCGCTGAGTAAGTTGCTGCTCACATGTGCAGAACAGAAAGGCGTTATCTCACATGCACATTCCAGGTGTGGGAACTCTGAATCCATTAAAGAATAACTGAATCTAATTTATGGTATCGGTCAGGATTCGATCAGAGCAGTGGAACTGTGTGCATTCACGTGCATGTGTGTGTGTGTGTGTGTGTGTGTGTGTGTGTGTAGGGATTTGACTCCTGCAGTGTGGGAGCTGGGTTGGCAGTCTTCCTAAGGCTGGTGCCTTCAAAATGTGATGCTGGGGATTGAGGGCCACCAGGCCAGCAGTCAGGAAGGGACAGGAGACATAAAGTAGAGAAAGCACAAGGGCAATCTGAATCCTGTCAGCTGGAGTCCACGAGGACAGTCCACGGGGCAGAAACTCATGCCAGCAGGGCCCTCCTCACAGGGCTAAGCACACGCACCTGGCCCAAGAGACAGAGATGCTGTGGGGGGATCCACAGGAAGGTGGGGCCATGGCAGGCCTGGCTGCTATTGAGCTGAGCCGGCAGATACATGACAGAATGTTGGAGCTAAAATTGGCTGCTGGTCTCATTTTCATCCTCCAGATCTCCATGAGAATTTCTAGTCTTTTGGGCCATTCTAATCAAAAACATACAGGAAAGGTAATTCTGGAAAATATAATCTGGACTACGCAAGTGGGAACATTACAAAGACCCCACGGTCCATCCCTTTTTGACTTGGCACCTGTACACATCGCCTTAAACCACACTCTCCAAAGAAAGACAGTAGCAAAATCACACTTCTGAATAACATGACACAATATCCCCCGTATGGCCGAAAGCACACTGACCTTCTCCCCAGAACAACAGCAGGGTCCCTTGCTTGTCTTTGAAGAATGTGCATTCTTTTCCGAGCTGGTTCATACTCCCTTTTTGACATCTTAAAATTTAAATACTTACATATAGAGTTATTTCTTATGAGCACATATTAAATTAGAAGATAAAGGGTTGAGAGATGAGAGAAAAGAATTGTTTAATATTTATTAAAATATATTCACATCACGATAAGGAAGAAACACTCATATCTATCACAGTCTGTGTTCTACCACAGGTCATGAGGTCACAGCTAGTGTTTATAACTACCACCATTCACTACTTATTCCATAGTTCTTTTGTCCTCAGCAAGGACCTCAGTTCATCATAGTTCCCCACCTAGTGGAATGACCCAAACCTTGTGGAGGGTGTGGGCCATTACCAGTATAAATTGGGTTATTATTGTTTTCCTTTGACTTTAATCAGGGGCTATGGAAGTACTATAAGGTACTGCAAAGGATCTCGGGCATTCTCCCACCTTATCCCCACTGTGTGGTAACAACCCAATTTCTCATTGATAGTCAGGATCAGTCGTCCCAGCCAGTACCTTGCCTGTTTATTCAGTGCCCAAAGACACCAGATGGCAGCTTCCAGCTCCATTTCAAGGCTAATCCTTGCTGTGTCTCCTGGTGAAAGCATTTCTCCCTTTATAACTAAGACTTCTAGACCAGCAGAGAGGCTAATGTTGCAGGAATGGGAAGCAAAAATTTGACTATTGGATCAACGGGGCTGATAGGGAGAGGAGTGACTTTCATTTTTATGTCTTGATCCCTGGACTCCTGGACCCAGGGTGTGGGAGAAGCACGGCGTTGATTTAAAGCATATACCACGTGCCCTAGGACATTGCCTCAGCCCTGCAAGGTATCGCCACCTAGCTGATACTGTAACCGAATCTTCAGTCATTCAGCCATGTGTGAGGGCAGTTGCTTCAAGATGATGGGGGAACATGGTAAGACCAGTGAATGCCAAGGGCATGAACCCACTTCTGCCTTTCGTTGGCTGTGAATACCATTATGGCGGATGATACGTTCTCTAAGGCCGCAGATGGCGGTTTTGGCAGAAGCCCTGTGGGCAGGGAAGGCAAATCTATGTCCAGAGCAAGTGTCAATTCCAATAAGAACAACTTGCTGCCTTTTTCATAATGAAAGTGGTCCAATGTAATCAGCCTAACACCAGGTAGCTGGCTGATCCCTTCGGGCAATGGCGCCGTGTCAGGGGCTCAGTGTGTCTCTTGTGCTGGCAGATCAGGCACTCGGCAGCAGCTGCAGTCAGGTCAGTCTGGGTGAGCACAAGTCCACTGCTGTCACTATGGCCACTTCGGTTGGCATTGAGTCCACAGGAGTTGCTGGGGAAGGAGGCTGTCGGATGTCTACGGAGTGGGTCATTCCATCCATCTGGTTATTAAAGTCTTCCTCTACCCTTTGGCGAGCATTCATAGGGAACACAAGTTAGCTTCGTGTTCTGTCATTCAAAGGCCTATCCTCCTACCTCTTCCTCAGGCCTTTTGATTTTTCAGTTGTGTCCTTTCCAAGTCCAACTACCCAGCCAAACAATGATTTGGTGCAGACCCTTTCTTCTGACCATCTCTCCTTCCAGGCAAAATGAACAAACAAGTACATTGTTCCAAGTTCTGTCCACTGGGAGGATTTCCACTCCCTGACCACTCTCAGGTGATGCATGCCCACCACGCAGAGTTCCCAGACTTCCTCCCCCCGTGAACCGTCACAGGGAATTGCCCATGAAGGCATGGGTGTGGGCTGCGAGAGAATGTAATGTAGCAGGAAGAGGGCTTTGGGCATCTTGGAATTGGTGACAGGACCTTAGGGCAGGAGAAGATTGACTTCCTCGGGCAGGGATGGAAGGGCTGCGTCTAGTGGCAAAAAAGGTTTGAGGTCCCTAGCTTCACTGGAATCTGCCCTTGTGGCCATCCTAACGTACCAACTCCGATTCCTTCCTAAGTAATACTCTAACTTCTTTTCCTTTTTTTTTTTTTTTTTTTAAATTAGGCTCCAAGCCCAGCATGGGGTTTGAACTCAGGACCCTGAGATCCAGAGTCACATACTCTATCAACTGAGCCAGCCAGGTGCCCCCTAACACCCTAACTTCTAATGAAAGAAATCCTGTGAGGCTGGGAATTCATTTGTGTTGTCATTCAATGCCAGAAGGACTCACAAGACTCGGTAAGTAGTTACACTCATGGCTACATTTTCTTCCAGCAAAGGACACCCAGCAGAAGCGGCAAGAGAACAAGACGCACTGGTGGGGTCCAGCGGGATCCAGCATAAGCCTGTCACGTTTTTCCATGTCCAAGAGCACACGGGAGTGCTTCACCAAATAGCGAACCACGGGTAAGTGCGGGGTGCCCCTGCCCAAGGAGGCCGGCTTTAGTCTCAGGTCCGAGGGAGCTGGTCATGTAGACATAACCCACTATTTTTTTTTAATTTAAATTCAATCAGCCAACATACAGCACAGTATTAGTTTCAGATGCACGACCCGCTGTGAACACTCCCCTCATGTTCCACAGGGGGGCTCTGGGTTTGGTTTTCAGTATCTTGGCCCCACAAACAGAAGCCACAGTGCTTCCTTCAAGGTCATCACAGAGGCCATGACATCCCTTCTGCAGACGGTGAGCTGCAAAGTAAAACTTAAAGGTCCTGGTTTTTAAATTAAAGGCATCATTTTAATTTTAAAGAGAAGTTACAATTCTTTGACTAAACAATTGCGCCTTTAGGAATTTATGTAAGAAAATAATAAGGATGTGTCCAAAGCCAGAACTGTCAGCATGACTCTCCAGAGCACTGTCTCTAGCAGTGACACACTGGACATTGCTCACACACAACACTTGTGCACTTTGAACGTAATTTTGCATCGTGCATTGTGGTACATCCACAAAATGGAATGCTCAGCAGCTATTAAAAATGTCACAGGAGAACATTTATTGACATGAAGAGGTGTTTAGGACAAGCTGATATATGACTCATGTAGTCAAACAACATACAGTAATGATTCCACTTTTGTAAAAAATATATATGCATAGATAGCAAAAAAAGGCTTGCAAGGATGGACACTAAACTGGTAACGGAGCTTCCCAGGGAAGGGAGTAAACGAGTGTTTATTTTGTTTACCGGTATTTCTCTTTTCCCCATAAATCACATGATTTACTTTTGCAATACCAAAATGTCAACCTATTTCAACCCTTCATTTTGATTAAAACAAATCTGTTGGGAAAAAAATGGGGGGTTTTCAGAAGCAGAAATGAATTCCAAGTTGCCGTGGGGGCAGCGAGTCTGTTCTCTGGAGAAGCGGGCAGGAGCCTTCATGGCGCTGGCAGGCCGGGTTCCGCGGGACAGCGGCGCCCCTTAAGTGTCAGGGTTCTCGCTCCAGCCCCCATGCCCTGGGGCCAAACAACTCCCCGCAGGTCCGTCCTAATCTTGCTGAGTCACCATCCTCATCATCTTCAGAGCCATGTCCCCTTGGTCAGAAGGAACCTGGAACCAAACAGTATCTGAGCCCACGCTCCTGGTTCTGGGTCCAGGGGCAACATGCTGAGACCCTGCTCCCAGGAGGAGTGTGGGCTCCGAGACAGCAGCCTGGGAGGGACATCTGCACCCGAGCGTGCCCCTTACGGGAGGGTTCCATGTCTGAAATGACCCCTGTGCGGGACAAAAGCTCATCAGGTTGCAGGGGTCTAAAGAAGTTAGCATTTAGGACAGAACCTGCCGCTCCATTTGGGGCTGATCTGTTGATTTACTTATTTATTTTTAGAGAGAGCGAGCGATCGAGAGCGGGGAGGGGTGGAGGCACAGGGAGGGAGAGAATCCCAAGCAGACTCACCGCTGAGGGCAGAGCCTGACTTGGGGCTCGGTCCCATGATCCTGCGATCCCGACCTGAGCCGAAATCAAGACTCGGACACTTAACTGCCTGAGCCCCCCCAGGCATCCCTGTTGATTTCCTTATATGACCTGTGCTTATGTTACCAGGACCTAGCCTGTTCAAGAAAGGGAAGGGTCTGAACATTTTAAAGGATTCTCTGGGAATAGAGTACAAAATAGCCAAGAGGGAAGGGAACAGCAAATCTGTCAACAGATACAACAAACAAGTAAGATGCTTTGTTTGGGCGGCATCCCATTTTGGCATTATTGTTATTATTCAATTTTCTTTTGTTTTTCCTTTAGATTTTTCAAATAGGTTCCACACCCAACATGGGGCTCGAACTCATGACCCTGACATCAAGAGTCACATGCCCTACTGCCTGAGCCAGCCAAATGCCCCATCCCTTACATTTTTCAAATAATTCCTTTATAAACCCCCTTCCCACACACCGTTGAAAAGGGGAGGGACAGAGGCCTCAGTTTCTCCTCCACAAAGATGGGCGTCCAGTTGACGGCCCCAAGTTCTGAACCTCCATGGCTCCATAATTCTCTACGGCACCCTGCTGGCCCCAACCCTCTTGCCCAGCAAGGTCCCCTGGAAGCACAGGCACAGTGGGGTATATACCAAAAAGACATTTCATCAACTAAAGGGGAAGTGGTTGGGGAGAATTTAATAAGAGTTTCCAGGAGCTAGTTTAAGGCTACCCTAACCGATGTCTTGGTTCTTTCCGCGACAAGCCAGAGGAAATGGGGCTGAACTCCAGCCCAGGAGCGAGAGCATGCGCTCTCCTTCCTCTCCTCTCCTCCTTCCCTTCCCACCTGCCCCCGCAGGGACCCTTCTCACAGCGCTGCGCCCTGAGACGTCCTACTAGCTTCCTGCCTAGTTGATACTGAGGGTACTCAGAATACTTAAACCCTAATGGGGAGGCGCCTGGGTGGCCCAGGCCGTTCAGCGGCTGCTTTCAGCTCAGGTCATGATCCCAGAGACCTGGGATCGAGCCCTGCATTGGGCTCCCTGCTCAGCAGGGAATCCCTCTCCTCCCCCCGCCAGCTCATGTGCTCCCAAGTGCACACGCACCCGCGCATGCTCTCTGTCTCTGTCTCTCTCTCTCTCTGTCTTAAATACATAAATAAAATCTTAAAAAAAAAAAAAGCGCCCTAACGAAATGCCCTCCTAACCCTGCTGCCTTGTTCATGGTCCCTTCAGATCAAGTTTCTTAGCAGGGCAGGCTACTTCCTTCCGGTTTCTGAGAGGACGTTGTCCTCCTCCCTCATTGCTCATTCATCAGCTCCACCTTTCCATGCTGGCTTCCGGGCTTGCCCCTGCACTGAGAGCGCCACGAGTACTACAAGCACTAGGAATACCGCTGTGCCCAAACCACTGCTGACACTTCGCTCCTTTATCTGAGTTGGTGGCAGCTTGGGACACCAGTGGCCTCTGGGGACTTTGCAGGTGCCCACGTCCCTGGCCTCCCTCCTGCTTTTCTGGCTGCCTTTTCTCAACTCTCATTTGCAGGTCCTTCTTTCACTTCCTGCCTGTTAAATACTGGGGTACCCAGGCCCATCCCTGGCCCTTTTTATGTTCGGCTCCCAAATCTCTCTCTCCAAGAACAAACATCTGACTCCGGATCACGCATACACAGCGTACCAAGTCCTGCCCGTTCTCCCTTCTGACAGGTCATCAATCTCCTCTGCTTCTCCCCCTCCCGGATTACTACACGAGCGCCTCAGAGGGGCGCCTGGGTGGCTCAGTCAGCGGGGCGTCTGTCTTCGGCTCAGGTCATGATCCCAGGACCCTGGGATGGAGGGAGCCTGCTTCTCCCTCTGCCTGCCGCTCTCCCTGCTTGTGCTCTCTCTCTGTCGAATAAATATATAAAATCTTAAAAAAAAAAAAAAGTGCCTTAGATTGGCTCTTTGTCCCAGTCTCATCCCAGGCCCTTTGCTGCTAGAATGCCGTTTCTTAGACAAACTGGCAATTTTACTCCTTTGCTTTAAGACCCTCGAGGGCACGCCGTTGCTTTCAGGATACAGGCAAGCTCCCTAATGAGGTATCCCCAGCTCATCTCTCGCCAGGGCCCCTGAGGCTCCTCTGGACCTATCCATGCAGTTCGTTCTCCTACGCCTCCCCTTGCCAGCTAATACCCCTAAGGAGCTGAGTTCTGGAGAGGGCACTTCAGTTCCTGCTGAAATCTCTCTTAGCATCTCCTTGGCCATCCGAGTAAACATGCTCCGTAAGCTTGATGGACAAACGGAGTTTAAAGGCCAGTTTTCTCGGCAGACCACACCCCGCAGCCCCTTCTCTATGGAGATTCTGTCCTAAGCACCAGGCTCTCAAGCGGAGAGAGCTGCCCAGAGGGCACCTTACCACACCTCCCTAAGAATCTCCTCCAGGCAACCGCTGTCCTGGGAAGAACAGAGACCCTGCATTTAAGTGGCCAGACCAAAGTCTAACCGTGAGGGAAGCAGCTGACCGCTTGGGCAGCTCTGCAGGTGTCTGCGTGCGTACGTGCAGTGGACTCATCCCTCCAGAATGTCCCTCAGCCCACGGACAGCCACTTGGTCAACCCACAACCTAAGGGGAGGTAGTGTGTTCGCTTAGCAAATGCAGGAGCGAGACAACCTCATCTTTGCACACAAAGCCTCTTCCAAACTGGAATTCTGGAAGCTGCTGCCGCTCGAACGCTCCCCCCACCTTGCACCATGCGCTGCGACTCAGCTTTCCAGAGCGCTGAACTTGGGTTTTCACTCCCCGAAAATGTTACGGAAACACAGCTTCTCCCTTCCTCCCCCAAGGCAAATGCATAAGAGGAAAATAACATTAAACTCATTTCAACTAAAGAGTAAAAGAGAGCCCAGCTTCATGCTCTCAGAAGGATTTAGCTTTTCTCAATGAGAATCTCCAGATCCAAAGGAATGAAGCACTAAGAGCAGGATTTCATGACAGGCCTGGAAACACTCCCCAGCCCAACGCACTTCTTCTCAGACCAGCCCGGACAGCACCCTCACGCACAATCAGCGGCCCGGGCTTCACCCCGAGAGCAGCTAAGAGCCCACGACCGAGGCTGAGGGACGCGGCCTCACCATGTGCCCGGCTCTGAGGATCCAGTAGAAAGCCAGGTTCTTGTAGGACTTGATGAAAGCGGACGTTTCTGAAGACTTGGGGTCACTGTACACGGCCTTCCACTTGAGCTGACTGAATTCGGGCAGCCCCGTCCACTTCAGTTTCCGCACCCAGGCCTCCTGACCTGGCGAGGGGGAGAGAGCGGGGCCGGCATTAGCAGCTGGGTGGGGGAGAAACAAAAATCTAGACCCCATCACCTCACCTTCCCTGAGCTGTAACGTGCACAGAACTCATCCCCAGATCTGGTTAAAATGCAAATTCCGAGTCGGCAGGTCTGGGTAGGGCCTGAGACGCTGCCTTTCCAGCAAACCCGCAGTGATGCCCACGATACCTGGGAGAAACCTAAACACTGAGAAGCCTAACTACTCTTGCCTCTGCTTTCCCACCACTGTATGCTCTGAAGGAAGGAAACTGGGGATGTCTGGAAGCGGCAGGACTCCCCGGAGGACTGAGAGGTCGCTGGGTCGGGACCACCTGCGCAGGCCATGGAAGAAACACAGGACCCCTTCAAAGAGGCCCTCAGCGCCCTTGGCTTACAATTGGAGGAAATAGTCAATCCCGCTGACCTTGAGGGGTGTGTCATACCTGTCAGACCATGTGCCTTGATTTACCTGGGGATTCGGAGAACCTGCCTCAGTCTCTACCCGGTCCTACCGAAACAGAACCACAAAGGCCACTTCCCCGGGACCTCAGGGTTAGAGGCAGTGGGGTTTAGTTGCAACCCAGCTTGCAGAGCTTACCGCCTGCTGACAGTGCCAGAGACTCAACAGCCCGTTGGCCCCATGGCCAGGAAAGGGTCTCCTTCCCTATTTCTGTGGTGGGAGTAGGTGTCATGCGTTTCTTAATTATACTGAAGGGCCTCAAAATCTGGCAGGCCCAGGCTTCTCTAAGGGGCACCGTGATGAGAGAGCAGAAGGCTGGCTGAGGGCAAGCACAGGCTGACACCCTGCAAACTGCCCCCCTCCCCCATCTGAGTGCCCTTCCTCAGTCCCTGCGGGCTGCCCTATAGCTAAGGGAAAGAAAAACAAATGGTGAACTAACATATCACAGCGCCCAAGACCTCTGCCTCCCTCAGTTTACAACTGTCTCATGATTTACAAGAAAAAAGCCTTATCAATAACCTAACTTCCAGAAGGAAACTCCCAGCTGTCTTAATGTTAATGCTTCACTAGAGGGAGAAACCACCTTACCTTGACAAGGGCCAGGCCTCCAATACCTCGTAGGTCCTCTTTAGCAAAAGTTCTTCTGAAAACCTTTTTTCCTTACCCCCAACTCCATACAACCCCAGGGCAGCAGCTCTTTCTGCCCATGAGTCCTGTCCCTGTGCTTTCATAAAATCACCATTTCGCACCGAAGACGTCTCAAGAATTCTTTCTTGGCCGTCAGCTCTGCACCTCACCCCATCGAACCTTGAACCTCGCCTACATTCCCAAAAACTGCGTTAACAGCTCTGTCCTCTTCAAAGAGGTCAACGTTGGGGCAGATGAACCGAACAGGAAATGGCCTTCCTCCTGGCATTTCAATGTCACCAGACCCAGGACTGGCATGTCTGGGGCCAGTTCCCTTCCAGCTCACCCCACAGAAATGCCCCCACGTGCCCTGCAGCACGTGTTCCTACCTATGGTGTCCACGATGAGATCGAGCTGTCCGTTATAGATGGTCACATTGACCCCGGCTTCCAGCAGCTCGTCCACGATGCTGATGACTGGCTTCATGAAGTCCCCCTCCATGTTCTGGAAGACACTGGCAGACTGGCCTGCACACGAGGAAAGAGAAAGCGGTAAGAGCCTACAATCTGCCAGAACAAGAGGCATCTTTCAGACCAGAGCATCCTGGGCTCCGGCACCCAAAAGAACCACTGTGCTTCACCTAACAAAGGCTGAACACGCACGTACTTCACCAACAGGGACCAGCCGGCCCAGAAATCCACGCCGGAGCCAGTCACCCGAAAGGGAAGCATATCCACACACGTGCTCTATTCACTCAAGTGCTTGTGATGACGGCAGGCCCATTTTTACCAGTGAGCCTGATGTGGGGTTCGATCCCACGACCCGGAGATCAGGACCTGAGCTGAAATCAGGAGTCGGATGCCTAACTGACTGAGCCACCCAGGCACCCCTAGATGTCATTTCTGATGAGGAACTGAAACCTACAGAAGTCTAATGCCTAAGCGAACAGGGAGCTACACGAAACACTCGTTAGGCCAGGGCTCTTGGGAACGCTCTCTGCTTTGGGGCGGGTGTTAGTTTTCCTCCTTTGCTAAGTGACACCAGGGCCACGTTGTTAAGTTCTGTGCAAGTGGTGCGACTCTAGTAATAAACCAAATCAGACCTAAACCAACGCGGAGCTAGCCCTCAGGGAAGCCACGGGGAGACCAGCCCCAGGCAAGAGAGGAGATGGTCCACTCCGCATCCCTGGCGGACTGCTGACCGTCCTCGCCGCAACACGGAACCCCACGGTAACAGCGGCTACTATTCATTTCTGTCCGCTAGTCACTGGGTTAAGCAGACACTTCACAAACATCCCATTTCCTCGTCATCAACCCTGGGAGGTAAGGAGTCCTAATTTGTGCAGTGGTTAAAGCAAACGAGGCCCCGCGAGGCTAGGAAACATGCCCAGGGTGAAAGAGCTCGTCAGACGCAGGCGGGGCTGTGAGCACAGGCCTGGTGAGCTCCCTAGGGCGTACATAGGCTGAACTGCAAATCCGAGCTCAAGACGCTGGGTGTGGGTATCCGCCGGCAAGTTTGTCCTTTCCGGACCAGACACAGCTGCGGCCACACAGAGCTTTCTCTATCAGTCATCGCCTGCAAAAATGTAGTCCCCTGGCCCGTCCAGCCACACGGGGCAGGGAGGGTCCTGTAACCAGAGAAGCTGGGGCTGGAAAACGCAGTCACAGGGATCAATGGAAGGGGTGGAGAGGAAAAGGTGCTCTGGCAGGCTCGACCTTAGCTGCCTTCCTATGATGGCCCGCACCCCTATTCTCAGTGCCACCCGGCTCCCCGTGGTGGTACCCACTCTAAAGCTCTGACACCAGATTCTTTTTATTTGATCTAATTAACTCCCCCCTCCCATTTCTAGAAAACTCTAAGGGGTGAGGCAGAAATGAACACACTGGAGCTGGGAGGAGTCCTCTGTGAACTGCAGGTTGGAAGGATGGCCCGTGTCCCCTGAGGACCAGGGCTGGAGCCAAGTCTTAGACTCTCAGCAGCTGTCAAGGGGCTGCCCCAGAAAGGCATTGCCTTGGGGTAACTCAAACATAAAGGAAGCCCTCCTTAGCTTGGCCTGTCTCCTCTCCAGGGATGTGGGAGTCCCACTGGCTCACGGCCTCCTTATAGCATGGAGCAGGAAGTTATCCAAGATTTCTACCTGGTCCTGGTCTCTGAGGACCCCCGAGAGTTTCTAACATGGCACCCACAACAGAATGCAGTAGACCCTGGAACCACATCCAGCATCAGGACCAGGGGGAGCCTGGCCAGGGAGCTGGTCAAAACCTGCCCCAAAGGACCTTTGTCTGGAAGTCATACCCACAACCAACTGTGGCTTTTGGTGTAGCTTTTTTTTTTTTTACTCTCAATTTTTTTTTTTTTATTATGGAAAACCTCGAACTGATACAAAAGTCCGAAGAGTGAGAGGATTCCCAGGGGCTCACCATCTGCCTTCAACAATTACCAACACCTAACCCATCATTCATTTCCCTTCCCACCCACTTCTCTACCAGCCTCTCATGCTGAACCAGTTTGGGAACGTTATTTACTGTCTCCGTATTTGTTTGCTGGCCTGTAAAATGCAACCAGTAATGCAGTCCTGCCTGCAACCTATCCTCACCACCAACAAAACCCACTCTTCAAAGTAAGGCCCTTGCGCTGGCCCCTCTACTGCCCCGCAACCCCACACACGGCACTTAATTGGGGCACAGGAGTACCTCCCCACGTGCAATCCTCAGGAATAATTCTGAGCTTCTTTCTGATGGGACCGTTCATGAGCTGACTCAAGGCGTCCTGCTGCAGGTGTCTCACGTGGCGTTGGTAAAGATGAACTGAAACAAACTGGTACCCGGTGAGTCAAAGGGCTGGAAATACGACCAAGACAATGTCTCTCCCAAGCTGCCAGGATGGTGTGCTAAGAGGGAGGCTTTCAGCGGGAAAATGAAAAGCGTCACCTTCATTCACCCCAGATGGAGGAAGAAAGCCAGACAGACGCTGGAAGTGGAAATGCTTTATTAAGTTTGATTGCTGCCCTTTGTGTACTTTGGGGCTATGGAGATTTTCCAGCCCGGTCAAAGGGAATCACTGAGAAGTGGACTCGAAGGCGCCCGCAGCCTTTAGAGGCCTCCTACAGAGGGAGGACGCCAGGCATTCGGCAGCCACAGCGAAGCTGGCTCAGCTGAAAGCTCAATGCAGCCTTCAGAAGGACTGTAACAAGCAACGTGCCGAACTTGGTTCCCACACTTCAAAAACACTACGCTAAGCGAAAGATGCCCGATGCAAAAAGACCCCCCTCGGCATGGTTCCATTTATATGAAACGTCCGTCCCGGAAAGGCGTATCTAGAAAGACGGACAGACAAGTGACTGCCTGGGGCTGGGAGTGGGAATAGACACCGACTGCCAGGAGACACGGGATCTTTCTGGCATGATGGAAATTTCTAGAACTGGATTGTGGTGATGGCTGTGCAGCTCTGTGAATGCACTAAAACCACTGAATCATACACTTAAAATGGGTGAGCTCCGTGTTATATAAATTAAAGCTAAAAGAATTGATTCCCTCTTGCATGGAGATGGAGACAGGGGTCTATCAATGTCAAGGTTCACTCACCTAGGGGGCTCTGGGTGAATTCTAGGCTTGACTTCACGGCAGACATGGGAGTGCTTTTAGTTAAAATGTTATAGAAGTTCACCCCATCCGTGTTCTGAAATACAGAATGATGTTTGGCTGTTTGTTTTCTTTATTTATCCGTTATAGAAGCTGCACAACAGAAAGGCACTCACTCTCCACCTTACCCAAGGATAGCTTAAACTTGGTAAATTTGCCTGGACCCGAAAGAAACCCAGCTCTGAAACTGGGGTTGTACTGAATGGTGACTAACATAATATAATAAAAAAACATTTAAAAAAAAAAAGAAACCCAGCTCTGAGGGCTGAGACCAGCTGTCAGCCCTATCTCAGAGGGGGAGTGAGCAGCTCATCTGAGCGGAGCTCCGATGCTGGAGAAAACCAAGGGCCCGAGTGTTCATTTACAGGGAGAACAGGGCCAGGGAGGGTCCTGCACACTCGTCCTCGGCTGTGCATCCTTCCCTCCTGGCTCGCTGGGGGCAGAATGTTGCCTGGCAAGGGTTCGAACGTTCACGTTTGCCAGACATATCATTCCTTATAGCATCCACAGATTCGGTCAAGGGACAAGCGGGTCTTGCAGGCCTGGGGTGGCTTTCTGACCTCGGCCCTGCTCAGACTCATCGGCTTTATCATTTAGCACGTGATGATTATCAGATCTGCGGGGAGTCTCAGGATAGACCCAAATCCTGATGGCACCGGCCAGTGAGCCCTGGCTCCATGGGAACAAGGCAAGTGGGCTGCCCCCGAGTGTGTCCCGTTACCTGTTCAACGACCATTTCTGCTTTCCCCCACAGCTGGGTGGCCTCTTTGAAGAGCCCCTTATTCACGGCATCCAGGACGTCCTCTGCGACCTGAGACACTTCTACCAGGCCTTGGTCGTCAAGAAGAGACTGGAATGCAAACCGAGAATGAAAAGGCCCACTTTGCTCAGAGACACAGACCTGGCATCACCACCGCCAGGGACTGGCAGCAGAGAGAGTGGGAGGAGAAAGGCCTACAGATGAAAGGGTATTGTCAGTCACGTTGTCACTGATGAAAGAAATATGGCAAAACATCAGCGGAGTCCAGATGGTGGGTATACAGGTGTTCACAGGGATCTTTCAACTTTTCTGCACATGTGAAAATTTTTATCATAAAAAGTTGAGGGGATTTTCAACATCGTGTTTCTTATACCTGGAGAAATGGGGAACTGGGCTGAGGGTTCATTAAATCTCCCCCTAGGGAGCAGTGTGAACCTCCTAGGTAACTCCAGCCAGCCTGTTTGTCCTGGGGACAGACCAGGAGAGGTCAGCTGGGCTGCTTACCACGGAGGGTGCAGACGTGGGGACTCATCTACTCACCACGCTGTACAGGAAAGGTCCCCAGGAGAGCACCGAATCTAAAGGAAACCACATCCGTACAAAGTCAGTCCGCCGTGCGTCTGCCCTCCCAGAGAAAAACCCAACTAGCTTCCTCCTCCCAAAGCAGAGACAGAAGCAAGAAAGCTGGTGGTTTCGGGTCTGTAGGCTCCTTAACTCACCGGTGTCCCTGCAGGGCCGAGGTCTCAGTGGTCGGGAGGTGGGAGGTTGTGGGGGCCTTTCTGTTGACTCAGGGCTAATGATGTTAATTTGGCCTGATACTAGAGCAATGAGGGAGTCACCGCCAACGACGGCATCCCCACAGGCATCTGCGTGTGCGTGCGTGCGTGTGCCCGGAGTGCAGGATCCTCTCTGCCAGACCTCTAGGCTTTCTGCCAGCTCAGAGTATTTCCCCCACCCTCACATCTCCCCAGTCTGGGGACGCTAGCTCCTGCCAAGGGGCTAATTAAGGAAGAAGACTAAGCATTTTGTAATTCACGTGCCTCTGACTATACCGTCAACCAATTCTTTTCAATTCCACAAACATATTGAGAATTTATAAACGGTCTGAAGCCAGCAAGGAGATACCAATGAGTAAAACAACGCCCGCCCTCAAAGAGAAGAGTGGGGCTTGGTTTGACAGATCACAAGTCCCATAACTCGAGGTAAGGCCAGGGCCACTGAGATGTGCCAGCACAGAACGAAGGACCACAACCTGCACATCTGAATACGTCACTATTTGCTTAAAAGCCTTCAGTCATTCCCTAAGACCAAGCAACTCAAAGTATGTTTCAAGTAACCTCAGTACAGCAGGAATTCAGCCTAGGTCTTAGAGAAGAAACAATGCTTCTTCAGTTAAATACCTTTGAGGCTATACAAAATAGAATATTTCCCCCCCCCGAATGACTTCTCAGAGCCTTTAACATGCCTGTGAAACCTTGACGAGGTGGAGGCCGTATTTACCCCTGGCAACTTATCTGACTGCGAAGCCCTTTGCACAGTACCTCCTTGGTGTGGTGGCGTTCAGGGTACACCCTGAGAAATGCAGGCATGCCAGGTCCTCCGGAACCTCGCTATCCGCCACCTCTCCAACTCAACTATCAAGCTCGTGCCTTAGCTCCTTGAAATAGGGAATCGTCTGCAATTCTCCAATGCGCCCCATTCCCTGCTTGATCTAAACCAGGGAGGGACAAAACTTTTCTATACAGGAGCAAACAGCAAACATTTTTTGTTTTGCAGGCCGGGCGGCCTCTGTTGCAACTACTCGATGTCATGGCAGCCTCCAAACCCCGGGAGACGATATGCAAACAAATGGGTGTGACCGTGTCCCAGTAAAAGGGCAGTAGGACAGACTCAACTTGTAGGCTGTGGTTTGCCAACCTCGGATGTGCAACAGAACTTTCTGCAATGATGGAAATGTTCTCTGTGTGGTCCGGATCAAGTCAATAGCCACATCGTGGCTACTGGGTGCTTGAAATGTGGTGAGTGCAATTCAAAGATCAAAATTTTTATTGTATCTTAATTAATTTAGATTTAGTTGCATATGGCTATGGCCACCATCTTGAACTGTGCAGATCTTCTTGAAGACGTGGAGCATGTCTGTGCGTCCTTCCTAGCACCTAGCACCATGCCTACTATCTAGAACATAACAATCGCTCTTACAGATTAACAGTACTTCTCCCTCAAAAAAGGAGTATTTCTGGGACGGAGGAGTGGAAGTCAAGTGGATCTGAAAGGAGGGACTCAGATCTGGGCAGAAGAGTTCTTTTTCTTTCTTTCTTTCTTTCTTTAAGATTTTATTTGGCAGAGAGATAGTGAGAGAGGGAACACAAACAGGGCAGGTGGAAGAGGGAGAAGCAGGCTTCTCGCAGAGCAGGGAGCCCAACGCGGAGCTCGATCCCAGGACTCCGAAATCATGACCCAAGCCGAAGACAGACACCCAACGACTGAGCCACCCAGGTGCCAATCCCCCCTTTTCTTAATTGAGAGAGAGCATGCATGTGCACTAACAGGAGTAAGGGGTGTGGGGGGGTGGGGAGGGAGGGAAAGAGGGAGAGGGAGAAAGAGAATCTTATGAAGGCTCCACAGGCAGGGTGGAGCCCAACATGGGGCTCGGTCCCACAACCCTGAGATCATAACCTGAGCCAAAAATCAAGAGTCTGATGCTTAACTGACTGAGCCACCCAGGCGCTCCTGAGCAGGAGGATTTCTAAGGGGAAGTAGGTCACAGCGAGGTGAAGAAAGGCAGATTTTGGACAGGCCGAGTAGCACTTGCAAAGCCTTGAGTCCCTGTAGCTAGTGTAGTGGGTGAGTGCGTAGATTCTGGAGCCTGCTGCCTGGAGATGAATGCTGACTTTAGCTGTGTGACTTCAGGAAAATTGCTTAACCTCTCTGAGTCTCAGTTTCAACATCTCCAAAACTGTGATGATAACAGTCTCCATCCCGTGGAGCTGTCGTAAGCATTAAATGAAGTTAACACATGCACAGTGTCGAGTGCTGTTAGGAAACTGTGATGAGAGCCCAAAAAGCAGCACGAGGCCAACGGCTGTGATTTTGAGTGAGACGGGGGGCTCACGCCTCTGATCGGGGCTTCTGAAGCTTCATGGTGTCCTAGGAGGTCCATCCAGTTAGGAAAAACAAAGAGGAGCCTTTCTCCCGATGCTAAGAGCATCTCAAGAGCTCCTGCTTATGCCATTTCAGCCCCGGATGATGGCAAGAGTAACGGCAAGAAATAGCATTCCCAGTAGCATCAGAATATCCCAACTCCATGAGGGACACGGCTCTGTAACAAACTGAATCCCTACCTTTTAGGGAAAAATATTACTTTTTATAAATTACTATTTTTTAAAAACTGAGGCATCATCACATATCCGAAATCATACATGCAAATGCAGACGTTTTGACGAATGCACACGCCCATGGAACAAACACCCCAGTGAAGATCTGGAGCATACACAGCCTAGAAAGTTCATCGGCATCCCTTTCCAGCTCATTCCCCTCTCTCCTCCAGAGGTAACTTCTCTTCTAATTTCCTACTTTGTACTTTGGTTTTGCCTGTGGAAAGTCACCTCCTGTCAGGTTCGAGTGGCTGTCAACCAGGGACATCTAGAGGAGTCTGTGCGTGTCACACTGGGGTGGGTATACTGGCATCTACGGGGTAGAGATGCTAACATCTTACGATGCACAGGACAGCTCCCACAGCAAAGAATTATGCGACTTAAAATGTCAATAGCCCTGAGACTGAGAAATCCTGTGTCAGAGTCAACCCCACCAACGTGACGTCAGAAGCCACAGCCCAGATGCCTGCATTACAAACAGCTTCTGTGCTCCCACAGAGGACACTCTGGTTCGGAAACCATGAACCTGAGCAGCAGGACCTAATGGTGACCTTGTTTCACCACCAACGTGAGCAACAGACCGGAATTTCACCCCAAATGCTCATGCTAGTGCTGGTGACAAGTGACCATCAGACTGGGGTTGGAATCCTGACCAGGCCACTCATGCTGTGTGTCACAGGGCCAATCCCATTCCCTCTCAAGACTTTAAAATGTTTTCAACTGTAGGGGCGCCTGGGTGGCTCAGTCGGTTAGGCATTGAAATCTTGATTTTGGCTCAGGTCATGATCTCAGGGCTGTGAGATCGAGCCCTGCCTTGGGCTTGTGCTGGGCATGGAACCTGCTTAAGATTCTCTCTCTCTCTCTCTCCCTCTGCCCTCACTTCTTAAAAAAAAAAAAAAAAAAAAGGTTCTTCAACTGTAAAATGTTGAGTCTTTTGATGTAAGAATCAAATAAGAGAATTCAGTCGGGCCAGCAGCAGTCTATGGTAGGAGCTCTATAAATGAGCTCTCATCCCTGAATTTCTTGGACACTCCTGGGACAAACACTTCCTGTGTTGACATCTCTAAGGACCCAGAAAGTTCTGTTTCTGTTTTCTGATCTGGACCACACAGCCCAAAGTCCCAGGGAAGGATGGAGAAAAGGAGTAAAGGAGTATCTGAGGATTCTGTGCTTACCAACGGGGGAGATCCACGAGTCACCCAAAGCGACACCGGCAAAGTTGCACCGGATGGTCCCTTGCCGAACGGCCTGAAAGAAGAGCCAAGAAACATTCTTACCAAGGGAACCCACAGACCTCTGTCCTTTCTTCAGCAGGAGGGAGGCAAGCCTTTACGCACCACCTTTCCTGAGCACAGAAAACTTCTGCCCAGCGTTTCTAAGACTCCCTGGGTATCCGAAGGCCTAAGAGACCCAGTAGACAGTGAGAGTACCTCTTTCCCGCTGCCATTTGCAAATCGAGGAAGAACTGCTCGAGTCTCTCTCAACTGTTTTCACGACAGTGTTGGGAGGATGTGCGTGGGGTCATGTGCAGCCCTAGCTTCTTTCCGAGGGTCACTGGCACTCTTTCCTCTGAGGTCTGGGATTCCTCACAAGGTGCTGGGGGGGTGGGTCGCTGAAGGGGTGGCAGGCCTCCTCGGGAGGTCCTTGAGGGAGGAATGGATGCCTCAGGACTATACTAGCATTTGTATAAAAATGAGAAAAAAGAATATATAGTGGACCCTTGAACACAGGTTGGAACTGCAGGGGTCCACTTTTACATGGATTTTTTCCAACAAATACAATACAGCAATATAAATGTATTTCTCTTCCTTATGTTTTTCTTAATGGCATTTTCTTTTCTAGCTTACTTTATTGTAAGAATACAGTATGTAATACATGTAACTACGAAATATGTGAATTGACTTTATTTTTCATTAAGGCTTCAGGTCAACAGTAGGCTATCAGTAGTTAAGTTTTGGGAGAGTCAAAAGTTATATTTGGATTTTCCATAGCACAACTTATATAGAGAAAGTGAATCACTATGTTACATACCTGAAACTAATGTAACATTGTGTGTCAACTGTCCTCAAACAAAAAAGATGTATGTGGGGGCGCCTGGGTGGCTCAGTTGGTTAAACATCAGACTTTGGCTCAGGTCATGATCTCAGGGTCCTGGGGTCGAGCCCTGCACTGGGCTCTGCATTCACTGGGGAGTCTGCTTCTCCCTCCGCCTCTGCCCTTCCCCCGGCTCCTGCTCTGTCTCTCTCTCTTTCAAATAATCAAAATCTTATTAAAAAAAAAAGAGAGAGAGAGAGAGAGAGATAGGTGGATTTCGCTTATGTAGGCAAGGAATACGTCTGGGATGATACAGAAGCGACTAATACCAGAGGCTGCCTTAGAGGAGGGGGATGGAGGCAAGGGGGAGATCTTTTACAGAATAGCTTTTTCATTTTTTGATTTTAAACTATGTACATGCACAGACTATTCAGAGAGCTAAAATAAAACAATGAACATCCTGACTTTGAACACCAGTAATTATCGAGAGAGAATTATGCATTTATCTGGGTTTTCCAGAAGGAACTTAGTTCTTCTCTTCTTTCATTTATTTCATTTTTAGAATCTACTGAAGTAATTTCTACACCCAACGTGGGGCTCAAAGTCACCACCCTGAGATCAAGAGTCGCACGCTCCTCGGCCTGAGCCAGCCAGGCGCCCCCAGGAACTTATTTCTTAAGTTACCTAAGTAGTCCGGACGACGAAGGAAAGTTCCACTTTATAGAAGAATGCCAGCTAATGGGTGTGAACACAAAGACAGGAGGAGAAAGCCATCATTTTGAAACTCCTAATGAACTTACAGACTTACAGGAGAATTAAAAATGACGTTAAAGCCATTAGGTGAAAGATGGGTGAAGGACTGGACATCCGCAGAGTGTGAAAAGAACACGACTCGGGTAACTTTCCACCCAGGCAGACGGCGAGAGAGCCCCATGGAAAAAATCAGACTAGGTCTAGATACTATGTCCTTTCTGATTTCAAGCACAACAAAGTGCACAACATCACGGATTATCAGAGGCTGGCTATTTATTCTACAAAGGGCCAGAATTTAAAATATTTTCAGCTTTCTAGACCAAACAGTCCGTGTTGCAATTACTTAGCTCTGCCCGTAATGCGAGAGCAGTTACCGGCAGTATGTAAGCGAGTGAAGAGTTCTAATAAAACTTTATTTGTGGACACTGAAATCCGAGTTTCATATAATTTTCACGAGTTATGAAATATTATTCTGCTTCTAATCCCCTCCCCGAACCCCCACCACCTGAAAACGTAAAAGCCATTCTTAGCTCACAGGTTGTATAAGAACAGGTGGTGAGGGGCGCCTGGGTGGCGCAGTCGTTAAGCGTCTGCCTTCGGCTCAGGGTGTGATCCCGGCGTTATGGGATCGAGCCCCACATCAGGCTCCTCCGCTATGAGCCTGCTTCTTCCTCTCCCACTCCCCCTGCTTGTGTTTCCTCTCTCGCTGGCTGTCTCTATCGCTGTCAAATAAATAAATAAAATCTTAAAAAAAAAAAAAAA